>NC_000071.6:117715974-118015974 GCF_000001635.26 Mus musculus | reverse complement strand
TCCTGAGTACTAGGTGACCAGTGCTCTGGGCAGCCACCAGTCTATGGCACCTGCCCAGCTGGGTTGAGCCATGTGCAGGTCTCCGCCCCAAGGCCCTGTGCCTTCTCCTGGGGTCATCCTCTGGGACCTGTGAGGGCCATGCTGCTGCCAACAACTAAGAGGACCTGGTCATGGGATGGAAGAGGGCTGCCATCTCTGTTTCTCCAAGTCACTCACTCCCAGTGAATAGAGGAGATGCTTACAGCCTTAAGACAGGATTGCTAAACTCACAGCTTCCGCAGCCCCTGCTGAGTCCCCATAAACCCCCCCCCCACACACATACACATACACACACACACACACACACACACACACACATACACACACTGCTGGCCTCAGGGACATGCACTGCGCCCAGCCTTTGGAGATGGATACAGCAGTGTTCTGCTTTTAAGGGACAGCAATGGCATCCCCAGATAAATGTGTGCTTCTGGCAGCTTCAAGGCCTTAGAGAAGGACAGGTACTCATCTCTCTGCCTTCCATCTGTGCTGTGCGGGACACAGGAGACAACAGCCACGTGAAGCCGCCAACCCAGGCTTCTCCGGAGTGGGAGTCACCGGGAGAGGATGTGGAAACTTACCTCGCCCCCACCTTCTCATCCCCACAGAGGAACTCGGGGTCCCCAGAGGGAACAGCAGAGCCCTGGCCATGCGACCAGCTGGCAGGGTGCCTGGCTCATCTTGCACACACTGGCTCCCTCCTGGCTGGGTTCCCGGCAGCTTGAAGGCCTCCTCCAGGAAGGTCACCAGGCACTGGGGCTTAATGAGCTCCACAGGGGACCGGATGTTGTCAGTTGGCCTTGTTTGCCCGGGATGCCTGGATGATGCTGATGAGGAGTCTCTCACTGTGAGAGGGAACTAACTGCAAGGCCTGCCGTGCCCTCGCCCTCAGACCCTGTGTTTGTCTCTAGTACCTGCTGGGCAGCGCTGCCCTGGGCTGTGCGGCTCACTCTGGGATTGCTGCCCCCGCCCCCACCTCACAGACCCGCCCTGCTCCTCTGGGAGCTGGGAAAACAAGCTTTCTGCTCAGCAGCATCATGCCCTCCTCAGCTCTGAGCAGCCCTAGGGGATGCAGGACAAATGACACTTACCCGGAGCCCTTTTACTGAGTGGGAGAACTCACGGGAGGAAAGTCTCCATAAACAATACCCTCGCTCATCAGTAACTAAGCTGGCACTCTGAGAGACCATGAGACCCAGGGATCTACATGTCAGCCTCTGAGCACCTTGGGTTGGCAGCGTCTGATCCTTGGAAAAGTAAAAATGTGTAGCACATACACACAGCTGATCCCTGGCCTGTCCCAAAGGGTGCAAGTCTACCTTTCCGTGTGTTTCACTAACCACCAAATTGTCCCTGCTACAGCTGTGTCACAGAGCCGCAGGCACCTTTGTGAGGAGGATGGCTTGATCTCAGCTATCCATCCCCAAGAAGATGGGGCGTTCAAACAGACAGACCAGGAGAGCTGTGAGCTGCAGCTGGTGCGGGCACCACACAGCGCTGGGCTGAGCCCTGAGCCCCATCTCTCAGGAGTTGTACCATCCCACGTTAAGTTCCTCAGCCTCTCCAAGCCTTCATTTCCTTACCTGTGACCTGGAAGAACTCCAAGTATATCCATCCGCGTTGAACGCCACCCCAACACAGGGTCCACATGCTTCCCCACAGGGCCCAGTGACAGGATGATAAAGTGACTTTACAGAACAGTCTACAAGTGTTCACCACCCGTGTTTCCTGGGTCAACATCTGTGTCAAGCAGCACCCTCATGAGGCTAGCTCATTTGTGCTCTGAGAATGAAGACTGTTAAGTTCTCTATTGGGGAAATTGCTGAGACCTGTCCTGCCCCTCACAGAGACACATCGCAGTGGGGCGCAGAGGTTCCAGCACCAGGAAGACTGAGGGAAGAGGTCAAGAATTCCAGGCCAGGGCTGGAAAGATGGCTCAGCGGTTAAGAGCACTGACTGGTCTTCCAGGGGTCCTGAGTTCAAATCCCAGCAACCACATGGTGGCTCACAACCATCCGTAATGAGATCTGATGCCCTCTTCTGGGGTGTCTGAAGACAGCAAGAGTGTACTCACATACATAAAATAAAATAAATCTTAAAAAAAAAAAAAAAAAGAATTCCAGACCAGCCTAAGACTAGTTGGAGGAAAAAAGAAACATTTACAAAAAAAAAAAAAAAAAAAAAATGGTCAGGAGAACCACGTTGATATTTGAGCCTTTGTGAGTGACTGTGCTACCTAGCACCTTGCCCAGATCATTCAATACTCAGTGGTGGCCAAGTCTCCGGGAGGGCCAGGAAAAGACAGGGTCTCAGCCTTCAGCCCGTGCTTGGAAAGTATTCAGATCTAGTCCTTTAAGGGTGATGTCATCCTGCTGAGAGTAATACATTTCCTTTGAATTTCACACCTGGATCAAAAAACCAAAAAACCAAAAAACCGTTCTGGAGCCTAACTTGACACAGCACTGGGCTGTGGAGGACTGAATGCTCGCCGACGGCTGCATCTTCTGGGTGGTGTCCAGGACCTGCATGCACTCCAGCTGGGGGCAGAGGATGCTGCGGAAAGGAGAAAGGCTAAGCCTCTTGGTGAGCTCACAGCACCATGGCGCCTTGTCTATCTGCAGCATGAGGTCATATTCAATAGCATTTCAGGTCTGCAGGGGTGCGGGGGTCCTGACTCTGCAAATGCAGGCCGGCCTGTCGGGTGTCAGGCAGAAGAAGGGTCACCAGTTTCGAATGCCTCAGGGAACAGTGCATGGCAGAGAGCTCAAAAAGGACCAGAAGTACACATGGGGTGGGGACCTAGTGGTGAGGGTGACTGAGGGATCGGGTCTTGGTTATACCGTTTTCAGTGTTTGGTTTGTGGACTTTGGACTTCACTCCAGCCTTATTTATTTATTTATTTATTTATTTATTTATGGCTTTTCAAGATAGGGTTTCTCTGTGTAGCCCTGGCTGTCCTGGAACTCACTCTGTAGACCAGGCTAACCTCGAACTCAGAAATCCGCCTGCCTCTGCCTCCCAAGTGCTGGGATTAAAGGCATGCGCTACAACCACCACCACCACCACCCCCTGCCACATTTTTTTTTTTGAGAAACATTTTAAAGTATCTTTATCTATCTATTTATGTATGTGTGAATGGATTTGTGTACATGTGTGTGAGTGTGTATGTGTGCGTATGAGGAAGAGAGAGACAGAGGGAGAGTATTTGTGTGCGTGCATGGTGTGTGTTGTGTGTGTGTGCCTGTGTAACTCAGAACAACCTGTGAGTGAGCATCTCTTCTTCCAGCATTGGTAGCAAATCCCTTAAGGCTAAGCACTCAATGGCCCTTAAAGTTTTCAATATTGACTCAGTGAGACAGACATCAACTGTCCCCTTGGCACTTGCAGGCAGAGGTCATATTCCCAGTGGGACAGGAGCACCCTTTGCAGGCAAAATGTTCTCAAGACCATCTCAGCAGGGACTACTTCTGACAGAGATCATGGCTGCGCCAGGGCATGGGAGTTTCCCAGGGACTCGTGGCATGCTAAGGCAGGAATAAGTATCCATCAACAGACAAGTGGAAGGAAGGTGTTGTCTGTCATAAATGTGATCCTTCCCTGGCTGTGATCACACTATGCTGAGTGAGAGAGAGACCAGATACAGGAGGCCTCAGGGCCAACATCCCACAGACAAAAGTGTCCATGGGAGACAGATCCACAGGAATGGAGAACAGCAGTCAAGGCTGAGGAGGGGGAGGAACGCCACCCTGAGGAAGGTGGTCGGAAGGAATGGTGGCTTAGTGTCATGTATTAGAGCTGTGTTATCTTGCACTCTGTGCTGAGCCAGGGACCAACCAGCTTGGTGTTCGTCATCAGAGGAGCAGATGAAGGAACCGTGCATGGCATATGGACACAATAGCACACTATTCAAGCCCTGAAGCGGACAAGGAAATCTCCGAGCTGCAGTTGCTTGGGAAACAGTTCAAATGATCATTTTACCCTGGCTGCTCCCAGCTGAGAGGGAAACCATTACATCACAGAGACAGGGCAGCACAAGGCCAACGGAGGAGGCCAGAACATTCTGGAAGAGAACTCCGGGTACCATTTTTATGTGGGTTATCTGATGAACAATTAAGAGATCTCAGAGTGTCACTTACAAGAGTGACAGCATGTAGTGGTGGCATGGCCCCCATTCTGATAGCAGGTTGCTGTAACACTCACAAGGGACGGAGTACTGGTGTGCCCCCACCAAAGCCACCATCTTTAATGCTAGCTGCCCTGCTGTGGGACACGTAGGGGTGACCCATGGCAGCTACCATGCAGTGCCCTCACATGCTGCAGGCAGCTGGGCCTGATCCAGTTATGGGAACCTCTAAACGTGTTGCTCCGCCCTTACTCTCTTCAGACTGGGTGGGAAGAAGCCCTCAGGGGACCCTTGGCAGTCACCTCCCTGAGCCTGGGTCTCCGGATACCGGGCCATCCCCATCCCCAGCAATTCCAGAGCACTAATACAAGTTTTATGGTGATTGGGCTCAGAGGTTTTGGGGTCTATTTACTACAGAATTCTATAAGTGTTAGTCTATATACCTGTCACTACAAGGCCGCCGCACACAGATGCTCTAACTGTACAGATTTTTCACCCATGGAAGGGAACGTTCTTGGACCTGCCAGGCTTCAGGATGCTCAGAACAGAAGGCGGAGAGGGGGCAGTGAGGCACATCTATGACACAGATGTGAAGGGCTGGCCTCAGTGGTTTAACTAGGCCACCTACACAAACAGCCTGGCCTAGGTTGACACAGCAAGATCTTATCCTCAGGAGCAGCAGCCTCCAGGCAGCCTTGAGTGGAGCCATTGTGCCTTTTAAACCAAAGGCAAGCAAGTGATGTCACCCAGCGCTGGCAAGGCATTTGGTGATCTGGCTCTGTGCTACCTTCCACGAAGTAGCTCACCCAAGACAAGCATCAGCATCCTCCAATAAAGAGCCTCCGTGCGTACTCTTTCCTTCTATGCAAACAAAGCCAGATAAACAGATAGCACGGGCTACATCCGGATGATATCCACAGATGCTTTTAAACAAAGTCTCTCTCGGTCATCCAATCCCCACCCCTACCCCCACTTCTTGTCAGGACTAAAGCAAGCAAACAGCTGTCTTTATAGACAGGGACCTGTCCCTGGCCTGGCTCCATTTAATACATTAAGGAAGGTGGAAACACTTCCAAATGAGAGCAGAAGCAGCTGGTGCAACGATGAATCCACAATGGTGCTCCGAGATAAAAAACAAGGCCCTTGCTAACTAGGGAGCCAGGGATGGGCTAGCTCTTACTTGAGTGTGCTGGGTAAGCTCTAGGCTTGACTGAGGAAGACCCGTCCCCCTGTCTGGCCTCTCCAGAGGGCCAGCAAGCTGCAGGTGTGGAGAGGGCTCATTCTGAGTAGCCTAGCGGTGTTCACAGCAGGACACCCTGAGCAGAGTGCAGCTAGCATTCGGTCACCAGGGACAACAGAGGCCACTGTCCTGCTTGTCCCTTCTTGGATGTGCTGTTCTCCTTTGGGAGACAAAAAGGCATCCTCAACCGACAGCCCGGACACTTCCAGCCGTTCCCAGGGCCCAGAAAGTCTGCACTCAGCAAGACAATTGTCAAATGTTAAAGGAAAGCTAAGGTCGGCTATTTCTTTTTTTTCCTTCCACCTTGTTCAGGAGAGAAACCCTGCTTCCTCCTCTCTTGCTACTGAATGAAAGCGGGCAGGTCACTGGCATGGTTTCTCTCGGCAAGTTCGTTTATTAATTGTTGTACAAAAGAAAAAGAAAAAGAAAAGAAAAGAAAAAAAAAAGACCCTTGGCATTCATTAGAAGAGAAGTTGCTATAACCAAATATTTAGTATTTTAACATTGTGAAAGTTCTACTTTTTATAACAGGGTTTTTGAAAATGGAGAAAACTTTTGGAAAAATTTTTAAAAAGAAACTTATGATTTATTAGAGTACAGGATCCAAAACACATTTTTAGAAAAATATAAAGTGCCCAAATACCAACTTACACGAGTGATATAGGCTCCCTCAGCCAAACGAAGCCTTCGTGAAGAAACACATTTAAAAACAGTCTAAGTACATTATTTACAGTCAGGTCAGGGAGGGAAGCCATCTTTCTCAGCTTTGACGTTTCTCTACAGGAAAAAGGAAATCGAAGCAGAAACCCAGCAATGGAGACTCCCACCATGCTCCGAGGCTGCTTAGTACTGGGGTGCAAGGGTGTGAGTCCTCGTGGGGCGGGCGGTTCTCACCTTTGAATGAGCAGGTGTAAAATCCCCCAACCGCGGGCAGAAGCTCTGAGGAGTTAAGTTTCCAAATGTAAGTCTGGACCCGCCTCTGACTGGTTCTGCCTGGTGAGGCACAGGCTGGGCAGGAACCTTTTCAGCTGCAAGAGCTTCAAGCTTCCTGCCCTTCTAGTAACTGCCTCATCCCATCATCCTGGGGCTGGTGAAGGGCAATGGAAGAGGGAGCGCTCATTTGGAGCGAGCGGTGTGGTGTGAGGATACACATGCGGCAGGCAGGCGGGTGGGCAAGGCTGGCAGGCGGCCCCCTAAAGCTCCGCTCACTACAGCAACACAGGACAGATGTGCCATTGGCCCAGTGGGTAGTTTTACTTATGGGACTGCTTGTCTGAGGACCAGGTAGCACCCACTAGGATCTGGTAAAGGCTTGCTCCTCACTCACAGACAGCATCAGGCAGAAGCCAAGGGTGACCTGAGGCCAGACCTCATCCAAGAGTCAGCGTCCTGGAGCCTTCAGACAGGCAGCTTGAAGCCCAGAGCATGTGCTCCGCTTCCCGTAAGCCCAACACTCTCAAAATGGAGGGTCTGGATGTGTGACTCAGGAGTGACAGGGAACATGACACCTGTCTCCCCTGGTTAGGCTTCATCAGTTCATTTTCCTGATCAGAAGAACAGACCCGTTCTCTTGGTTTGGGGACCAGGAGGTACAAGTTTTAAGAGCCATTTTCCTTTGATCTGCAGGCTTTGCTACTGAAGCGGGCCCATGACCGACTTAAGATCTGCTCAGGATACTGGAGTAGATCTTAAAGTTAACCAAGGAGTAGTCATCTTAAAGGAGCAGCTCACTCGGAAAGGCCATTGCTGTGCATTTGCTCAGAGAACCAACGTAACAAGACAGGAGCTCACAACAGGCAGAAATGTGCACAGACCCAGTGAGAGAAGGGAGACACTGTTCTCCCAAATTAAATTAAAAATAACAACAACAAAAAAAGGGAATACTTGAAATCTGTGTTTCTGTATTAGCAAAACCTGAACCGTGATCATTCTGACTCCCACCTCCATGCCCTTCTCCAAGTACAATCTAACGGAAGGCAGAGGGCGGCAGGCCTGACTCAGCGACCTTGTTCCAGAGATGAGGAAATATGGCCCCGACTGACTGTCCAGCGGGAGAGACTGACACAAGGTAGATGGAGACAGGGATGGGAAGGGGGTGAGAGGACAGAATGTCACACACTGTCACCACGGGACAAGCACACGAGCCATGCCACGGGACACGGTGCCTTTCAACTGATTCACTAGTGTAGCGGAGAGCAACGCTGTCTGTGGCTGGAGGAGCGCACACCATCTAAAGTGGGGAGGCAGCCAGGCTGCTGGTGAAGTGGCTGTCCTGTGCTGACTCCAGGGGCAGCACACGTCCTTCAGGAATCCTGGTCCCCTAGAAGGTAGCAGCAGCAGCAGCAGCAGCAGCACAGATGTGACACCCCCTGAGTTTACTCGGCTGTGTCCTCCTTTGCACTGTAAATATTCTGCACTGTCTCGTACACAAACTCCAGGTCCTCGGGGTACCGGATCTCCAGCTCTGCATTTGGGATGTAGTGTGTGCCTGTGAACTCCGAGAAGTAGCGCCCCACATCTGGGTGCGAGATTTCCTGAGGCTCCACGTTGTATTCCAGGTTTTCTGTTGGCAAAGAGGCGGCAGACACTGCTGTTAGCATTTCGCTTTCCACAATGGCTCTCTGCTGAAACCCTCCTGATGTCCCTTCCAGGGGTGCTTTTGAAACAGAGCAAAAGTTACCAGCAGGGATGGATGGTCTGGTATTACAGGTATTACTCAAGAGGAAAAGGCGGAGGTGGGAGGTAAGGGGAGGGAGCAACAGTGGCACAGGTCTCCTTCCTGTGGCTCTGCTCAGAAGACATCCCTCTCTATTCTCTGAGATTCTCAGTGGCACCTTTGGGGTACTCTTTGCACCTCTCATCTGGCTTAGCATCTCCCTTAGCTGGAGGCAGGGTACACGATCCTCCCCTGCACATCCCGCCGTTGCCCAGGTGTCAGAACCTCATGGTCCTGAGTCTCTAACCTGCCACCCTATCCAGAGAAGAGCCCCTGCCACACAGCAACCATTCTCCAACTGAGTCCCACCCTTGTGGCTGCACCTCCTAGGTGAGGTGGTGGCTGCAGCTGCACTCACACCCTGCCTGGTCCCTAGGAGAGCCTGCCTACGCCCTTCATATCTTGACTTTGACAAAAGGAGGAACAGATTCTAGGCACCACATGGAAAAGAGCAAAGCCTCCTCCTGGCCCAGCCTCAGAGGACAGGGGACCACAAGGCCCCACGGCTGCCAAAGTCCTAGCAAGAGAGGAGCTGACCACACAGAAGCCCCAGGACTTGTTCCTAGGCTGGGGCACAGGCACAACTCTGCTCTAGAATTATGTTAAGTGGGTCCAGAGCACACAAGCAGCACACAGCACACAACACACAGCACACAAGCAGCACACAGCACACAACATACAGCACACAACACACAGCACACAGCACACAAGCAGCACACAGCACACAACACACAACACACAGCACACAAGCAGCACACAGCACACAACACACAGCACACAGCCCAACCCAGACACTCCCAGAGGCCTAGAGCCAGGGCTGTCCCTGTGCTTGTCTCTGTGAGGTAGAGTGTGGCCAACCATCTGTTTGCCTTTAGCCACAAATCTGGAGGACCTGGGGAAACTGTTGGGGCAGCATCTTTAGACTGGGTTAGGGACACACGCTGTGAAGTCACACGGTCAGGAGAGCAGCAACACACCAAGACCCTAGTGTGGAGGCAGGAGGCTGATTGCAGAGCAGGAGGGAGGGCGCAGGGTCAGAGACAGTGTCCACCAGAGGAAATGCCAGGAGGCCTAGCACTTCTAGGCTGCAGGGCACTTTTGAACCTGGGGCTTACTCTGGTCAGGCCCCGTGGCAGCCTCAGTGCACTATCATCTTGGTCCCACCCCATGGGAGAGACTGCTGAGGGCTCTGGCTGGGTCAGACCCCGCAGTGTAATGCCAGGGGTGGCGGGGTGGGCAGCCATGTCAGCGTCTCCATGCTCACACTTCTAAAGGTTGTAACACTAGGGCACCCTTGGCAACTGTTTCACAGAACTACTGCAGGCCAGCCGCAGAGGACTCATGCCCCACAGTGCACCTCAAGTGAAGGCCCTTGCTCTCATGAAGCGTATCTGCCACTGCAGGCAGGACAGGTGACAGAAACCAATTCAATTTTAGAGGGAATTCGATTCTCCTTTGAGGCTGACCTGTTTAGTGCAGTGGGGGTCGACGGGAGGCTAACCCTAAAAGTCTGAAGGCATTTCTGTGGTTAGCTCCGGAGCTGCTCTGGACTGCAGTGGGGGGAGTTCAGGGGCACTGCTGAGCGTCCACAGGGTACAGGTCCCAGCACTGGGAGTTTGTTTCCTTGTCCACTGCTCATCTGCTCAGGAGACAGCCTGCTCACAGGAGCTCCTGTGCCGCACAGCCCCACCCATGGGGGCACCCTCTCTGGGTGCTAAGCAGTGGCCTGTGCAGGGAGTTCTAGCCTCTGAATGCCTGTGGGGAGAGGGGGAACAGCTTTGTGGGGACAACATGGCTGGGTAGCTATTGCAGGCTTCTGAACATGGCTTCTAGTAAGAGGCTACTCTGGAAAGCTGAGGCAAGACAGTGGGCAGAACCTGGGAGCTCTGGGCTGCCTGGGCCATCTCCAGCTGGGCTCAGTGCCCTGACCTGCTGGCCCTTGGCCAGTTGTGGTGCTGAGGAACTGAACCTGGGCTTGTGCTCGCTAGGTGAGTGCTCTACCCCCAGGCTGCCCAGCCTGATGTTATGTTTACTCTGAGACTAAGGTGCCCAGGCTGGCTTCACACTAATGCTCCTCCTGCCTCCCAAGTGTGGGGATCACAGCTGTTCACCCCTAAGCACAGAGCCTACAACAAGCATCTCCCAGGAGAGAAGACAGCAAGCAGGACAGAGGCCATGCATCTGGAGGTAACCTGTCACCTGATATGCTTCTAAGCAGCACAACGCTGCGGCTCTCGGGAGAAACGTGTTTCCTTAAACTCCATGGACAGGCGCGCAAGAGACACCACAGGAGCCCTCTATGGGCGCCTAGCCTGGCCCCGCCCTCTCTGGGGGACAGCGGCCAGCACATCCTGCACACCCTGGAGTCTAGTACTCAACTTGCCATCTATACCAAATGCACAGTACGCATTTATCTCCACTCCACTGTTTGAACAGAGGCCACAGACCTCTCTCGGTACTAAGTGTGGATGTCTCTAGTCAAAGGGTTGTGGGGTGGAGCCACCAGAAGAGTGAACGCTTGATATTTTATCCCTAAAAGACAATGCCAGGCCACTGAAATGACTCAGCGGGCAAAGGCACTTGTAGACACCCTAAGACCTCAGTTTGCCCCCCAGGACCCATACAGTGGGGGGAGCCGACTCCCACAAGCCCCCTTCTCATCTCTTCCTGCATGCCACAGTCTGTGCCCACCTCACCACACAGAATCTAAACAAGAGAAGGCCAAATGGCCCCGAACATAACCAACTGTCACTTTATACCCCTCACTCCCACTTCGGGGGTCCTCACCCTGGCACCACACGTGCCAGCAGGAGTGGACGGTGTGAGGCTGCAGTGGAAGAGCAGCCTAGGAAATGTCAGGAGCTATGGAAGGACCTGCCATCCAGCTACGGCTCCTGCGCTCAAAGCCTCACCAAGGGCCCTTAGGTAACAGATGAGACATCGCCTGCCTGCCTGGGGGGGACCATCCCCATTCCCCACCCCCCCAGAAAGGCACACCTCCATAGAGTGAAGGACAGGAGCCAACAGAGTGTGTGCAGTGCTCCCCCTGGTGGCAGCAGGGGGTCTGCCACGCATGCTTTGGAGGGCTAAGGACTAGAAAGTCATTTCGCTACTCAGGAAACTAGACTCACTGACAATTAGATCTGAACTAAAACACACAATACAAATGAACTAACGCAGAGACGCTCAAAGGGAAGCTGAAGGGAGCAGTTTCAAAATGTAGGGCGCTGGCTACTGAGAGCCCAGTGGGTAGGGCCCAAGTCGGGCTTCAGCATCTGTGTGGGCGGCTCACACCCCCAATCACTCCAGCTCCAAAGGACCAACACCTCTTGTCTCTGCAGGCATTGCACTAACCATTCCCCCACCCCCCCACAGGCACATAATTTAAAGCAAAATAAAGTCTTTTAAAACATGTTGCTGCTCAGACCATTGAGTTGGCTCGGTGGGTAAAAGCACGAGCTGTGTACACAGGACCCACACAAAGGGGGAGGAGAGCCAGCTCCTTAACGCTGGCTCAGCCTCCAGCACATGCTTGGGATGTGTGTACACCCCATGCTCATGGCATGTGTGTACGCGCGCACGCACACACACACACACACACACACAAAAACAGTAATTTTCTCTAAAAAAAATTTAAAATCTAGCAAGGTCTCCATCCTATGGCCATGGGCTGTGAGCACCCAACTGTCCTCAGAGACCATGACACACTGGAGTAAGAAGCAGGCTCCTGGCGGGGAGCGGGGGTGGGGAGCGGCCCAGGGAGAAGCCTCTCCTGTCACTGAGCAGATGCAGCAGGCACGCCTGCCTCAAGCACATTACTCCTGCGTCAGCCTGGACCAAGTGCTAGGGCAAACCGCAGTGTCGTAGGTCTCTGGGGAATGACACTCACAGGACACAGTATGACTCCCTGCTAATGACAGAAGCCGAGTTACCTAGGGTCAAACCCAACACCACCTGGTGTGGGCCATGATCCCCGCTCCTCTGGGTGGGGTGGCCTGTGGGGTAGTGATGGCCATGCAGTCAGGCCTCAGACTTCACTGCCAGGTCACAGAGAAAGCAGAGGTAAAGAGACAGTGAGCCAAGCTAGAAGGTCAGACAGCCTGGGCAACCAATGCCTAGATGCCTAAAACAAAAAAAAAATTCAAGTCCTGGTGCAGCAGAGATTGAAGAGAGAAGCTGTGCTATAATGCCAGGCTCTGCAGAGGGAGGGAGCCATAGCGGAACTACGTGGCTGAGCCTGTCACACTGTGCAGGGCTGCCCTGTGACCACTGGGCAATGAGGAAGCTGATGGAACATGGGCTGTTAGCCATGTGGTTTAGTGCTGCTGCAGCTCTAGTTAGCTGCGAAGCAGGATTCTATAACGCTCCTACGATCGCTGGCAAAAAGTCCACATCCCTGTTCAGTGACAAACACATCCAGATGAGGAGCCCGCTGGCAGCAAACAGCACCGTGCGGAGTGTGTCGGCAGGCGCAGGCAGGGTGGAATGTGAGCAGACACTTAGGATCATGGGGTAGAGAACCCAGGCTGGAAGCCCAGCACATAAATCAACAGTTCACAGGTCGCAGGGACAGGTTAGCCCAGGAAGGTGAGTGATGCCTGAGTGTGGCTACAGGAAGAGTCCCTTGCCACCCCTGCACCCCACAGCCAGCAATAGCAGCCCTTGGGAGAGGCCACACTCTGGGCTGACAGGAAGGCCACTGGAAACCAACACAATTACAGGCACTTGCCACTGTGTGGCACTGGGTCAGTGGGCCACACACTTCCTTTTTCCGTAGACTGCTGGCTTGAGCTATTCAGAACATCTAAAGTTCAGTCCTCGGTTTATCAAGTGCATCAGGCAAATGATCTAAGACTAAATGAACTGTTTCTAGAAACTTCCATGCTCTATGTAAAGATGTCACACCTACTGTGTATACGTGGACAACTGATGTGCCTGGTGCTGCCATGCCCATAAGCTTTCTGAGGACAGAAAGTCTCCCTCACCAGTCACCCAACAGAGCCTGGAGAGTTTGAACTGGACTCAGCTTCAAAAGCTGTGGGAGCCTGCAGAACATCCAGGGAGCATGGCGGCACCGTCGCCTTACCCAGAGACCCATCGTGCTGTGACTGCAGGGTCCTCCTAGCCTCCACACGACATGGTCACATATGTGGGAACTATTCCTGCCTTCTGAAACCTTGCCACTTGAGCCCTCGGTATTTTCAGCTTTAGTGTGGGTAGAGCAAGCCTGACGGTTCAGGCCAGAGCCCATCGCCAAGCTCCTGCTTCACATCCTTCTGGGCAGGGCAAAGTGGAAGTGGCCTCCATAAGCTCCAGCCAGCTCTGCATGAGAGAGGCTGAGCCTGCATCCCAGGCTGACTTGGTACCCATGAGTACATCTGTCCATCGTTCACGTCCCCTCTAATTAATACAATCTTGTGCATCTTCCTGGTCAGAAAGCACACCAGGCTCACAAGGTAGTCTCCGCTCTGGCTCTTCAGCTCCACCTATCCCCGGCTTAGGACTTCCTGGGGTCGCCAACACACAGGGATGGTGAAAGGGACTGCACTTCCCACCTGTGGCCACACGAGGGCGGCTTTGGGCCAGTATTAGAAGCCAGGCGGGGAGATATGGCAGTTAGGAGTCTGGCTGGTGTGGACCACATGGTCAGGCAGAGGCCAGTGCAGGTCCAGCGAGTGCCTTACCTTGGGCTGCATATCTGCAGGAGCCATCCTCCACCAGGACGTTGTAGAAGGGCTGATGGTGGCCATGAGGCAGGCTGTGCACATTCATGTTTCGGATCCACTCATGCCCCATCATGCACGTAGGGTCCCAGCCGTAGATCACACAGTTGTAGCCGTACCTGTGGAGCAGGGGAAGATGGCCAGTGAGTTCCTAGGGAGCCCGGCTAGGGCTCTCACACCTTCTGTCCATTCCCTGCTTTTACCCTGTGTCGAGTCCCTCGGACACCCTGTCCCTCTTACAAACCCTCACTGTCAACAAAGCACATCACTGGAAAAGAATAACCTGTTGTTATTGCTGTTTGATTTTTGTAGACGGTTCTCACTGTGCAGCTCTGGTTGTCCTGGAACTATGTAGATCAGGCTGGCTTCAAACTCATGGAGCTCAGCCTGCCTGACCCTTGAATACTGGGATTAAAGATGTACACTGCCATACCTAGCTTAAGAAACTTTTGAACAGCCATGCAGCAGTGGTGCACGCCTTTAATCCCAGCACTCGGGAGGCAAAGGCAGGTGGATTTCTGAGTTCGAGGCCAGCCTGGTCTACAAAGTGAGTTCCAGGACAGCCAGGGCTATACAGAGAAACCCTGTCTCGAACCCCTCCCCTGGCAAAAAGAAACTTTTGAGCATAGTGAGAGACACACAGAAAAGTGTCGGTCGGTGTCAAAGGCGACAGGATGGGGGCTAGGCTGCAGATATCATGGATAGTCACTGCAGACTAAAACAGACTTCCAGAGGCACAGCAGCTAACTATCACATGACTTGAGATCCAAGAAGGACAGAAGCAGATGACAGTAAGGCCAAGTGAACAGAGGACCATAAACAAACTACCATGCAAAAAACCTCCATGACCCACCCAGCTTTGGAGGAAGTCAGGCAACTGCTTTCTGCATGTGGTCAGATGTAGGTACGTGAGTGAGTAGTGGCGCCCTCCCTCTCCTTCACAAAGTCCCAGAGTGGCTAGGCTGAATGTATGCAGCATTAGCGCCTTTAGTCCAGACCCGAGGAGGAAGAGGAAGAGGAGGAAGAGGAGGGTGTGGTGCTCCAGGGTACCAGGAGCTTCAGCTGCCTCGTGTCCCCTCCTATCCACTTATGTACCTTTGCAACTTTCCGTTCACTAAATGAACAGAAACCATAGCCCCTACCAGGGAAATCACTGACCGCTCATCCTCACAGGCAATGGAGGGGTGGGGAAGGAAGGAAGCCTGTGTGGCACGAGACAGAGCTGTCTTTGCCAGTGAGGGAGTCCTGCAGACCAAGTGTCACCTGCTGCACTTGCATTGCAGGGCATGCTGTGGGGATAGTCACTCACAGCTCATAGGCTACTTGTGGGACTTGAACCCACACTACCACTCTCGAGTTAAACTGCAATGATACACAGATGTGTACCCAACTGCAACCCTGATCGATCGGGGCTGGCAGGGGAAGAAGGGAGAAGCAGGAGAGGGCCTGGGGCTGCAGCCCAGCAACCTATACAAAGTCTTAGTGCAGTCAAGAGTCCATGTGAGACATGATTCTTCAGCCAGAAGCAGGGTGCTCTGTGAAATGACCTGAGTTCCTGGGGGGAGGGGGGGTGGCCACAGAGGCCGTGGGCAGGCACTCACTCACCTCTTATGCTTCATCACAAGCCCGATGGAGTAGCAGACATCCCTGTGCTTCTCCTCGGAGCGCAGCTTCACCTCCACGCCCACCTCCTCCTTCTTACGCTCAATGTGCTCTAAGGTATGCTGCACGAGATAGCCCACCGCCCCGTGCTGCCCGGGGTCCAGGGTCTGGATGTGCTGGAGGATGTCAAGCACCTTCAAGACAAGACAGAAAGACTAGGAGATAATATTTTCGCCAGGCCTTTTCTTTTCCGAAGCGTGGGATCGACACCTACCCACGTAGCCTGACAAAGACTGGCATGCCACTTGTGGACCAGGATTCTTGTGGGCCAAACATTCTTGGTTAGCACAAGAGCTGAGGAAGGCCCACTTCTTTTTTCTTTTTTTTTTTTTTTTTTTTAAAGTACAGAAACCATTCCATCCTGTCATTCTTGCTTTAAGAGGAGAAAATTCCGAGACCCCTTAGCCAAGGCAAAAGACGCTTGGCAGAACTATCCTGGGGCTGGATGGGTCTCTCCTAAGCTGATGTCATTGGAGGGAAGGGCCAGGCTCAGCAAGCTTCCAGAAGGCAGCCACCTGTGCAGAGCTGAGGCTGGCAACAGGGCTGACCCCGACACTGTCTGTCTGCTGCGCTCAGCAGCCCCACTCGAGAGTCAGGCAACGTGCGAAGTGTGTGCATACACACTGACACTGGAACCCATGCACTGCGGTGCTGGAGCACACACTGGTCTCTGACAAGCCTGTCCTTCCAGTCTACTGAGCCCAAGCTGCTTAATGAGACATCTCAGCGCTAGGCGCAGCCCCACCCACCTTCCGGCTGCTTCCCTCTCCAGCCGCTTCCTGCCACACTGACAGCCATATCCACAAAGCCTTAGCAACTTTTCTGAAGCCAACCTCGCTTTCCAAGCAATACCAAGGGCTCCTGGTATTTCCTGGGGACCAACTGGAGGTTTCTGTAGGGCACCACATGGCACAGCCGCCACTGATTTGGCTCAGTAAGTTGAAATGCTGGCCTGAGGTCAGAGGGTTAACAAAGATGTGGCCCTGGGTATGACCTCAGTCCAAGGTTCCAACCACCATTGTGGCAGGAGAATCCGATAGAAGCATCTTAATTACTGTGATGCAACTTAACATAAGCAACAGGCGGAGTGCCAGGACTTCAAACATTCCAAAGCCAGCCCCCAACCTCATACCACCTCCAGGAGGGGGCTCTAAGGTGGGGATGCTCCCCGCATTTGTCCTTTGTAGCTGAGAGCATCCCATCTGACAATGGGCCTCTGTGGATTCTGCCAGAACAATGGCCGTCCTTGTGTGTGCGCCTGCCAGTGAGGCAGCTCTGCTACTGTGCACACAAGCCCCTTATTGCCCAGAGGCCACCCAACAGACCTGCGACACAGCCAGACATGGACTTCTCAGGGCACAGAGGTGGCCCACATTTAGACGCTAAGACAGAAGATACTGGTTCCTTGCAGATGTGTGAAGTTGAGGGGAGGGGACATGGAGAAGGAAATGTGACTTGGACCTGGTGTGGTCACAAAGATAGTGCTGACAGTGGGCATGGTGACCAAAAGCAATGCTGCCGGCCCCAGCTGGATGTAATGACGTGTATCTTTAATCCCAACACTGGGAAGTAGATCGCGAGTCAGTGTGGGCTATACACTATAACCCTGCCTCAGAGACAAAAATAACAAACCATGTCCCATCCAAATAAAAACCAAAAGTCCCCACACTCAGGGAGAGAGCTGGAGGGATGTCCTCTTGCCCAGGGATGTTCCTGTACACTGCTACTCCTCGGGTCACAGCAGCACAGCACATCTGTGGCCAGGCCCTACAGATGGCAGCTCCAAGCTCACCAGTCCCTAACCTGTGTGCATGAGTCCTGCCTGACCACGAAGCCTCACTCTGCACTCTTGGCTCCCCTGGCTTACTTGTCTGTTGGATTTCCTGCTGGGGCTGCAGTTGGGCATGGCAGGAGCCCTTGACGAAGGTCAAAGGTCGCAGAATGCTGCTTGCCATGGGTGGTCCCAGGCCAGCTCTACACACCCTGCCTTGGCACTCTCTCCTAGCCCAAGCAGCCTATGCCCTAAACACCCACTTCTAGAGCAGCATGTTGGTTGGTCCCATGTTGGGACCTCTGTAAGTGCTGGAAGTCTCCTCCTCTTACGCCCAAGGGAAGCACAGTCACCTAACCACTCCCCATAGGAATTTCTCTGGGCAGCTGCCACAGGCCAGGACCAGTGCTGTAGACAGAGTGACTAGTGAGGAGCGGTGCATCCCGGGTCCTAGAACGTGGTCCAGGGTGGAGAGGGAGGTTGTAGCAGCAATGGAGCGGGTCAGCAGAGGGGAATGCCGCACGAACATGGTAGACACACCAGTGCAGCAGAGCACCAGGGCAGAGAAGCAGGACACAGAAGGTCAGGCAGGTGGGCAGGAGCACAGAGACCTGGGAGAAAAGCACCCAAAGGCAGCAAGGAGCCACTCAGGGACCAGTCTTTTCTGCTGAAATCCTGACTCCTGTGGACATGACAGGAAGGCCAGTGGGCCAGGCCCTCCCCTGCCCTGCTCAGGTGTGACTGAAGGAGGCACTGAAGGAAGCTCCTGGGACTGTACACTGGGTAGAGAAAGTCTAAAGAGCACCCACGTGTAAAGCCAGGCAGGGAGACCCAAGGCAAGAGGTCGGAAGGAGCCTGGGAAGTGGCAGGAGGCAGCCAGGAGGCAGGTGGAGTAGCAGTGAAGCAGGGCAAAGGGCAAGGCCACCTAGGCAAGGCCACCTAGGAAAGGTCACCTGCCAGCCTTACAATAGCAACAGAAGGGCTGCTGGCCAGAACAGGGCCTGGGGGAGGGCTGGGAGTAAGAGCGCATGCTTTGGGGAGTGTCCGGAGCAAAGGCAGGAGGTGGGCAGTCAGTACACAGTGGACACCGTGTGAGCCAGCAGGCAGGGATGAGATAGGACGGCAGCCGCAGGCAAGCACAATGGGGCCGATAAGTCTTTCATTCCAGAGAGGGGAGGGGGTGCTTCCCACACTGCAGAGAAAGCCTAAGGGTCACAGTCCATCCGCTCCGGCAGCACTAAGTACAGCTCTTTCTCCTTAGTCATAGTGACCCTCAGGGTGATACCTGGGTAGGCTCAGAGCAGAGGTAACGTCTTGCCTTTCAGCACATGGAAACTGGCACTGAGAGGACACAGGGAGGCTTTCAGCAAACATGGCCACCACAGCCAGTCACAGTGACCAAGAGGACTGGCTTTCCACGTCTCCCCAACTTCAAGGAACAGAATGCAGAAAGTGAGGCACCTGTAGGCTTCCTGCTCAGAAACAGATGCTTTTTAACCAGCCAGGCGCATGCGCCCAGTACAGGCTGTCATCCCATGCACACCCTCCCCGAGGGGGTCTCCTGCAGGCCGTCTGGGTGCCACTCCTGCCCCTCTGCTCTCGGGGATGGCCCACCCTTTGACCTCCCCCAGAAGCCACATGGAGTGATGATGTGCACCCCTAAGCAGCTCTCTCATGATCTTGGGGTGTTGAGTCCCTAGGTGGGCACTGAGAACTTAAGGGGGGGTCCTAGCTCAGAACAGAAGACCTGTATCTACCCTGCAGGCAGCACACACCAGAAGAAAACTTGTACTGGTTTGAGTGACACTGGGAAGGTGACAGGATGCTGCGAGGGGACACCCAGGAGACCCTGCAGCAGGATGGTGGACTTCAGTTGTTGATCCTGACTGGGACAGCCCAGCAAAAGAACCTTTGCTCTCTCCTTCCCGAATGATCCTGAAATCCCTCAACAAACACAACTGCCTGAACAAATTCAAAAGACTAACTGACCCCTGGGCTGCTGAACGGGTAGCAGTGCCCAGGGTGCACACTTCTAGCATGTGTCTGTTTGGCCAAGGATACAGGACTGCCACGTTGTGTGGCACTATACATCCTTAAGGCCACGAACTTACGATATAGAGTCACTTAGCAGAGCATTTACTTTCTCTTTAAAAATACAGTTTATAAGATTTGATTTTTAAATATGTGGATGTGGGGGGGGGTGCATGGGATCCCCTGGAGTTAGAGTTACAGGAAGCTGAGAGCTATCATGTGCATGCTGGGAACTGAACCCCAAGCCTTCTGTAAGTGAGAAACAGTCAGGCCATCTCTGCAGCCCCCAGAGCATTTACTTTCTTTTTCTTTCTTTTCTTTTTTTTTTTTTTTTTTTGGTTTTTCGAGACAGGGTTTCTCTGTATAGCCCTGGCTGTCCTGGAACTCACTCTGTAGATCAGGCTGGCCTCGAACTCAGAAATCCGCCTGTCTCTGCCTCCCAAGTGCTGGGATTAAAGACGTGCACCACCACTGCCCAGAGAGCATTTACTTTCGATAGAAAGACTGCACATTTCAAAACTCTGGGAAATGTCCCAGCCAAGGCTCGGGATCAAATGCCCTCTGCAGGCTGTTCTAAGCAAACAAAATGACCAACAGCCTCTTTCAAGACCAAGGACAGGAGGGGAGTGGGTCACAACTCCTGTACACTCACACGAAACTGCACTCAGTGTGCCCAAAAGCCAGTTCTACATTCTACAGGTGGTGTCCCCCTAGCACTTATTGCCAGTCATGGGTGTTATGGCATTAGCAAACCCAGAATCCTCAACTGGGACAGAAAGAAGCCTCAGCTGGCCTTAGCCGGATCTTCCCACCCATGTCCAACAGCTGCAGCAAAGGCAGGCAGCATTGAGCACCTGTCTTGCCTCTCCTTGCCAAGTCAGGTGACGCTCGGAAGGCACAGTGGGGGTGGCACGGGTGAGCAGCAGCAAAGGCCTGTGTCTTGCACCCAGAGATGAGGCACAGAACCAACAGGCATTTCTGGTGGCAGACAGAGTCAGTGCTTCTTAGAAGACAGAAAGCTATTTAATTAGTGGGTCAGGGCTGGGAGACTGAGCAAATCTGAACTTACTCCCTTGCTAACAGGAGGACGACCTTGTAAACAGCCTTGGTCTGAGCTACGGCTTTCCTCTCTAAGGCAAAGGCCCAGCATCAAAGTAAGATAATTACCTTCTCTGGCCAGATGCCCAGGTGGAAGTAGAGTCTGGCTTGGAGGAGCAGGAGCTGCACCTGGTCCGGGTACATCGCCAGGTACAGGTCCAAGGAGTCTCTGAGGAGCTGGTAGGACTGGTCAATGCCTTCCCTGGGGACAACACAGAACCTCGCCTTAGGCTGTGGCTTTCTCAGTGGAAGTCTACAAGCAACTGATGCAGACCCCAAGGTTTCCGATTCCCAGACCCTCCTGTGCAACCCTGCAACACTCTCAGGGTGAGACTGATGGATGCGAGTCCAAACTCACAGAGATTGCACCAGCAAGAGCAAACCTGGGTAGATGTGTCAATTGGGGCTCAGCACCTGTAACAGGTGTCTGTTCTGGTGTTGGGAGCGGACAAGCTGCATGACACACAGACAGAAGGTCATTGTCATATCTGTCCCCCACCCCCACCCCCGCAGTCTGCTCAATTCTGCCAAGTGACAACAGTTCTAAATAGTCTGTTCAAAACGAGTCCTGTTGTTAGGCCTCAGGAAGCTGACTGTTACACATTTCCTACAGTGATTTCCAGGGCATACTTCCTCCAAGCATGGAGCAAAGTTAACCTCAGCCTCTGTTCTCTTACAGGACGGTGTGTGGTCAGAGGTCAGAGCACCTGGACAGGAGTGACATCTCTGTCACTCTAAGACTGCAGGGTTTGAGCAGAGTTGAGTCTACTGCTCGGCACGCACGAATACACAGCCGGTGTCACAGAAGCAGTCACCACAGGCTAGCTCATTCACCAAGCTTCCTGAGGAGTGCAGACCCCTAGAAGGCCCACGCTGGGTGGGAGGCAGCAGTGGGAGCCAGGGTCCTCACCTCTTGCCCAGGCTCAGCAAGTTGCCCACCATCCGCTGTAGCACCTTCTTCACATTCACCACGCCGTAGAGTGCTGCCGTCACGTGCTGGCCAATCAGGTACTCACACTCTTTCACTGTCAGCTGCTTGCCCTTCCCAAAAGCATCTATGTAGATGTAGTCAAAGATGTCCAGGGTTGCCCTGCCCAAGAAGAGTCATAAGTCAGGATTAAAACCCCTGGAGGAGGCGCTCCAGGTGGAGGCGGAGGCCAGAGCACCGCTGGACTGTTCTCACCAATACCATCATGGCCTCAGTGAGATTCCATCCTGTCAACACAGCCTTGGCTGCGGTGACCACAGTGCCCTGATACTAAGAAGCAGAAAGGCAAGAGATGGCTCGGCTTGATGCTCGCTGTCAAGCCTGATGATAGGAGCTTGATCCCGGGACCCATATGCAAGGAGAGCCCAGCAAACTGTCCTTGACCTTACACACACACTGTGACACACACACATCCTAATCAACTAACAAGGGGCAGCAGTGAAGCACACCACATGACAGCTGCTCCGAGCCCTACAGCCCTGAGCCAGGAGTTCACAGGTGGCTGCTAACAACAGAGTGTCAAGCAGCCGCCTGTCTGGGGGTCTTGGACCTTGGAGGACCTATGAAAACATATGGAGCACCAGCTCCTCTGTGCACACGTAACACCAGGCCCCCATCCTAGAGAGCAATGATCCTGGATCTGCTTATTCTCACAGCATGGCCAAGTGGTCTTGAGGGCTCATAAAGGGGTGGGTGGCTCTGTGTGGGGACAGCTTCTTTTGAGCAATCTTGATCCTGTGCCCACTGCAATCACACAACATTTTGTCTTTGGCTGCTATCTCAGCCGGATTTCTTTCCTGAGTCGCGTTCATAGCACACTTTTGGCAAAGCCCTGAGACTTACATAAATGTTCTAAAAGAGCATGGGACTTGACAGCGCTTGTTGTGAGGCCAGAACTTCCTACAAGAAATCATCAAATACAAAACACACAGACAGAATGCGCATGTGGCCAAGTACTGGGGTGTTTTTAACACAGGCCTAGACTAGCTGTGCCCCAAGAACATAGAGGTGAACTCGTAAGACCAATTCTGGGGATGGGTGAACCTTAGTGGTAAGGCAGAGTTCGGTCTGCAGCACACATAAAAAACTCAAGTCCTGAGCCGGGCGTGGTGGCGCACGCTTTTAATCCCAGCACTCGGGAGGCAGAGGCAGGTGGATTTCTGAGTTCGAGGCCAGCCTGGTCTACAAAGTGAGTTCCATGACAGCCAGGGCTATACAGAGAAACCCTGTCTTGAAAAATCAAAACAAAACAAACAAAACAAAAAACCCCAAAAACCAAACAATAACAACAAAAACTCAAGTCCCACAAACAAAACCCAAACAGCTGCTCCTACACAGAAAGCAAGTGAAAAGGCGCCGACAGATAATAAACAATACATTTTTGAAAAAGAAACCTACTGCCTTTATGTAAATACAACTCAGCAGACCTAGCTGGGCTTAGAGGCACTGACTTTGGTCGCAGTGTAGAGGCGGGCAGGCAGCTGTGACTGGGAGCCTGTTTGAGCTACACTGCAAGTTCCAGGCCAGCCAGGGCTACAGAGTGAGGCCTGTCCAATTCCCAAAAATCCAATACCCCACACAAAAAGCACACTTCACAAAATTAGAACTTAGTTTTGATGACACCAATAAAGGGTGTCACCCACACAGCAAGCTTAATGGTGACATGGAAAAGCAGTCCATGCAGACATGATCCCTGGGCTACAATGGTGTCTCAGAGATAAAGGTGCTGGCTGCCAAGCTCAAGGCCCCGAATTGGATCCCTGGAACCCAAATAGAAGGAAAAAACTGACTCACTCCCCCACAAGGTGTCCTCTGACTTCTGTAAACACACACACACACACACACACACACGGTTAAAAAAGAAAAACTATTCTAGGCAAGATTATCTGTTGTCTGTTTCTGCTTTGAAGCCAACATACTAAGCTAGAAAAGCACTGTCCAGATTCTGTGAGCTACAAACCATCCATACTGAAGACCCATCCTGCCTGGTGCTGATGGCTAGGCCTATATACAAGTACCAGCCACGGGTAGAGACAAAAGGCTTGGTAGCTCAGGATAACCTTAACAGGCTGTGTGTATAGATGAACAATTTCCTGCTGGACTCCCAGGGCCACGGTCAGAGACAGGAGGCTGCAGATCCTTACACTAGTGCCAGAACCAGCCAGAGAGGTTTCTAGCTCCAGTTGATATCCAAGTAGAATCTTTGTTTTGTTTGATACAGGGGTTAGACTGTAGCCCAGGCTGGCCACAAACTCTTGCCTCAGCCTCCCCATGCCTTCCACAAAGGACTCTAAGGAACTGATAAACTGGCTCTCACTCTGGATGGAGGAGCAAAAGCTAAGAACAGTGAAAGCAGGTTGCTGATCTGGATGGGGTGTCTTGTGTGGCCAGGGAAAAGGGCGCAGGGCACAGCACGGACAGGGAGGGTGGAGTCCAGCTGCTGCTAAAGCCTGTGTGGGTGCATGGCAGCATGGTCCCTGGTGTTCCAGTCTTGTCGAAGTCTCTGGGTTTGTTTTTGCCACCTGCCTGGATGCTGGAGTAAAGTGCTCCTCCTGTCTTCAGGCTATTACGCTGTTTGAGCCTGGGTGGTGGCTCAGTCCTATTTTAATGCTAGTACTCGGGACATGGGGCTGAAGCAGGAGGATTCCAAGTTCCAGGACAGCCTGGGTAGCATAGACCTTACACTAGAAATGAAATGAGCCAGAAATGCTCAGATCACGCAGGACCCAGAGTGGATGTCACATGGATATCTTACAGACACACAAGGGGGGCGGGCTGAAAATCATTTTTCTTATTAAAAAAAAGGGGGGGGGGAAGTAAATATCCTTATTCCAAAAACTAACCTACCAGCGCACTGTGAGGAGCACACATTTGGAAAATAATGACAGTCTATAGCAAGTCAGAGAAGAAGTAGTGGAGGGATAGGGCTTCACCCCTGTGGAACAGCTTTCTTCCTTACTGGAAGGGCACGTATAGCCCCGCTCACTTCTTTTCCACACAGCAGAATAGAGACTACAGAGTCTAAGCGGGGAACAGTGTGTGTGCCTTGTGTCACACACATGCATACTGGAACTTGGCCTTGAACTCTTCACACCAGCGTTTACAAAAGATTTGAGTCCTGTCTGGCACTGAAGCTCAGGGACTGCACATCCCACCCTCCAGGACAGGATGCCGGGGATGAGTTTCCTCCCTAGGGAAGACACCTCAAAGGGGAAGCTGGAGAACAAGAGGACCCGGCCTGAAACAGGCTGACCCCAGAACAAACACTATTTAGCCAGGCCATAAGCTGCCCACCCTGCTCCTCCTCTCCCACAAGCCAGGGCACAAGTGTGGGAGGAGGAAGATGCTTTATGGCTGAGTGGAAAAGAGCCCTCTGATAGGACTGAGCTTCAAGCTATGGGACCTTGAGAGCCACAAGACCTTGGCTTCTGAGATAGTTGTGATTCATATGCTTTCGTGAGACATACAGAAAGATCCAGAGTAGTGCTTGTCACCTGTCCCACAGGGCCCAGTGTAACTCCAGAACACCATCACTGTCAGAATCTCAACTCCACTCTCGGAAGCAGACACCTGCTCCATCACACCCAGTTTAATGCTAGACCCTGGTTCCTCAGCTCCCATTAAACAGAGCAGAGTCAGCTTACCCTTCTGCACCTTGGCACCACCGCAGCAGGAAGTGGCTTGGGAAGTTGACAGGCTCCAGGGGAACCCCCAGCTGCCGGGCGACGGTCAGGTAGAGCAGAGACATGCTGATGGGGATTCCTGTTCTGCGGGTCAACACCTGAGGGACCAAAGTGTCAGGTTCAGGAGGGCCAGGGGCTGGCAGCCCATGCTGGCTTCCAGAGCTGCATTTAGATCAGGGACCAAATCCATCCCAATGGCTCTTTTCTCACAGCCAGCAGAAGACTGTCTTTGCCCCTACCCCTGAGACAGAGTCTCCTTATAAACCCAGGCTGGCCTCAAACTCTCTACTCTGCTCCCTAAGCCTCCCAAGTGCTGGGCTTGTAGGTGTGTGCCCCCCAACACCCCCTGACACCTCTAATATCTTGGTTTGACTTTTGTTTGTCTTTGCAGGGCTAGGCAATGGAAGCTGGAGCCTCATGTATACTGGGGAAGCATTCCACCACTTAGCAATCACACACACATGAATTTTCAAGTTTTTAAAATATTTAAAAACAATACTATCCTGTGACATGAAAATCACAGAAAGCCAGGTGTGGTCTCGCACACCTTTAATCCCAGCACTCGGGAGGCAGAGGCAGGCGGATTTCTGAGTTCGAGGCCAGCCTGGTCTACAAAGTGAGTTCCAGGACAGCCAGGGCTACACAGAGAAACCCTGTCTCGAAAAGCCAACAAACAAACAAACAAACAAACAAAAAACAACAACAAAAAAGAAAATCACAGAAGCCAGGACTTCTGTGGTCCATGCTTATAATCCCAGCACTTGGGAGTCTGAGGCAGGAGGAGAGAGTCCGAGACCAGCTTGGGCTACTGAGTGAGAGCCTGTCTCAAAATAGGCAATGAAGCTGGCGTGGAATGGACAGCCACCTTCAAGACTCCAGTTGCCTGTGCCCTTTCACCCAGTGAGTCAATACTGAGCACTCCGACCACACAGCCTGAGAACCTGGACTGACTGCCAGGCTTTTTATAGGCGGTCTGCCAGCCTCCTCCTACCCAAAAGCAAGCACGTAAAAAGTATATGATAGGACAACAGAAACTGTAAGTTACAGAGAACAGGACAGACAAGAAAATGGACATCAGAGGTATGTGGCTGATGTAGCTGGGCCACAGGAAGCCAGGCAACCGAGGCCGGCTTGTGCAGTTCAGCATTCATAATCATAGACTGAGCAAACTGAGCTACAGAGACGCCCACTTCTTGGTACAGGGCTTGCTTACAAAAGCCATCCTGTAGGGATCTAACCCACAATACTGCCCCTGTGGTAGAGGAAAAACGGACTTCACTGAAAAATGGAACAACAGCCTTTGCTGGCAAGAGATGGACAGACAGCCCACCAGAGATGAGCCTATAGGCTGTATGGCTGCACACACCTTTGTCTATCTGCCGGGGAGCCAGGGGCACAGCATCCCAGGACACCAAAACCTGCAGATGGGGCAGGCGAGGGCACAGAACCTCCACACCCCACCCTTCCTCAGCGGTAAGCCACACACAGTTCCTGGCACTATCTGATCCTATGTGTGTGCACACTTGCAGGGTAGGCATTGCAGAGTGCCTGCATGGTTTGCACGCAGACAATGCTGCAGATCCCACAGCCATGGGATAGGGGAGGGGAACCTCATGTCTCTTCACCGCAGCCACACCTACCTGGTGCATGTAGAGGTTCAAGGCATTATAGTAGTCCATGCGGTTCCCTTTGAACTTCAGCTGGTCATACAGGACATAGTTGATAGCGTCCAGCACTTGGCTCTGAAGTTCTATCTCCATTATCATAGAGGACTCACCTACATACAGCACAGAGATCTCCTCTGGGTCACAAGCATGAGCAAGCACACCCCAAACACGAAGTGACTGATAAGAGCCTGGCAGGCAAGTGCCGCCCAGCTTCAGATGGAGCCAGAGTGGCGTTAGTGCTTCCCATCGTCAGGTAGCCGCCCCCTGCCACCGCCTCCCCAGCCCAGCCCATCTCAGACAGTTCCGCACCTGCCCTGAAGGTCAGGCTGGGGTGGCGGCTGTTGATGCCACGGAGGGTTTTGCACACAAGCTCCACAATGCTGTGGATCTGGGCCTGGATGTCTCTGAAGCTGATGTCGGAGAGTGGGTTGCAGTACTGGTCGATGTAAACGGCACCTGTGTGAGAAGTGCAGTCAGTGTCCCTCTCCACCTGACAGCTAGCAGGGCGTTACTGATCCAGTACCCGTGCCGTGACTTCTCACACGGCACACCACCCCAGCTCCTGGGGATGTTAGGCATCATGCCAACACGGTGAGGGGGAGGACCAAACCCCGTCACCACAAAGCACTTCATACATCATTTAAGAAAACAAAACAAACCACTTCTTTTGGAGGTCATGATTCAGAGAGCAGAAATACACGTTCCCACATCCTCTTAGAAGGACAGCCAAATGCCACAAGAGTGCCCTCGGGCCATCGCTCTCCTCCACACTCCTGAGTTCAGAACCCAACACAGGAAAGACTCACTTTGAGGCAATTCCTCCCAACTAATCTGAAAGCAGGAGTGACAGACAGACCATTTCAACCAATCACACCTCTCATGGCTGAAGAGTCACAGACTGTAAAGACCTTCTCAGGACAGAGAAGGAGCCCTTGCTGGTCCACAAAGCAGGGCCAGAGGTTCATCGCTGGCCTCAGCCAACCTCATACCATGCCTAAACCAGACATGGTTGCAGCATATTTCTATTTGAAAGTCTTCCAGTTCCCTTTGAATTCAAGAGAGTGTAGGCTCGCCCAGGATCTTAGTGTTCCTACCAACCCTCCAAGAAGCTGAAGGCAGCTGAGGGCAACTGGACACCTGGACTAGGCTGCAGGTCCTGTGCTGCCTGAGTGTGGGAGAACTCACTTGGGGCTCAGCCACTGTGAGCCACCTGCCCTGGCTTCTTCAGTGACTGGCCACAGGAGTCTAGTCAGGGTGAGGCTCTGGAGCCAGCACCCCCACCAGCCACTGCCAGCCACTCAATGGCTTCTACTGCCTAACTAGTTACTTGGGTGGACGGTGAAAACTGTCATTTTGTATTTGAAAATGTATTGACAATCATTTATCTTTTATATATAATCTACAGAACACAAAGACTGCCTCACTATGCTGAACACTTACTTAAATAAGCTGAAGGCTGGTGTAACGGGACACACCTTTAATCCTAGCACTCAGGGGACAGAGGCAGAAGCTGAGGCATCTCTGTCTTAGCAGCCAAGCCACATAGTGAGACTCTGCCTCAAACAAAAGAAACATCAAACACCTCAAAAGACAACCAATTCCCAGCTCCAGCAAGTGGAACAGCAGACAGGAGGGGGGCTATAATTTTTTTTTTTTTTTTTCATTTTACTACAACATTTTTCAGCTCCTTTGAGAGAACAACAGAGCCTCACACAGTTGCACTGTGAGCTGTGGGGATCTTTACTCCAGGGCCCGGAACATAACAACCCTGCTCACAAGGACTGGGCACACCTAGCACTCACAAGAAGACAAGCTGATGGCTAGGCTGTGCTCTGTCTAAAAGACAAAGTAAAACAAATCGCAAAGAAATGCAATGAATACTCTTAACACAGACGGGGTGTGACACCCACTGTGGCTGCTGAGGCCGGTGAGCTCTGCTGGATGGAGTCAGCGGAAACTCAGAGAAGTGAACCCTGAGCTAAGGGCTGAGGGGATGAGGGAAGAGGGCTGTCATCAGGAGGAAGTCAAGACAAGCATCCATCTCTAGACAGCAGCCAGGCAAAGGCCTGGATACGGGAGCAGGACTCTGGAGCATAGCGTAGAAAGGTTCAAAGTTAGGGGAGGTCCAGACCACAGAGGGCCTGGGAACCAACCAACCAGGTCAGGCAGGCTGGCTCACTGGAGGGCAGCAGGCAGTGACACCCAGGGAAAGCCAGGATCCCTCAGAGTCCAGCTGAGAGACTGGAGAACCGTAATGGGTAGGATGTGACCTAGAACATCAGAGAGGAAAGTCACCCATATGGTGACCCCCCAGGAGCAGGGAGGGTGCATAAGTACACACTTCACAATCATCGCCTAGGAGGCCTTCTACCCAAGAATCAATACAGTGTTTAAAAAGCCAAGTCTTATTTTCTTACTGTTCCCCTAAGAACCCAGTCTCTCCTGTCACAGGGCAGGGGCCAACTCAATGGCCCCCCTTCCCTCCCACTTGAACCAAAACTTCCCCCCGGGGGGGCTGCCTATCCTCACTAACCCCCAACTGCTTCAGGGGACACAGGTAAATATGGGCAAGCTGACATCTGAAGTTACAACTCTGAACAGCAAGAATCAATCTCACTAGGCAAAGGTCAATCTGCAGGCTCACGTGTGCTTGTGTGCTGAGGTCAGAGGTCAACCTCAGCATCATTCTTGGAAGCGGTTCACCTTGTTTTTGCCAAGCTCACTGGCCAGGGAACTGTAAGAGTCCCCTGTCTCCCTCTCTCCAGTGCTAAGGTTACAAGTGTGCACCAAATCTGGCTTTCCACACTGGTTCTGGGGACTGAAATCAATTCCTCATAGCTGTGTGGCAAGCACTACTGAGCGTCCAGCCCTCACTGTCACTTTGAGTGCTGTCTGCCTCTTCTGAAGCCCACTAGCACGGCTTTCTTTTCCCGTCTGGAGGAACAGTTGCTGCGGGCTCTTAAAGGCTGCTCAGCTGCAAAGCCCCCACCCACCGGCAGGCAGACAGGCCTACCTTCGAGATAGGACTCGTAATCGTCGGGCTGCTGCAGGAACGCCTTGAGGTTATTGAGGATTTTCTGCTGCCGCAGGTAGTAGAGAATTTTCTTTGCGTAGTATTTCCAGGTCAAAGCTTTCCTGGAAAACAATCAGACAAGCCACTAAGAACCTCAGTTGTCCAGCATCCCCTCACATCCCATACTGCACTTTACAGGACAAACACAACTGACCACACCTGCCCCCGACTGACCTTCCACCATACCCTCCACATCTCTGGAGAAAGGAATCCTGGGAAGTGAGCACACTGTGCCGGTCCCAGGTCCCAGGTCCCAGGCCTGCTTCCCACACTCGGGAGTCCTTCCAGCCCCACGGCTTCAGGTCCATCCACACTGACCACCCTCCAGAAGTACGCCAACCTGCACCCTCAACTGTTACTCCGCACCTGCCTGGATAACTGGGCCATCACAAGCCTTCTTCCTTCTCAGCACCTCTCCTGAGACACAGTGAGCTGTCAGCCCGTAAGGGTCAGGCCTCTGGCCCCCTCTCCCAACACCCTCTCATGAGTATCTGTCACCAACTTGGCAAGCTGGCCCACCCTCTGTGGGTGTCTCGCTCCCCTCCTCTGGCCTGGCTGGCTCCTGCTTCCACACTCTCCCTTCTCATCCTTTGACATAGCAGTCCAAGGTCCTAGTGATGCGCTCTTCCACAAAAGCCTGGCTCTGCCTCAGTTCTCCACTGTTTCCAGCTCCTCACACTCAAAGCCCGCCTTCTAGTGAAAGGTAATGTCCCTCCGCCACACCCCCTGGCCCCTACATCTCAGTTCCACCTGCTCCTGCTGCAGCCCTGTACTTGGCTGTGTCACCTGGCATTTTTATTCCTCAGTGGAATGTTCCTTGCCCGGAAGGACACCTGCAATCTGTTCAGAGCTTGGGGGGGGGGGCTATCCCTTAAAGCTGCCCCATAAGCCCTCACACTCTAATTCACACCGTATTCCCCCTTGGGCGTCTTACTTCCTATCATGATAAACATCTTAGGTGTTTTATTGCTACCTAGGAGGTTGTGAAGGCAGAGATTTGGGGCTGTTCACGGTGGTATCTCCAGTGCTCACAGTAACACCCAGTGAGCTGAGGGCGTGCAGAAACTCATGCACAGAGCACTCAGGTCTCCCAAACACAAGGTCCTCAAGTGGGAGGCGGGATTAGCGTGTGGGGGAGCCTCTAAGAAGCAGTAGAAGACTCTCCATCTACAGAGGGTCAGTGACAGTCCACAGAGCTGCCTGTCCCACCTGTTCTTTAACCTCTGTTGGGGAAAGTCCTCTTCAACAAACAAAAGAAACAAACGCCACATCCACCGCCCAGACTTTGGGACATCATGCCAGTCACACTTCATGCCTCTGTGGCCATTTCCCGCATCTCTCTGGAGCAGTGGCTCTCAACCCTCATGTTGTGGTTACCCCCAACCATAAAATTATTCTTATTGTTACTTCATAACTGTTATTTTGATACTGTTATGAATTATAATACAAATATCTGATGTAAAGGTTACCTGATATGTGACCCCTATGAAAGTTTCATTTGAAGTCCAAAGGGGTCATTACACCCCCAAGTTGAGAACCACTGCTCCAGTGTGACCACCAACACACACTCTTAAACTGTTCAAGGGCCCCTCTCTGTTTCCCCACTCCAATGGCAACTTCCCATCATTTGAAATACATTCACATAAGCTTTAGCTTGCTCTGAATTTCTTATTAGAAAGTAGATGGAGAGGCTGGCAAGAAAGGTACCAAGCCTGAGTTTTGATCACTACAATCCACACTGGTAGAAAAAAAGCCAATTGTTATAAACTACCCTTTGACCACCTCATGCACAGGGCACCAGAGCCTGAGTATACGCTGATGAACAAGACAAACAATAACACAAAATAAATACACAACAAATTGGCTGGACAGGCTCCATGAGATTTAGATGCCAGGTATGTGGCATCTAAATCTGCGACCCAAGGAGGCGGTGGAGCCTTCCATCAAAAGCCATCTGTGGGTACAGAGCCATTGTAGATGCATGCTCCTCCAGCCTTTAGCCTCAGCACCACAAGAACAAAAGATCCTCTCAGGAGGCAGAGGCAGAGAGGGGCTGTAAGGGAGGCCACCCTGGACCACACAGTGAGACTGACTGCCGTAAGAAAAAAGAGAAAAGTCAAAGTCGGATGGAGGCGGTGGCAAGGCCTGGCTGTGCCCTTCTCTGAGACCAGTGGCCACTGCTGCTCACTGCCCAGGTCTAACTGAACCAGCCCTGCCAAATTAATCAGTGAGGCTGGCTGCGAGCTCCTCCCCGATTCTTCAGTTTCCTGATGGTATGAGTGCTCAGATTATCCCTTTTGCTCATTTTCTCAGTGCTGCGTCCCGATTCTCCTTCAATGCCCGAGTAATGCTCTCGAAGACCGTCTGCTGCACCCTGCCACACCTTTAGCCCACGGAGGCCTCACACAGGCCCCACACTGAAGTGAGGGGCTGACGGCAGTCTTGCTGACTTGGCTCTAAAGTGCCAAGAAGCTCTGGGCTCATCTTGTACATTTCTGACACAGGCCTGAGAAGCAGCCATGTCTCCATGACCCTGGCCTGCACTGGGGAAGCAAGCGGGACGGCCATGTCTACTCCGCTGGTCATGGGTTCGCACGGACACTGTCAATTCAAATTCAGAGGTAAAAGCTTTGACCTCCTTTTGCCTCCTGCATGTATCTGTACTCCTGAACAACACTGCGCTCACAACATGAGCTAACAGGATGGCCACTCACTGGCTTCACTACACACTTTCATCTTACACACAGCCTGGCCTCAGTATAAGGAGCAGTTGTCCTGTCATTTGCCCGAATATGAAAGCCGCTGACTATTCTGCGTATGATCTTCCCACTGTCACCGCTCAATTCCCGTTCTTATTAAAGATACATTTAGGTTTGTTATTGTGTGGACAAGTGTGTGAGTGTGTGTGTGTGTCCACCTGTGTGTGTGTGAATGCACACCATGAGGCATATGGGATTGTCAGAAGACAACTTGCAGGATCCAGTGTGTGGATGCCAGGGATGGCACTCAGGCCCTCAGCAAGCATCTTCATGTGTTGAACTGGCTCAGTGTTCTTCCAGCTAGTGACTCCCGCCTTAGTCAGGGCTCCTGCCCTAACCACACACACACAGCACTGTCTCCTGGGCAGGTTGCATTTGCATCCAGGAGGTCAAGTTAAATACATTTAGTGCTCACTGGGAGGCTTGAGTCAGACTACCTCTGTGGTTTTGAGTTTTAAACTCCATTTCTAGCAGAAGTGTCAGAAAGAACCCAAAGTCTGCTTTCTTCCAAGTTGACAAGTTTGTCTTTGGCCTTTAGACTTGGAAGTCAATTCAGCTGGATATAAAAATCGTTGGCTGGCATTTTCTTTACATCTTGGAGTAACTTTTTCCCCTGGCAGAAAGTGCTGGTGTTGAAGTCTGAGGATACAGTCATTCTTTTGCATAGAAGTAACTTCCATCTATTTTGCCTGGATACCCAAAGGCCCTTTCTGATTCTAAACTCCAGTAACTTGTTTACAAGTGTCTCGCTGGGCACTGGCCACTCAAGCCACTTTCTCAGTCAGGCACAACACAAGCTCTGTGGTAAACTATTTCTGCAGGCTGTGCTTTTTGCGGACCACAGAACAACACAGGTGCAGTCATCCCAAACTCAGAGAGGGGCACTTGAGTATCTACAGAAACTGCTCGCTCCCCACTGTGCATGCAAACAGGGTTACAGGGTGCAGACTGGCCACTCCAAACATTCTAAGAGGCACAACATTCCTTGTCATTACACGTGAGTCCCACCAAGGGTAATGCTGTTTCAACCTTGTTTTGAGCTACCGACACAGACTTTCCAGGCTATACACTTTCAGTTTTTCTGATGACCTAACTAGTCCCAGATTTTAACATTCCTCGGGAGAGTGAATTCCAAGGTGTTTCCCACGATGGTCAATGGGCCAGGCAGAGTCACTCTCCACTTTCCTGTCATGGCAGCCTCTGAAGAACACTCGTGGCTTCCCAGCTGGCCTGGCAGCCAGTTACAGTGTCAGCTGCTCACTCTCCACAAGTACATTTTGAGTGGAAGGCTGACTTGCCAGATTCCAGCTGTGTACCCTGTTCCAGGCAGTACTTCCTACTCAACAGTTTGCCTCCCTCTCCTACTGGGGTCCTCTCCTCCATCCCCCTGCTCAGGGATGTCTCCACAGACACAAGCTCCTTCACAGTCTGCCCCACTAACTCACAGTGCACGCGTCCCGTGACACTTATTTAAACACTTTTCCCCTGGCTCTTCTTATAGATTAACTTTTCTGTACTTATTATATGACAGCATTATCCAGTTGGAAAAACAACTGAATACAATAAAGACCTTCTCACTCCTACTTTGGTTGCCTCTTTGTGTCTCCTGGAACACCACTGCATTGGGTATTAATCTGGGGAAAACCAACATCTTTGTGATAAGTTTTTACACATTTCTCAACACACTGCAACACTCTGACCTAGGAAACTTATTCCCAACCCACATGGCCAAGAACTTAAGCCTAGAGAGTAGACACTGTAGCCACTGCAAGCAGCTGTCTGCCAACCAGGGAGTCCCAGGAAGACAGAGGGTAGCTGTTACCTAAGGGACCTCCTCCATTAACAGCCGACTGGGACAGACCTCTTGGGGTAACGCTGAGAAAAGTAGAGAAGGGTCTGCTTCTCACACAGCCCCTATTTTGCCAAACAACAATCCCTCTCCACCTTATCATGTGGTTAGGATAAAACAAGCCAAAGCAGGTCACTATCAAAAACCACACAGGTGGGGCCAGACAGATGACTCAGCAGTTAAGAGCACTGGCTGCTCTTCCAGAGGACCTGGGTTCGATTCCTACCATCCACATGGCGGCCCATAACTGTAACTCAGGCTCTGGGGGATCTGACACACACATGCAGGTTAAATGCCAGTGAACATTAAACAAACAAACAAACAAGCAAGCAAGCAGGTGAGGCGAAGAGTTCAGGGCCAGAGTGATCACTTGGCCCTGGCTTTGACATTCAACAGTACACAAGCAAAGCCACGGGGCTGGAGTCAGGAAAGGTCAACATAAAAGCAGGAAGTGGGAAGGACAGGGAAAGAGTGCAAATAAGAAAAAAGTTCACCTCTAACAAACTAAAGCCAACAAACCGCACCGCACACATGCCATGCCTAACGGCCATTACAAGACCACACGATACTGTCAGTGCATACTCCAGTGTACATACATATAAACCTACACACTGACAGGTTAGCAGGTCCGGGGAAGCTCCCAGGCACTGAATGATGGCACTTCACCTCTTCCCAACTCCCCACCCCCCACCCCCAAAACACTGTCCCCTCCGGACATTCATCTTTATCTCCAACTTTTAGAATAGAAGGTCTCTCCTTAGGCTGCAAGTCAAGTCACCAGTGTACTGGAAATGAAGCTTTTCGGCAGAAAATACAAAACATACCCATTCAAAACAACAGTAAAAGATAAGGGGTCATTTTTATGTTAAGCGATGATATGTCCATGACTGCACTGAGAAGGTCAAAAGAGGGTTCAGATTCTGTGGCACTGGTGTTATTGGCGCTGGGAGCCACCCAATGTGAGTGCTGGGAACTGAAGTCAGGTCCTATGTCCAAGTGGAGCAGTTCATACTGAGCTGTCTGTCTCTCTAGCCCGCAAGGGGCTCTTCTTAATCAGAAGTGTGTCTGTGGAGAACACAGGCTCACCTTCCCCTGCCCCTTAAATGGGCCCCCCATGGCTAAGTGCATGTAGGGAATTACTATTTAGATACCTACAAGAAAAGAGGTCTTCCCGTGCTCAGTAAAGCCACACGTGAGCGTATATAGAGGCCTGTGGTCGATCAAAGGTCTCATTCCTCACGAGTCATATGCACTAGCTTTAGAGACAATCTCTCGATGGAGTTTGGTACTCTCTGTGTGCCTAAGCTGGTGGCCATCAAGGCCAGCACTAGAATGGCCACTGCATGACACGGGAGCTCAGATTTGGGTCTTCACTGACTGTCTCCCCGGCTCCCCTGACATTTTTTTTTTTCAAAAGACTTTATCTGTATCCCAGGATGTTCTGAAGCTCACTATGCAGCGCTCTCTCAAAGCTGCCGCTTCTCCTGCCCCGACCTCCTGAGCACTGGGACTTCAGGGGTGAGCCACCTGTCAACTGTGCACCCCGGGAGTAGGTGTACACAAAGCTTCTCAGAGCATAACTGTGGCATAACATAAACTATCTGGAAACACCGCAGCTCCCTCGCTCGCTCGCGCAATCTCTCTCTCTCTCACTCTCTCTCTCTCTCTGCCCCACAGCAATTCCCTCTGCAGTTATCCTGGTGAAGCTGTGCCTTACCTTCCTTCCATGTTTAGGATACACACCAGCTCATCCTCAAAAAAGATCTCTGGGCCCTCAAGGTTTTCAATGTCACTGAAGCCATTACAGGGGACCTGTGGAGAAGACACACACAGGAGGCCTCAACCATGAGTTAGCGTGGCTGACCCTGGCAGACACATAGCTGAGAGTCCCAAGGGAGGGAGGCCACACATAGAGCAGTGACAGCGGCTCTTACACACAGCCTCCTAGGGCCTCCAGGGCAGAAAGCAACCAACATGGCAGCCACGGCACATTCAGACCTGGCACCCGTGGCTACAGCCTCACACTCACACAGTCCGAGTTTCCGAGCCTGCTAAGGAGATAGATGTGTGTTAAGTGGATGGTATGTGTGTAGAAGTGGTGGTCCATTAAGACTCTTGGGTTAACATCCTGGGATTTTTCCCAGTTTCCCTTTTGAAAGCAGCCAGTGTTTCAGGTTGATTTGTGTGCACATGGAGAAAACAAGAAAACCAGTGTGCTGAGCCAAATTGATCACCCATCTATGCATCCACCTCTAACTGTGCCCCTGCTGCGTTCAAAGTCCACCACACGTTCTAATTAAGTAAGCAGTGACACAGGGAAGGGGGGGGAGTAGAGTTCACCGATCCATCATTATTAGAGAAAAGCACACACAACCACAGGTGGATCCCAGGGAGAGCCTGTGAACCAGTGGCTTGTGACTAACTGTATCCCACATGCCCCGCATCAAAACACCTGTGTGTGCGCACATTTAAGCCAGGACTGAACACTTGTAGTTACTGACTGGCAGGGGCACTGTTCCAGACTGAACCAAACCTTGGTTCATTCTGCCGTTAACAAGCATTTCTATAAACAAATTGGGGGGTGTCTATTTGTAGTTCCCATTGGGGACTGAGTTAAAAATGTGTTCAAAGTTCAGATCTGCTCTTTCAAAACTTGAAACGCCTTGAAAACGCTGCTCATAAACTCCTTTAACAGCAGAGTGGGAAATCAGAACTAACCTTCAGAAAATAACCTTCACCAACCTAGAAGAACTAAACAAGCACTGTCAGCTACACTGGTCGGCTCACAATCTGCAGGGACTGGAAATACGAGAGGGGACAATTCCCTAGCCCTACAAAAAGTAGTGAATGGAACGGACACCGATTTCCATGGGACATTTCTGGACAAGGGAGAAAAACAACGACTAACTCCGAACCTGAAAAGAAACACACATCTCAGCCCTTACAGAAAAGCGACACACGACTCGAGCCAGGCTTGAGGCTGCCTCCTGGGAATCGCAGTCCTCAGGAGGCTGGACGGGAGTTCAAGGCCAGCCTGGGCCGCATAGTGAACCTCCTCTCTCGGAACAAAGAGCCACAGTGATAAACAGAAATGCTCAATGGCTAGGAGCAGCTACGGCAGCTTTTAACCTTGGTTCCTTAAAAAGGCAGTTCCCTGCACGGCATGCACTTCTGCAGCCTCCCTGGGAAACAGGCACCAAGAGGTTGACAGTGCATAAAGCGCCTAACAGTCTCAAAGAGTAAGGCTTCTCTGGACCTAGTGGACACCGCCCTGTGTCCCTTTCCGCTCCTCAACACCCCACTCCCTCTGGCTTTAAAAAAAGTAGGGCTAGCAGGGACAAATGGCTCCGTGTTGTTGGACGGGAGGAGAGGGGACACAATGACTCTTATAAGCATGCAAGCAAAGGGCTGTGTGAGCAGTGAAAAGGGAAATAGGAACAAGAGCTGAAAAGCTATGGCAGGCACACACGAACGAGCGCGTGCGCGCACGAACACACATACACACACACACACACACACACACACACACACACAGAGCATGACCAAGCCTGATGCTTACGTGCTCTGAAAAGAACCGCTTGGAGAAGGAAGCTACAATCTTCCGGGCTTCTAACCCAGCTTTCTGCCGAACTTTATATTCCTCTAACCAATTGACGTAGTCGGTGGGGCTGTAGTGCTTCATCAGGGAGGGCCACCTATAAGGGGGGGGGGGGGAGAGAAAACACCCTTTCTCAGCTCCGCAGAGACTGCAAAAAACCACGGAGGAGTCTGCGGGCAAGGGGGGGGGGGTGGACTTGGCAGAGGCTCTAGTTGCAATAATCATAGCGTATGCAATGCATTCCCTCACTACTCAGATGCAGTGACCTTGGCGTGGCGACACGAAAGGCAGCGTTTCTACCACCAGTAGCCGCCGCCCCCCCTCCGCCCCCCAATCTCTGCGCTGGCCACAATCACAGTGATGCTAACGGTTCTCGTGGATGGCGCGCCTCCCTCAGCATCAGGCCCTGCAAACCCGGGCCTCATCTTATTTGATTCCCCATAATGGGAAAAAAAAAAAAAGGAGGGGGGGTCTCATCACCGACCAGGAGACCCAGGCTCTGGAGAAGGGAGGTGGACCGACATCACCCCCTCCACCCCCAAGGTCACGAGCTGGACTGGCAGGTCCGATGCCGGCATCCTAAGGAGCTAGCCAGGAATGCACGCACCGCTGCTTTGCCTGCACGTCAACATCCTGCAGCGGCCACAAAAGATGCGCCTCCTCCTGCAGCCGGGAGGCGCGTGAAGGCCGCAGCCCCCCGGGGCGGAGCGCTCCGGAGGCCCCGGCCTCGGGCGGCTGCCGCGACCCCATCGGAGCTCCGGAGGGGGCCCCCCGGGCTGCAGGCAGGCCTTTGTCTGCGGCCGCGGGAAGAGGGCGGCGCGCGGCCCGGAGGCCCGGAGGGTGGCGGGGTGGGGCCCCACGCGAGGCCCGGCGCCGAGGGGCTCTGCGGGTCCCGGGAACGGGATGCTCGCTCACCTCACCCGGAACTGCTCCTTCCACACCTGCCCGCTGCTCTGGCACACCTCGCGCAGGCGGCGGCAGGTGCTGGACACGCGGCCGATGTCCAGCGCCGTGAGCGAGCCGCTGCACAGGATGTACTCCAGCACCTCGCCCGGCAGCTGCACCAGGCAGCTGGGGCCCGTCGCCTCAGCCGCGGCCTCCTCGGCCAGCGCCGGCACCACCTCCATAGCGCTGTCCCCCGCTACCGACGCCATCTTGTCCGCGTACCTGAGGGGGCCGCTGTGCGGGCGGGCGCGCGCGCGATAGGAGCCTAAGAAGCCGTACCACGCCCTCAGGGGGAGTGGCTGGGAACGCCCCGCCCACGCCAGGGGGTCCCGCCCACTCCGCTTGGAGGACTGGGAAGAGCCAGAGGCGAGAGCTGGCTGCTGCTGCAGAGATAAATGGTCCTTTCGCGTCCTGATTCTCCCAGGGGCATTTTTAAAAATGATAGCTGGGTGCTCGTCTTCGGCAGCGCAGATACTAAAACTGGAACGATGCAGAGATTTGCATGGATGCTGCGCCTAGGATGACACGCAAATTCGGGGAGGCGGTGGCACCTTTGATCTCCGCATTTAGGAGGTGGAAGTAGGCAGATCTCAGAGTTCGAGGCTAGCCTCAGCTATAGAGCGAGTTCCATGACAGCCAGAGATACACAGAGAAACCCTGTCTCGAAAATAAATATATCGAGGTTGCCCGGGCAGTGGTGGCGCACGCCTTTAATCCCAGCACTTGGGAGGCAGAAGCAGGTGGGTTTCCAAGTTCGAGGCCAGCCTGGTCTACAGAGTGAGTTTCAGGACAGCCAGGGCTACACAGAGAAACCCTGTCTCGAAAAACAAAACAAAACAAAACAAAATTGCCCTTTGGCCTTCACCTTCTCGATGGGACATGAGTCCACATAGACAATAACTAAAAGTTAAAAATGACTATGGTGGCTTACTTCCTAATTCCCAGCTCTCAGGAGACCGAGGCACGCAGATCAAAAGTTGGGCTATCTATATTAAGATCCGATCTCAAAAGCAATTTGAGACAGAGTCTGATGTAGTCCACTCTGGTCTTGAATTATGTATTGGAGAAGGACCTTGAGTTTCTGGCCCCCCTGCCTTTACCTCCCATAGCTTGTATTAAAGGCATACACCACCAAGATGTACTTCAGAGGTGGTAGTGCGGGGGTGAAACCCAGGGCTTGGTGCCGGTTAGCCATGCACTTTACAGCCATGCCATAGTCCCAAAATTAAGCTGTTGAAAATGGCTATCTTATACCAAGCACTTCCTGGAAGTGATTTGGCCTTCTCCACGGGTGACTCACTCTCCACTGGGTACTGAGGCAAGCATACTATTTGTTTTTGGGGACCCCTATTTCTAGCTCTATGATGGTGTGGAGAATAGTAGTAACCCCTGAATCTATGTCCTGATTTGAAGCAGGTCGAAGTATCGTGGGGAGCTCTCCTCTGTGTGACTGGGCTCCTTCAAGCCGCTGATCCCTTTGACTCTGCCTCCCAAAATGCTGAGTGTGATTTTAGAGGTGTTCATGGTGTCTGCTTTTAATTGTCTTCCACTCAACAATCCTTCATGATTTGGGGGACATATATGCCCTCTCTGGCAATACAACAATTACCATATGCTCTGGCTGTCCTGAAACTCACTTGGTAGACCAGGCTGGTCTCGAACTCAGAAATCCACCTGCCTCTGCCTCCCAAGTGCTGGGATTAAAGGCATTCGCCACCACCGCCCGGCTGCTTTATTTTCTTAATGCATGTGTGTGCACATGTGTGTATATGTGTGTGTATGTGTGTGTAAATGAGAGCACGTATGCCTGCATGTGTGTGCATATGTGTGTGCGTGTGATTGAAGGTCAGAGGAGAATCTCGCTTGGGTCTCATCTTTAGATGAGCTTTTATTTACATTTTAATTTATTTTGTGTGCTCACGTGACCAAGCCAGCTCAGTCCGTCAACAGGTTCTCCAGCGAAGGAGTGAGGATTAAAAAGAAAAAGGACAGACAACATTGTAGCATGACCCCAGCCAGTTCTGAGGCTGAGGTGGGTTTATTTTTTTCCCAATCTGCTTTTATACCATTCTAATTCCATGCAAGTAACAAGGTCAAGCAGTACAATAAACACAAATAGTCAAGGAACAAGCACTGTCCTTGCTTTAATCCCAGCACTTGGGAGACAGAGGCAGGCGGATTTCTGAGTTTGAAGCCAGTCTGGTCTACCGAGTGAGTTCCAGGACAGCCAGGGCTACACAGAGAAACCCTGTCTCCGCCCCCCACCCCCATCCCCAAAGGCAATAAACAAAGTCCTGTGATCACTCCTTTGACCACTGTTTTTCTAAGGGTGACCAAGATTTCTGAGCCTACTTCCCTGTCCTAGCCCAAAATCAGATTCTTGCCTGAAGCCTACTTCTTTGTTCTACCCTAAAATTAGATTCCTGCCTGTGCTTACTTCCTTGTCATGGCTTAATGTCAGATTCCTGCCTGAAGCCCATTTCCTTGTCCTTGGCCAATGTCAGATTCCTGCCAAGTGGCCCTCAAAGCTCTCCACACTCCTGTGTGCGTGGTGTGAATATAGACATAGGGGGGCAACTTGCAGGAGTCTGTTCTCTGCTTCGATCACACAGGTTCCGGGCACAGACCTCAGGTCACCAGGCTTAGCATCAAGCACCTTTGCCTGGTTGGCAATCCCCATCCTTCAGGAAAACAAAAACAAAAACAAAAAAACAAGCAAACAAAACCCAATTCAGCTCATCATCAGACCCCGAACTGTGGGACTATGGATATCATAAAGTCAGAGTCCTTGAATCTCCAGAGTGAATTCTGAGTCAGGTTAGAAAGACCAGCTGTATACAAAGGGCATGGTAAAGAACTCCCCTCAATTCAGATGCTCTGGGTCAGAACCTGGGGAAATTCTCAGCAGATCCTGCCAAGCTATCCCTGGCCCTCTATCGGGCCTTAGAAATAACTCTGAGTCTCTAACATTGTTACAAAGGGACAGCCGTCGCCTGTCCATGGCTTACGTCATTCTCTCCCCCTCCAGTCCAAATGGGTCCCAGATAGCTGCCGTCTCCTTCCTCCCACTGGTATCCTCCCAGGTGCATCCCATTGCTCAGGATCCACATTCAGCCAAGTCTCCCGGTTCTGTTTGCTGGGCTTGGCCTGGCTTCTGATTGCTGCCTTCTCTCTTTCCCTGTGTTTTCAATGCTATAATCTCTTGATTTATAACCATTTGCTAAGCATGTGTCTTCCCTCTGGTCTGAAGCCCCTTCAGGACCAGAAGGGTCTCTTTAGGATTCTTACTTTCTTGGCAGAGACCTTGCATGTGGCAGAGTCTTCATAATCATCACCCATGGACTGTGTGACAGTTAGCTTTTACTGTCAAAGTAATCACGGCCTAGAGTCACTAGCGAGGGGAGTCTCTGTAAAGAAGTGTCTACACGAGGTTGGCTTGTGGTATGTCTTGGATGGAGAAGGGTTTGCCTTAAGTAGTTAACTGGTATGAGAAGACCCCGCCCACTATGGGCGGCACCATGCCTAGGCAAGGGGGGGGTCCTGAAATCTTGCTGAGCACAAGCCCGTAAACATTCACTCCTCTCTGCTTTTGATAATGGATGTGCTGTAGCTAGCTGTCTCAGCTTTTTTTTTAAAGATTTATTTATTGTATTTTTATGTATAGGAGTACACTGTAGCTGTATCGATGGTTGTGAGCCTTCATGTGGTTGTTGGGAATTGTACTTAGGACCTCTGCTTGCTCCAGTCAACTCCACTTGCTCAAGTCCCTGCTTGCTCTGGCCCAAAGATTTATTTATTATTATACATAAGTACGCTGTAGCTGTCTTAAGATGCACCAGAGGAGGGCATCAGATCTCATTACTGGTGGTTGTGAGCCACCATGTGGTTGCTGGGATTTGAACTCTGGACCTTCAGAAGAACAGTCAGTGCTCTTACCTGCTGAGCCATCTCACCAGCACCCTGTCTCATCTTCTTATTGCTATGACTTCCCTGTGGTAGAGTATAAGCTGCAATTGTCAGTTAAAATAAACCCTTTCTCCCCTAAGTCGCTTTTCATCACAGCATTTTAATCAAAGCTACAGAAATGGAACTCCTACAGACTGCACAGGTCTAACCAGCTGTGAGGCTAGAAGAAGCTACCTAGCTTGTCTGAGGCTCACTCCCCCCCCCCCGGCCCCCCCCCCGCCATCTGTAAAATGGGAAGAGTGTCTAACTACCTCCTGGGGCAGTAGGGGTATTGGGTAAGTAGATTCACATGGCTTGTGCAGTACTGTATCCAGCCAAGAGGGGTTGTGGCTGGGGATGCCTGTATTTGAGGTAGGATAGAGGGCCTCACTTCAAGACCCACCCTGGTGGAAGAGAAGCTAGCTGTATAGTCATAATGCTCTTAGAGAAGGGGATACTCTGCTTCAGCCCAGACTCTCAAAGCCTGACCTCCAAAGACCACATCTCTCTATGTCCTCAGTCACTGCCTGGTCCCCTCTATGTCTCTGAATACTGTTCCTCCTGCTCTGGCCCTGATCCTAAAATGTGGCTAATCACCATCACCATCACCATCACCATCATCACCACCACCATCACGGGTGGTGCTCAGATCTGGAGAAACCATTTCCATCCATCCTTCCAACAGCTGGGGAGCTGATCAGGGGATCTCATCAGAAGGGACAGTCCCTTCCTCGAGCCACCTGCCACCTGATCATAGATGACCATGACCAGAGATTATCAAAGATGATGATTGGGGTGACAGGGAGGAAAAACAAAAAACAAACAAACAAACAAAAATCCGGCAGCCAAAATGCCCTTTCCAAATGAATACAGTGGTTTTGTTACGGAATGCACATTAAAGAGAGTGAGCCACCCCTCAGAGAGAGCATGGTAACGACCGGACCAAGAGTGTCAAGCGGATAGACAGCAGGTGAGTCCCCACTCTGTGTCCAGGAAGCTCCGTCCCCCTCCTCACAGAGCGCAGGCTTCCTTTCCCTATTCCCATAGTTCCTTGGGACCTATCCCTTCCTCCTTCCTCCTGAAGCGGCCGAGTCTTCTGGGAAGCACCAAGCTGGCCTTCACCTCAAGAAATACTGAGACTCTCCAAATCTCTACCACACAGGTGGTTACAGTTAGGAACAAAGAGCCCAGCTCAACTCCTCCCTGGTAACAGGGAGGCAGGGACACTGTCTTCTTCGGGCTTTACGTTTTCAAGGAGATGGTTCCCAGGCCTGGAAGAAAAACATTCCTGGCTAATGATGCTGGCCAGAAACTTGTTTAGGCCTTGAAGAGAAGGTGAACAGAATGCCTCCTAACCACAAGTGGAAAGGGACTTCTGCTGCCGGTGCTACTGCCTCAAGGGGGACCCCAGAGGGAGGCATGTCCCCTCCCCAGAGAACAGATGCAAGAGGGCAAATCCCACATGATCCCCCTGGCAGGAAACTCTCAGGAAATATGAATCCAAGAGAATGTAGGTTCAAGGGTATTAAGGTCAGGGGGAAGGAGGAAAATGTGGGTCACTATTTTTGCAGGGGTGTTGGGGGTTAGACCAGGCTGGCTTTAAACTCAGAGACATCCACCAGCCTCTGCCTCTTGAGGGCGGGTATGGAAGGCATGTGCTACCACACCCAGCTATATATTTTTTTGAAAGATTAAAATTACATTATTATATATATATGGATTTTGACTCCTCTGCCTTGTACGTCTGTGTGCCACGTGTGTGTCTGGTGTTCCCGGAACTGGAGTTAGAGGTGGTTGTTAAGCTCGAAGGTAGGCAAGGGGAATTGAACTCAGGACCTCTGGAGGAGCAGCCAGTGCTCCCAACTGCTGAGCCTTCTCTCCTGATCCATTACTTCTTAATGGATGCTGACTCTCTGATGGCGGAGATGAAAAGTCTGGGCAGTGGATGTTCTTAATGCCCCTGGACTGTAGTGGTGGTGGTTAAAGTACCTCATTTGTTTACTTTCCCATGATAAAAACAAACAAACAAACAAAAAAACAGAGCACACATGTAAGCTTTACATATCAAAGGGACAGAGACTATATAGGTGTGGACACATCTCATAGGAAAATGCTTAAAGAAGCGAGGCTATCATAGGGCACTTGTTTAGACTATAGAGAGGTCCTGGGTTTTATCCCAACACTGGAGAAAAAAAAGAAATGAGAAATGATGTCTCATCTGTCTGTCAGTCTGTCTGTCTCTCTCTCATACACATGTACATGCTAGCATATACATCTTTAATCCCTGCACTAGGGAGGCAAGAGACAGGAAGATCTCTGAGTTTTCGGCCAACTTGGTCTCCATATTACCCTCCAGCAAAGTCAGAGACTACATAGAAAGTCCGTTTCGACCGATCGATCCATTAATTATTAATCAGTCAACCAATGAATAGATGCCACATACCTGCTGTCTAGCTAAACTGCTCAGTTCCATGACTGTTTCCCGAGGTCTAACCATCCCAGTGGGAAGGGGGATGTCCTTCTAAATAAGGACACTTGTGGAATTCCCTCCACACACTGAGTCTTGGAAACAACGGGCTTCACTTAATTTAAGTGACCCCCCTTTTCCAGGGGAAGGAACAGGCTGAAACCCTGGATCTAGCCATAGAAGGAACAGAATCCGTCCCATAAAGGGATTTCACACAGTCCCGCCAGCTTAACAGACCCGTTGTGGGGACAGGCTGGATCACATCTTGACCCAGACTGCTTAGACACAAGTACCTCTTGCCTATATGAGGACAGTTCACAGCAGCCTGTAACTCCAGCTCCAGATCTGTTGCCCTCTGCCCTCACGCACACAGACACAGACATGCACGTAGAGACTGAAGTTTAATCAACCTTCGATATTGTGTCAGTTCACCAGCATTGCCTTAGGAGGCATTGGCTCATCTTGCACACAATCTCTACAGTCCAGGTAGAGGGAGGCTTGCGGCTCAACCACACCTCCTTCAACAGAGCCCCTCAGTATAAATGCAGTTGTCCTGGGTGGGCTCTACACTGTGGATTCAACCAACCAGCAAAACAAGCCATGGTCAAAGGGTTTTAAGATGTGGTGGCACTTGCCTGTAATCCCAGAAACTCATGGGACTTGAGGTCAGCCTGGCAACTTAGCTAGAACAGGTTTTAAAACAGGAATACCAACAACAGATGGGCTTGGAATGTGGCCCAGTGGGTAGAGTGCTCGCCTAGTGTGCACGATCTGTGGTTCTCAACCTATGGGTTGTGACCATCGGAAAACACATTGTTTCCAATGGATTTAGGAACCCCTTCCCCAACCATAAATTTATTTTCACTGCTACTCCACAACTGCTACTGAGAAAGTGGTACCTAGGTGTCTTAGTTCCTAAGATGTTCAGAAATATGTGTTTGCTGATGGTCATGACCCACAGATTCAGAACCACTGCCCTAGGTTCTACCCACAGCAGTGAGTAAACTGTTATAATGGTGTTTGCCTGTAACTTTAGCTCTTAGGAGATGGTGGCAGGAGGACCAGGAGTTTAAGGTCATCTTTGGCTACACAGTGAAGTTTGAAGCTAGCCTTAGCTAATTAAGACTCTGTCTGAAAAACAAAACAGGACTTTTTGGTTTTGTTTTATTTGTTTGTTTGTTTGTTTTCTTTTTGTTTTTGTTTTTGTTTTTCTCAGACAGCTTTCTCTGTGTAGCCCTGACTGTCCTGGAACTTCACTTTGTAGACCAGGCTGGCTCTCAAACTCAGAGATCCACCTGCCTCTGCCTCCCAAGTGCTGGGATTAAAGGTGTGTGCCACCACTGCCTGGTTTAGACTTTTATTATTGTCCCCCAACACACAGTAGATACATGGAGACTGTGTGCATATTGCATACAAATGCAACACCACTTTACAGATGGGGGGGGGGGGACTGAGCCTGATTGGACCAGGCCTGCTTGGCTACCAGTCTGACAGCCACTGAAGTAAAGAGGTCTGCAGAGACAGCAGTGTATTTACAAAGTAGATGAGTACCTAGATATAGGGCCCCAAGCCTCCCCAAGAACCAGATGTTTTTCATGAGAGAAAGAAGTAGAAAGAAGATGGCCCAGTAGTTAAGAGAGCCTACATACAGTTCTGTCAGGGAACCTGAGTTCCATTCTGAGCACTCATGTCACACTGTCAGAGCTGCCTGTCACAGCTTCAGGGCATCTAATAACTCCCTCTTGTGGTCTTCAGGGGCACCTGTACAAATAGGGTACACACACACAGCCGCAAATACACAGAAGTTAAAAAAAATTTTTAAAAAGGAAAAGGGACAGACTTAGTGGGCGACATGACTGGACACCTGTTAGGGATGGGTCTGCTCAGTGGTAATTCACATCCATGGAATTTGAATCTCCTAGGAATTTGCATTTTAAAGGTTGTAGTATTAGCATGGTCTGAGGGTGGATATTTTAGCCTCCCAATACCTAAAGGCCACTTTGTCAATCACTTGTGCAGGCCTACGTGAAGAATTAATGACATGCTTACTTAATATCTTGTACGTGGCAGGTTTTGAGGGTGTGAGAGGTGCCTCAGTGGTTAAGAGCATGTACTGCCCTTTAGAGGACCTAGCCAAGGTTTACAGTCTGTTGCATATCTTGCTCTGGGGGAATCTAGCGCCCCCTGCTGGCTGCCTCATGCACCGCACTCACATGTCATACCCACCCACCACCCCAGCCCCATACCCTCCCACACTTCAAATGAATCTTACAAACTTTGAACAGTTTTACTCTTGTATAGGAGGCACTGGGATCACCTTCACCTTCACCTACTCCCTCTCTCTCATCTCCTCCCACTTTTCCTGACCCCTCCTTACCAAGGAGTCCTAACCCAACCCACCCCAACCTACCCCTAAAGTGCTCTGCCATATTTCCTTTTCTCTGTCAAGCCCCATGCTGACAGTCACAGCCACCATGTCCTCATGATTACAACAGCCATGCCACACTCAGAAGTCAATATCCCACGGTACTCCTCCCAACCCTCGGTTCCCAGCTGTATTTGAAGCCTGCTCCGTGGGAGGGAATGTATTTCTGACACCATAGACCTAGTCTAAAGCTCCCTATATCTGGGGAGGCCCTATGAGGAGGGGATCTACCACCCATGTTTTGTCAAATGGACATGTCGTTATACTGCCTTCTAAATATTTATGTTTATGTCACAGACTAGTATAGCTTCTGGCCTTGGTCCAAAGAGCCTCTTTTGGTAGTGTGGGACAGGCAGTCAAAGTGGAGGACCTCATAACTGGCCAAAACAGGGAGGATACGAGATTTCTGAGAGCTTAGCCCCAAACATGAGTCAGCAGTTTTGAAAAACAGTAGGAAAAAAAAAAAAAAAAAAAAGAAAAACAGTAGCCTTCCCAGTCTTTGAAAAGCCAACTAAACAACTGTTATCTAAGCTGTTTTTGAGAGAAGAGGCAGCGGGTGGGGGGTGGTGTGTGTGTGGGGGGGGAGAGACTAAAGATATGTAGCTCAGCCCTGTGACCTGTGATCCCTGCGACTTTTAAAGTTAACTAAAAGCAAGGGATTTCACAGAACACAGAGCTTGGGGGCATATCCGGGTGTTTCCTCAGTCTCATGAGAAACCAGAGATTTGGGGCATCTCAGGGACCCTCCCCTGCCACCCCACACCTCCACAGTGAAGGACCACTGCAAAACACTTTTTCTTTTTCTTTTTCTTTTTCTTTTTCTTTTTCTTTTTCTTTTTCTTTTTCTTTTTCTTTTTCTTTTTCTTTTCCTTTTTCTTTTTCTTTTGGCTGAGTCCAGCTCCTCTCTTGCCCGGGACCTTTGCTGACAATCCCATTTCCCTGCAGAGCCTGCTCAGAGTGCAAGAACACTTGTCCCACGGTCTCAGCCCTGATGAGCCCTTTGACCCACAGGCCCCCTGCCTTTCACCTCCTTCGTACACCTCAGTGGCCGCGTAATGTCTGTTACGTTGGTTGATCAGCTGTTGCGTGTGGCCTGAGCTCACAGAGACCTGGCTCCGGAAGCAGGGTCCGATCCTCTGCTTCAAGCAGTGTCTTTGTCCAGGGTCTTGTGAGGTCCCTTAGGGATGGGCTCACCCTTCCTCACTCTGTGACCCAGAGGGGACAGAACAGCAAACCAGGCCAAGAGCAAGAGGGCTGTGTCCCGGAGGCAAAGCATTTCGTCCAGAGGTTACCACTGATGAGCTCATGCTAGAGAGATGCCTGTGGTGGAGAGAGAAGCTGGAAGCTCAGCTCAGCTCAGCTCAGCTCAGAAACAGCTCCAACAGGAACTCCAGCGGCAGCCTCAGTTTCCCCAGTTAATGTCGGCTGGATGTTTTGAGTGCCTCACCTGATGCTATTTTGTTCACATTCTCACTTTATTATTTTACTGTGGTTTGCTGTCTACCTAATCAAAGTACTCATTTAAAACCCAAATCATTGCCCTTATACATATGGTAATCAGTCAATCAGCCAATCAATTAATCAATCAACCAATCAACCAATCTTTGCTGGAGAGCTGGCTCAGCAGTTTTGAGCACTGGCTGCTCTTCCAGAGAACCTGGTTCAGCTCCCAGCACCCATATGTAGACTCACGACTGTCTAGAGCGGTAACCCTATGGTCTCCAATAGCTTCTTCAGGTGTTGCAGATTTACATGCAGACAAAAGGCCTGCATACACAAAACAAATAAAAACCCAAGTCATGGCTGCCACAGACCACTCTCTGGGCCTACTTTGGCAAAGGACCTGACTTGGGTTCCCAGCACCCATGTCAGATAGGTAACAGCCAGCTGTATCTCTAGCGCTGGGGATCTGATGCTCTCTCTGGCCTCTGGGGGCATTATGCTCAGGTGTACACACACAGTTGCTAAAATCCCTTCTCTAGGGAAGACATAAACACCGCGTCTTTCTCCTCCTAAGGTCCTAAGCGCAAACTGAGGCACGATTCCACCAGATGGGGAAACGGTGGGTTTTGGACCCTTCCTTTTTTCTTTTTTTAAAGATTTATTTACTTATTATATGTAAGTACACTGTAGCTGTCTTCAGACACCCCAGAAGAGAGCATCAGATCTCATTACATCTCATTACAGATGGTTATGAGCCACCATGTGGTTGCTGGGATTTGAACTCAGGACCTTCAGAAGAGCAGTCAGTGCTTTTAACCTCTGAGCCATCTCTCCAGCCCCGGAGCCTTTCTTATGAAGTGAGATGCATGCGTGGGCTTAAAGCAGCCACACTAGAGAGCTTGTACCCAGAGAGGATGGCAGAGCCTCTTTCCATATCTCCCTTCCTTGTTGTATTCTAGCTCCCCCTTGGACCAGCTGCAATTAGGGCAGAACTGAATACACGTGGTTAGGGGGTGTGGCTACAAGTGCCAGTCCCTGACTTCCCTGCCCCGCTCCTCATACAAGAGGAGAACAGTCAGGAAGGCAGCGGGGAGGATTCTTAGTGATAGGGCACGTGGAACTCCTGAAGATGGCTGCCCTTTGGCTTCCAGGATAGTCCTGTACAAGACACACCTACACACATAATTAAAATGACCATCTTTTGAAATGTTGGTCAGCTGTTCTGTTGGGGGATTTGAGGGCCTCCTCGGATCTAGAGAGCTACGTGGCTGGTCCAGCCAGCCTGGTTTTTCCCTTCCTCACCTTCCTCACGTGTCCCTGAAATCACCTTATGGCTGGCATCCTCCCTCCATTTTATTTAACCCCATGCAGGTCTTCTCCATTGGTTTTGCTCTCCTTTCCCTGGAAGATGAGTTTTGCTGGCCAGTGTCTCCTCACTAGATTCTGACTGCCAGGATCAAAATTTCCACAAGTGACCAGTTGGACTATATTATTGCATCTGAGAAGAACTAGCATCCTTGGAGGGTTATGAAGGTCAGGACAATGGTCCTAAACAGGTCCCTAGGATGAGCCCTGGCAGCTGATGAATAGGTCCGCTCTTGTAAAGGTGAAAAGAGACTTCTCAGGTGTGAGCGAGGCAGGAAGCTTTAGACAGACCTTATGCTGAGTGGCCCGGGGCAGTGTCATTACACAGTCCTCCAGGAGAAGAGGGTTTGTGTTTGTGTGGGGGGTGGAGGGGTGGAGGGAGGGAGAAGGGTCAGAGAATAGCTGATGCTGAGAAACAGTCAGCTTGAGTGCAGCTGGCCATGGGCCAAGGAATTTACCGAAGCTTCCAGAAGCTAGAGAAGGTCAGCCCGTTCTCCCTCCTTCGCTCTTCCTCTCCCTCCGTTTTCTTTACAGTCTAACTGTGGAACCCAGGACCTTCGGCATGCTTGCAAAGTACTCTACTCTCTCCCTCTCCGAGTTTGTTTTAGCTTTCTAATGCGGCTTTAGAAAATCAGCATCCACATACAGGCTTAAAACTATGTATCATGGCAGGGGGTGGGGGTCGGAGTGGGGGATGGGGTGGGGCACACCTTTAATCCCAGCCCCCAGGAGGCAGGGCAAGAGTATCTTTGTGAACCCAAGGCCAGCCTGGTGTACCTATCGGGTTCCAAGCCAACCAGGGAGGATGTAGAGGGAGAACTTATCTCAAAGAGAAACAAGCCAACAACAACAAAAAAGAAACAAAAATCTCCCCCAAAGCGCTTATCACCTCTAGAAGTCACAAATCCCTAGTAAGTCTTATGGGGCTGAAAAAAAAACGGGTGCTGATAAGCCATGCTCCTTCTGGGATGGTGGGATAAGTGCCCTGTGACTTCCCCAGCTTGTAGAGGACTCCCACGGCCCTGCTGGTCCTGAGAATTTTCTCTCCGGAGTGGGGAACTTAAATAACATCTGCTTCCTTTCCCTGGTCCGAATGACAAACCAAACGTCTACTCCACGGGAGAACCAGGGAGTTTGAGGCTGACTTACAGATCAGTGGGTGAGGTTTGCACCTGGCATCCAGCATAGACAATGAAGCCATAGTGGCTGCATAGCTGGTCCCCTCCCCCACCTCCTTCTCTACCTATATACTCTAGCCTCTCCCCAGATGCAGGCTGCTCCCTAGTTGGGCAGAATTGCCTACAACTGGTTGGAGGGCTGGGTGGCTACTCAGGTGAGGGTCTTATGACTCTTCCCATCCCCTCCTGGTATGAGGGAAGGTCAGTAGTTTATAAGCCCAGCTGCAACTGTCTTCCAGGAGCAGGCCCACCCGAACTCTTAGAGATGGTGACAGTTTGGTTTTGGAGGTTAGTCCTGTACCTCACTGGATTCAGAACTTCACTCTCCAACCTTTGCTGCAATGGTGTGGCCGCAGAGGAGGAGATTTACGTCTGTTACTCGGCGTTTCAGTGGCGAGAGGTCACTAATACTCAAAGGCAGAGAAGCCATGTTAATATATGCATAGAAGAGAGGCTGGGACTGACCAGAAGGATGATGGGTACCGACTCTAGAAACGAGGGAGTGAAGGGTTAATCCCAGTCCTCCATTTGATGGGGTTTCAAGTCACCATGGAAACACACCTCTGGTCATATATGGGAGGGCTTAACCAAATTATGTTTATGGAGATGTAGGGATCCACCCTAAATGTGGGGTAGCACCACTCTGTGGGCTGGGGCCCGTTGAGGCAAGCATGCTGGTCCCAATGTCACCAGCTACCTCCTGCCCCTGCCACCCTGATGGACAGTCCTCCTCAACTACAAGCCGAACCAACCTTTCCTTCCTTAGGTTGATTCAACGTCACAGTGAAGTGTAAAGGAACTAATCTTCAGCAGTAGAAAGGGAAGCCCCAACAAAGATGGCGGAGGCCAGGGCATGCTCCTGCATGTGCGCAGGGGTGAGGGTGGAGGAGGGAAGGGAGGGCGAGGATCAACCCAGCAGAGAAGGTTTTGGTGAAGCTTGAGGAGGCAAAAGAGGGGTTCAAGGTGCTGGTAGTCAAAGTGTGCACTGTGGGTGTTGAGCCGAGCCTCTCTGGTTCCCAGTAGCACTGGGTGCCGTTGGCAGAAAGCACAGCAGGTTGTATGTATGAAAGAGAAACCTGGGGCAGTGCGTGCATTTTGAGGAACACGATGCCACTGGATTTAGAGGCACAAGGGGAGGCTTTGCCTCCTCCACCATCGATCTTGCACTGGAATTTGCTGCTGGAACTGCAGGAAGTGTCTCTTCAGAACTTTGTAAAGCAGATTCTGTCATACAGCGTTTCACACACACACACACACACACACACACACACACACACACACACACGTGTCGGCAATTGGCTCTGAGGCTGTCTTCGCAGCTGATAGCCGTTTTATCTGGTGATAATCCTGTGGGAGCAGAGAGGGAAAAGGGGCAAGCATAACCCCGGGAAATCGCCCTGGGAAGTCTTCAAATCTTGCACACAGCAAATTAAGGAAGGGCTAAGACAATGAGTCTCAAGTCACAGGCTGGATACTGTACTGTTTAACTTGATCATAAATACGCTTCGTAAGCTGGGCATGGTGACGCACGCCTTTAATTCCAGCACTCAGGAGGCAGAGGCAGACGGATTTCTGAGTTCGAGGCCAGCCTTGTCTACAAAGTGAGTTCCAGGACAGCTGGGGCTATACAGAGAAACCCTGTCTTGAAAAACCAAAATCCAACCAACCAAACAAAACAAAAAAACCCACTTCGTGTGTGTGTGTGTGTGTGTATGTGTCGTATGCACACCTGTGTATGTGGTTGCATGGGCCCGTGTTCCAAGGACAGAGAATTATTATATGATATACATAATATAATATAATATAGTATAATATAATATAATATAATATAATATAATATAATATAATATAATATAATTCCTTTGAGGCAATGTCTCTCCTGAGCCTGGAACTCCCGTTTTTTTCAGGTAGGTTGGTTCCAGCAAGCCCCCATCCTCCTGTCTCTGCCCCTACAGCGCTGGCTTTACAGGGTGGCACCCCTGGCTTGTTTCACAAGTGCTAGGGGTATGATTTCAGACCCTCAAGGTACATAGCAAGTGCTCTTGACCATGGTGCCAGCTTCACACCCCTGTACCTTGCCTTTATCCTTTTGGTGACTTTGCAAAGGGTAAAGTGAAGGGGGGAAAAGCTCTCTCTCTCTCTCGCTCTCTCGTTCTCTCGTTCTCTCGCTCTCTCGCTCTCTCTCGCTCTCTCACTCCCTCTCTCCCTCTCTCCCTCTCTCCCTCTCTCCCTCTCTCCCTCTCTCCCTCTCTCCCTGTTTTCCAAGATAGATATGCCTTCTCTGTGTTGCTCTGGCTGGCCTGGACCAGGCTGGCCTTGAACTTAGATATCTGCCTGCCTCTGCCTTCCAGTGCTGGGTTAAAGGTTTGAGCTACCACTCCCTTCCCCATTTATCTTCTTTTTTGAGACAGGGTCTTATGCATTTCAGGCTCGATTTAAACTTCCATGGTAGAGGAAGATAACCTTGAAAATCTGATCCTCCTGCCTCCACCACTCAAGTTGCTGAGATTACTGGAGTGTGCTATTACACTTGGATACAAGCATATTTTTGCTACATGAATGGGAAGCCCATGGGTGTGTCTGTGATATGATACGTGTGTGTGCGGTGGGGAGGGGGGTCAGAGGACAACTCTGCAATCAGCTCTCTCCCTCAGGCCGGTTCCAGGGATCGAACTCTGGTTTTGTGGCAAACACTCTACCCATTGAGCAACCCCACCACCTCCCCGGAAGCCCATACTCTAGAGCAGTGGTTCTCGACCTTCCTAATGCTGTGACCCTTTAATACAGTTCCTCATGGTGTGGTGATTCCCCAACTATAACATTATTTTCATTGTGACTTCATAGCTGTAATGTTGGTAGTTATGGATGGTGTAATCTGCATTTTCCAATGGTCTTAAATGACCCCTGTGAAAGTGTTGTTTGACCCCCAAAGGGGTTGTGACCCACAGGTTGAGAACAGCTACTCTAGACTGATCTCCAGTGACTTAACATATTCTTACCCTCCCACCCCTGTACCACGTGCCTTTGCTGCCCTTTTTTCTTCCTTATTTGTACTTTCAAAGGTTCTGTTTTGGGGGTAAACTTAAAATGGTCACCTGGTTGCTAGGCAACAGGAGCCCTACAGTTGGGAGACATAGCCTGTTCAGTTGTCTCTGGCCAACTCTCCGGCTGGACCTGATAAAACTCCAGCCTGAGTAGATGCTAGGTGGCAAGCTGGTTAAACAAGAGGATGTGGAGGGAGGCCTGATCCAGAGCCGATGCTACTGGGGCAGTTGGGGGGACTTTCAGGAAATGGCGCTTTATACGGCCCACCCCCGAGAGGCCAGAGAAAATCAGTGTGTAAGTATCACAGTGCTTCAGGGAGAGACTGCTCACACCCAGAGGGAAATAAGCTGGGGAAGTTGGAAGAGGCAGAATGTAGGCCTGTTTATTTCCCTATCAGACCCACAAATGCCATCCCATCTGTCCCTTCTCTTCCTGTTTCATCCCTTCCCTTCCTGCTATCCTTTCCCTTCTTGTTCCATCCCATCCCTTCCTGTTCCATCCTATCCCTTCCTTTCTCTTCCTCTTCCTCTTCCCTTCCCTTCCTGTCCCATCCATCCTATCCCTTCCTGTTCCATCTCTTCCCTTCCTGTTCTATCCCTTCTCTTCCTGTTCCATCCTATCCCTTCCCTTCCCTTCCCTTCCCGCCCTGTCCCGTCCCGTCCCGTCCATCCCATTCCTTCCTGTTCCATCTCTTCCTGTTCCACTCCACCCCTTCCTGTTCCATCCCATCCATGTATTGCACATGAGAATTCCTTTAATCCTATCATAATCCAACAACCTAAAACCAACCTATTTTATGATGAAGAAATAAAGACACAGAGAGGTTGACTCACTTACCCAAAGTTACACAGTTAGGAAGTGGAGGAGCTGGGATTCGACCCAAGGTCAGGTGTCTCAGCAAATAACCAACATGGTGGATTAGAATGTAGGTTCTGAGGTTGGACAGGCTGATTCTAGCCCCCAGCTCTGTCGTCTCCTATGGTTGACATTGTACAAGCTCAGTTTTCCAAGCTCTGAATTAGAGAGAGTGAAGAGTGATATGCCAGGATGTATCCTGTCCTTAAGTGACACATGACTGTAGGTACACACAAAAGCAGCCTGTGAAGACTGGCTTTTCATCACCATTAGCCACGGGCTAATTGGCTAATACCTTCTGTGGCCCAGCAAAGAACAGGGGATGAGTGGTCTTGTCTGGCTCCTGCTGCATATCTGACCTTCATCTTGCACTGGATCTTGAATGGGAGGTTCAGGGACAGGACTAAGGAGTTAGAAATTGTGTGTGTGTGTGTGTGTGTGTGTGTGTGTGTGTGTGTGTGTGTGCGCGCGTGCGCGCTATAGTGTTCATGTGAAGGCCAAAGGACACCTTTCGGGAGTCAGTTCTCTCCTTCCCATATGGGCCCCAGGGGTTGATCATCAGATTTAGCAAGGACTTTACCTATGGAACTACATCACTTGGTGCTTCGGAGTACAGGAAATTGGTGTGACTGCCCTCGGGGACGTATGGAGAAGAGCGTGTGAAGACATATTCTCCCTGCCTCATGACACACATCCATCCCTTTATAGTAACCATGTCGTCATGGCATATAAGTGCCTCTCCACCAGGCACTAGTAGGGGCTTTGCACTAAAAAAACATTATATGTATAATAATTAAAACTATTATATGCATATAAAATATTATATGCATATGAATGCTTTGCCTGCGTATGTCTGTCCACCACACGCAAGCCTGGTGCCTGTGGAGGTCAGAAGAGGGCACTAAATGCTCTGGAACTGGAGTTGTAGGTGGCTATGAGCTGCTATGTAGGTGCTGGGAACTGAACTTGAGTCTTCTGCCAAAGTACTTAGTACTCTTAACCACTGGGCCATCTCTCCAGCCTCCTTATAGGGGTTTCTGAAGTCTCTTGTGGAGCTGGGCCTGAAACCATCTAGGTTTGAGCTCTGGGGTCTTCAGGGTGGAAGGGCTGAGTGGTAGGGCCCCTTCAATGGCTGTGTCTGTGACTGGGAGGAGAAGTAGTATGGAGGAGGGTGGCTGTACATGGGGACTGGAGACAGTCCCTCCATCCTGCCAGCACCCAGGAGTGTCCTTCATGGCCATTTGGCTAAAGAGTACAGTGGCCCAAGAGGGACTAAAAGATAAAACCCAGTCTCTCCAAATCAGGACCTGAGACTCTAACAGTACACTGTATCTGCTTCCTCTAGTCTCAGTGTGAGTTTCCTGGATACCCAGCCCAGGACTGTGGTTAAGGGGATGTGTGACATTCCAACCCAGTAGAATAAAAGACACCAGCCGGCAGGCAGAGTGAGTCCTTTTTTTTTTTTTAATTGTTTAACCATAATGCAAAGAAGCATAAGTAGACTTTGTGTTGAATCCCATAAAATGAGAAGATGAGGGTTATATAGAAGAGAAGCATGCGAGAGAACACAGCCTGGACAACCTCACGGAGGGCGTGGAGGGGCGGTGACGGGCACGGGCACTGGAGCACACGGGACACGTGGCAGAGATTAGCAGCATAGAGATGCCAGAGGTGGGTGGAGGGGCATCCGAGTTTCTGACAACTTATAGGTGGTGAGATGGAACCCTGGGCTCTGCCCATTCTCCCCAGCCTCCCTGGAACCCCACAGTGAAAACACCTCTGGGTGTAACCTGACCCCATGACGGACTTGGGACTTAACAGCAAGCCTGCTGTTAAGCTGCTTGGCCTGGAGTGGGTCAGCCATACATTCACAAGGACAACACAACAGCAAGAGTGGGGAGACAGAGCTCGGGGCACAGAGGGGGCATGGGGACAGGGATAACCTCAGACCCAGCTCAAGAGAGGGCACCTGGGAACATCTACCTAAAAACCACGTAGCCACCCTCTGCTACCCTTTGGCTTGGGAGCTTTGCTTGATCATCTTCCACAAAGCTTTCAGATCTCGGCTTGAAGCAGGTAAGAAAAACCATCACTGAACCGAGGCAGGCTCCGCTGCCCTCCTCCAGATCTCTAAGCAGAAACCACAGCATCAGGTAGACAGTTTGATGGCCCCTGAGACCCATAAGCAATGACTTCTTGGTCCAATGGTTGAAGGTCCTGCCTGCCTTCCCAGGGAGCACTCACTCCATTCTGATGACCTTTGTGACTGCCACACATGGCAGGAGGTTGCTAGTGGCATGGAGCAGGAAAGGTCACAGGTGCTGTTCAATCAGCATCCTGCAATACCCAGGACAGCCTGGGCTATGAAGACTCCTTCAGCTCTAAACATGACGGCCCAGGTTAGTGGGCTCCTGACTAGAATCTCCTAGAGGTCAGTTCCCATCCTGACTCGTCTAGGAGACACAGGTTATTAGTTCTTACTGATTGCCCTGGGTTAGAGATGCCCAGTTATCCATACCACTCAGATATGTGTGAACCAAACAAATTCATAAACACAGCTGAGACACACTCACCGGGGCATCACCCTTGTCTCTCTGATAGGTTGACTGTACTTTGCTGAAATTCTTGTGACAAGAAGTGTTTCAGAATAATTTCAGAATTATTTTTGATTTTGCAATATTTGCATATTTGTGGCGGGATTATTTGGCAGGTGGGAGCACCTCTAATCATGAAATTCATTTAGGTTTCACATAGACACCTTACACAGATAGCCTGAGGCAATTGGTTTGCCCTGCTGGGATATGGGATCCAGGCTTCGTATGCATGCTAGGCGAACTCTACCTTTGAGCTTCGTGTCCAGTCTATGTATTCTTTTGAATACTTTTGTAGATGAACTAACTAAAGTTTTTACTTGTGGTATCCTGTTGGTGCTCAACACGTTTTAGATTTCGGAGCATTTTGGCAGTGGGGATTAAGATGTCAGACTTGTAAATAGAAAACAGATTCCCTGGGGTCCCTGGGTCCTCATACTTGAGACATGGAATGGTCAACTTCTCCTTTTGGGTGCCTCTCCATGTGGGGTCTGGCAGTGAATGAGAAAGAGAGTGAGCCAGCCAGCCTGGCCTCCCAAGGCTGAACCCTGTCCACGAAGGATGTCTGCATTGGGTCCCTTGGCTGAACTTAACCTGGAAGCCCATGGCTTCCAGTGAAAGGCTGTGTGTGTATGTGTGTGTGTGTGTGTGTGTGTGTGAGTGTGTGTGTGTGTGTGAGAGAGAGAGAGAGAGAGAGAGAGAGAGAGAGAGAGAGAGAGAGAGAGAGAGAGAGAGAGAGAGAGAGAGACTCCGCAGGGATGGGTTTGTGGTTGGGTCAGCAATCTTCCATTTTGCCTTGGGCTGGAAAACTCTTGCATCCTGAAACAGGGGCTCTGCAATGGAAATCCACACGCTTGCTCCTGTGTTTTGGGGCCAATTCAGTGTTTTCCCTTTGTACCGAGGCCTGACCCAACTTCCTTCTCCTCCCAGGGCTGGGATCTCTCTACTCCCTTGGTCTTTACTCTCTACCACAGACCCGGTACCAGGTCTTGCCCACTTAGCTTAAGAATCCGTGACTCTGCCCTCCCCTCCTCTACCTCAAGCTAGTGATTCTGGGACAGTTCAGTCTACCAGCCATGGAAGATGGAAGCTTATCAGAGCTTGGCTTGGTACAGTCTTGGAGCATTGTCTTGCTTAGGTACGATCTGGAATCAGACCTTCTGCATAAACGAGGCAGCAACAGAATGTGGGTCATGGCTGCTTGCATCATAGTGGGACCTAAACATCCCCCACCCCCATCTCCGGGAAAAAGTCACCTGATTTCTCTGGGGATATGTAGGGAAACCCTCTCTTCTCCCATAGGCTAAACTTCTTGGGGACCATGGCTGCAGGAATAGCTGAGAGCGTAATGGTCAAACCTCCTCTTGTGAAATGGGTTGGGAGCTACTGCCAACCTCATAGGTGAGGTAAACAAAACCAGTCCTATTCTAAGACACTTTGTTGCTTGTTGCTGGCTGTGGGCTTGAACTAGAAACAACCAGCAGAGGGCAGTATCGACTCACCCCAGATGGCCACCTTGCTTCGTTTTTTTTTTTTTTTTTTGGATAAACTACTTAGGGGCGTTTTCAAAAAGGAGAGAGGATATCCAACTGATCTCCAGCCTTCTAGCCAGGAGCTGAGGGAGCTGGAAGTGTCAAGAGTTCAAATGTGTTTTTAAAATATTCTGTCTTGGGGGTTGGGGACATAGCTCAGCCTGGCGTGGGTGAGGTCCTGGGTCCCATCCCTAGCACTGATAAGCAGAAGTCCCCCTTGAACCTGGTTATGTAATCGTGTCTTTGTACTCTGGCAAATGACACGGTGCTTCTTCCATCTGTCCACTCACTACTGGCAGCACCGGGATATCCGGGGGTGGGGAGGAGCCTGTCACAGAGGAAGCATTCCTCATTCAGGGGTGCAAGAACCACTCATGCATGGGTGCATGCAGCTTGGCTTGCAGAGGGAGAGGGAGGGAGAAAAGGCTCTTCAATGGAGGTTGGACACAGCAGTTCGGATGAGGGGAATCAGCTACATCTTAAGTGTCACCAGAAGTTTGAAGGGTTGAGAAGAATGTCCCTGGATTGTGTTGGAAGTCAGTAGGAGGTCACTGCCTTGCCTTTGGGCTACAGAAGATAGCTCTGGGGTAGTGGGGGCTTAGTCTCCACAGGCATGGGAGATCAAGTAGGAAACACTAGTACTAAGGTAGGCTGGGTGAGTTTCCAACTAGGACCAGGTTCACATGCTAGTGATGGCAGGGTTGTCCAGTGTCACATGAGACCTGTCTCTGGACTCGGGGGTGGGGACTGAAGGCTGGGGATGTAGCTCAGTTGGTAGAGTGCTTGTCCAACATGCAGGAGGTTCTGGCTTTGAGCCTCTGGAAAAATCATAAACTGGATGTGATGTGGTAGGGTTAGAAATTAAAGGTTGTGAGTTCGAAGTCAGCCTGGTTAACAGGAGACCCTGGGGGAAATAGAAAGGAAAGGAAGAAAGAGAGACAAAGACCGAGAAAGAATGTGGGTGGGATTGGAGCCCTTAGGGTTTTGGACCCCACAGCTGTAAAGTCTTCAGCATTTTCTGTTTGACAGCCCTCATCCTTAGCATTAGGACAGCAGGTCCCAGCTCAGGACATAGAGGAAATGGTTGTGTTGTGTTTTGATTTTTTCCTGCCTCCCAAAACCAAACAGGAGCACAGAACATGGGACTTAACCTGGGCACCCTGGGGGGGGGGTTTCTTTATTGTCTGTCAGTACTGTCTGATATAACTTTTATTTATTCATTATTTATTTATCAGACAAGGGACCACCACAATGCCTCAGAGATGGTTAGCTCTGAGGGACCACTGGTCATGGCTAGAATTTTCTTGCCTACACTGCTCATTTTGGGGGAAGGGAATTATTGTCAAGCAGGAGGAATGAAAAGCAGCTACCCTATTCCTCCCTGACATCTGCCAAGGCTCCAAAGCACTAAAAAGGCCCACCCATCCATTTAATGAGGACAAATTTTGAAATGTCACCCAAATACCCTTGATGGCAAAGACCTTACTCCCAGCATGCTTCTTGGCGGGGCATGGCTGCTGGGCCTGGGGAAGACAGCTCAACATCCTGTGGTCCCAGCTGGGGTTGGTGAGAATGGGGAGGGGCTTGGCTGATCCACTGCCTGGTTAAATTTCCCAGACAGATCTCTGCCAAGAGGGTCAGATTCTGAACACCTCAGATTCTGTGGTTGGGTCCTCCACAGGGACCCCTTCCTCTCCATTTGTGCCTGTGATTAGTAAGGGGGGCTGCTGTGTTTCAGGGAGGCTGACACAGGCCTGTCATGGTGGACGTGGGTGGGATTAACGACATCTAGGAACATGTTTCATGGCTCGGAGCATCCTTCACGAAGGCAGTGGACTCACAGGTAAGGTCAGCACGCATGTGTAGACAAAAGGACAGAGAATTTCTCACCCCGCCCCACCACTCTCTCACACACACCGTCATAAAAAGAGGATGGAAAAGGGCTGAAGTGGCCACGGGACTGGCTCAGGGTGACCTGAGGCCCAGTGCCAGCCACCTTCAGACCCCCAACAGGAGTGACAGCCAGGACCCAGCGGTTTCATGCACCGCAACCCGCCCCTTGGCAGCAAGCGGGTGGGGAGGAAGTGGTTTTGTAAGAGCCACTGCAGGGTAACAAGGGTGATGCATCGCAGCCCAAGAGTCTAGGAGAAAACCCAGGGTTGGGGTTGAGAGAAGCCCAGAGCGGGAAGAAGGACCAGGACATAGCAACAGGACAAGAGGCAGGGTGGGGCCACTCGGGGTCCCGTGGGGAAGGTTCAGCCGTGTGTGTCCCCGTTTAGTCAACTTGCGGCCGCCCTCGCGTGGGCACTCAGGGCAGCCACCCCATATCCCATGGGGCGGGAGGATCCAGTTAGGAGCTGAAAACCCTGCTGGACAAGAGAAGGTGTTAGTGGCGTGGAAACCAGGTTCCTTAGCTTTCTTCGGGGGTCAGGGTGTGACAGTGGGGTGCATCTGTGATCCTAACACTTGGGAGACAGGAAGTAAAGCAAGTTCAGACCAGTACTTGCTGCTCTTCCAGAGAATCTGAGTTCGGTTCCTAGCACCTAGGTGAGGCGGTTCACAACTGCCCCTAACTCTCCAGGCTCCAAGCACACACATGCACACCCGTGGATGCACACGGCGCAGCAATAATGTAAGCTTAAATGGATAGAGTGGAGACGGTAACAGCCACTCTCACTGGGAAAGCGAGAATCGAGTCCCACCTGCTTGAAGGGGAAGGGTGGGGGTGGGGGTGGGGGTGGGGAGGGGTGGGGGATGGGGGTGGGCATTAACACACTGGTTTTCTTGCTGCACCCCGGTAGGGAAGGTTTAAAGAATGAGACTCTACACCACTGCTTCAGGCTGCTTCCTGCAATTCCTAAAGGCTGAGTCAAACTGTCAAGATACTATCTGTTTTAATTGCATCCATGAGAATGTCCCCTGTGACTTTTGGATTAGGGGTAGGGGTAGGGGGAGCATCAAGAGTTACAGTGTTTGTAGGCAGAAACCAACCTCCCACAAGGTGTCCAGAGCAGGGACTACCACCATCTGGATCCTTGGAGTCCCGAATGGCTCACAGGACTGGAGACACCTGGGCACGTGCACCCCTTTCTTTTGTTTTATTGAGAGGAGATCTCCATGCGTAGCTCCAGCTGGCCTCAAATGGGCAACCTTCTGCCCAGGTAGCAGCAGGATCGCAGCCACACATTTTGGTCTGGGACACTCCCACCCATCGCCATTTTGGTCTGGGGATTCCTGCCCACCAGCTGTAGCCCCTCCCCCAGACCTGGATGTGACTTACTCATCTGTGTCTTTTTTGCTCTCTTCAATGAAGGCGATGGACTCAGATCTAAGGCGGTTGGTCACTTCATATGTTCTGAGGGTGACCCCAAAGATGTCCTCGTGGTACCGGTTGTCATCCTATGGGCAGAAACAGCCAGGGCATGGATCAGATGGCAGGGAAGGGCTTGGAGAGGGACAGACATGGGATACACGGGAGAGCACACACCTAGACAAGACAAAGGCTAAGCTCAAGGTCCTGGGGTACCTGTGGTCACTAAGGCTGTGGTGAACAGTGCTCCACCCTTTTGTGCCTAGGTGACAAAGAATCTATGGGGTGAGTATTTGGAAAAAGGGTGGCTGCCTTGAGGATTCTGAGCATAGAAGGATCAAGGAGGCCCAAAAGGAGCTTTAATTCTGTCTCTCCTCTTTCCAACTCACCCCTGAAAAGTTCGGATCCCTGCAAAAAAAAAAAAAAAAAAAAAAAAAAAAAAAAAAGGGACAACATAAACTCCCTTTATCTCCATGTAAGGACCAGGCTTGTTTTGGAAAAGGCGGCCTTAAGGCATCAGCTCCAGGAACAGACCCTAAGTCCCAGGAACCAGGCCATAAGACGCCAGCTGCTCTGGGAACAGACCATAAAATCCAGAAGGAAGGTCATAAAACCCCCTCCCCAAGAACAGCCTGGGGGTAACCACAAGAATGGGAAGATATCTTATCTCAGGATTGGCCACCTGTGCTGGACAGCCCTATCTCCTCCTGACATAGGAATTCGAACCACTGACCACCTGGCTAATCAGAAGCCGACCCCTGTGACCTCCCCAGCACCCACCAATAAAATTTTCGATTACCTAACCCACTTTCTAAATACAGAGGGACTAACATAGTAGCCAAAGTTCTACTAATGTCACTGCTTTGGCCCCTGCCAATCACGGTAGAGATTACCTAATCTTCTAGAACTTCTAGAGAGTTCCCCCAGTTCCCTGTAAGAAGGCCGGTGTGCCTTTGACTAGGGTCGCCATTTTGAAAAATGGTTGACCCCCCCCCCCCACTGGTTATTTCTACAGAATAAAACGCTCTCTGCCTCTGCATGCATGCTAAGTCTGGGGGGTCTCCCTTCAGCGATTTTCAGACCTTTACACCAGCAAGCCCGAATTAAGTAGGAAATATTCCAGCTGACTGGTACCAGCAGATGGAGAGAAAAGGAAGGTGACTGTGGGGCTGGGGATCTAGTCTGTGGTACATTACTTCCTCAGCGTGCACAAGACACTCGGTTTTGTCTCCAGCATGGGGCGGGGGGGGGGGCGGGGGGGCGGGGGGCAGTGGTGGGGCAGATTCAGAAGTGATGGGAGGCCCCTTGGCAAAAGTGAGGGGTGGGTTGGTCAGTTAAGAATATTATTATTTGGTCCTGGAGCAAGCGGGGGCCAGAGCAAGAGGGAGAAAGGGAAGGGGGGGGGGAAGAATATTATTATTTAAGAGTGACGTTTGGTGGTTGGGAGGAGAGAGTCATCATATTCCCAGGGAGGGTAGTGGCCAGGAGCTTGGCTTGGCTAGTAGTGCCAATGGGATACTCAGTTCTAGTACCCTGCTCTGTATCCAGGCACCCAATGTATTCAGTTCTAGTGCCTGGTTCCTGCAGCAAGGTCCACATCTGTCAAAGACACCAAGGGTGTGGCAGGCCACACAGCATCCCTCCTCACCTGGCGTGTCTTTTTCCTCCCCTTCTGTGAATGTGTTTGTATCCATGTCCGTACACGTGTGTGTGTGTGTGTGTGTGTGTGTGTGTGTGTGTGCGCGCGCGCACACACACACACACACACACGCGCATTATAGAGGCCAGAAGATGACACTGGGTGTCTTTTGATCTCTTCATTTTATGTACTGAGGCAGGGTCTCTCACCTGAGCCCAGAGCTCATGATTCAGCTAATCTCACTGGTCAGCTTGCTCTGGGCAAGCCCTGCCTCTGCCTCTGTGTGCCAGGAGCACAGGCAAGCTGTCATGCCCATCTGGCATTTATGTAAATGCTGGGGATTTGAACTCTGGTCTTCATGCTTGCACCGCGAGTACCTTTCCTGCCGAGCCCTCTCTACAGCCCCCTGCCAACTTCTAGCAGAAATCTCTTTTCCCTCACTGGGCTTAGAGAAGAGTGTCTAGAAAAATGTTTGCCTACTAACTGGGGTCACTGAGATGGCTCAGCTGGTGAAGGGGCTTGCCACCAAGCCTGATGACATGAGTTAGATCCCTAGGACCCACACGATAGAAGAGAACACTCTGCCAGGTGTCCCCTGACTTCCACAGGTGCACCACGACATATTCATGCCCCTCCCCCAATGAACATTGATCATTGTTCATTTAAGAAATCACAGTGGGATGGGACTGCCTCTGGGATTCAGTTTCTATTGGGGGAGGTGATCTGTCACAACAGTTAGGACACTGTTAGGGAAACTATCACGGCTGCTAACCTACTAGCCTTTGAGCAGAGTAAGAAAAGGCCTTTCCTTCAGGGCAGTCACACCCCACATCAGGTGCACTGTTTAGAGAGCAAGCATAGCGGTATTCAGTTCAGTTCCACCTGCCCTCTTTGGATGAGACTTGTTTTGTTTTGTTTTTTTGTTTGTTTGTTTTGTTTTTGTATTTTTTGGGGGGGGGCAAGACAGGGTTTCTCTGTTTCATTGCGTTGTCTTGAAGCCCACTCTGTAGACCAGGCTGGCCTTGAATTCAACAGTGATCCACCTGCCTCTGCCTCCAGAGAGCTGGGATTAAAGATGTGCACCACAACGTGGTGGGTGAGCCTTTTCATGAAGTGCCAACCATATGAAATCATTTGCTCAGGGGTGCAGGAAGCACTGAGCTAGGATTGCATCCATAAAACTCCCCACAGGCCCAGTGTCATTTTCATACTAGAACCTATAACTATATTGACTGTGTGTACCTGCATGCCTGCCTTCCTGTCTGTCTCTGTCTCCGGATCGAGGCTAGGTGCAACCCCAGTTATAAGGTCAGATGGACTCCCCGAGTTACGGTACAGGTTGGAAGAGAGGAAACTTCTGGACGCTGGTTGCCAGCTGTCACTCACCCTCAGCCTGCTGATGAACACACCAGCATCCTCCTCCGAGAGTTTCCCCTGCTGGGTCATTATGCGCTGGATGGCTTTGAGGACATCAGCGGCCATGGTAACGTCCCCGCAGACATAAATATGGCCTCCTTGCTCCTTCAGGGCGCGGTACACAGACTCGGCCAGCTGTTCCTGCAGCACGTCCTGTACATATTTCTGCAGAAGCAGAGGACAGTGAGCTGTGGCCCCTCTGAGAGGCTTCTGGCTCCACCCACCAGGAAGCAAGGGCTTGTGGGTAGGGCTTCTGTGCTCCATTCACAAGGAAGTATGGTGCAGGGGCTTGTGGGTAGGGAGCTGTTTTGTGAGCTAAGCTCAGGGGAATGGGCCGAGGGACTAGAAAGAGTGAAATAGGACCAAACTACCATCATGTGTGAATGGGCTGATTTCAGCCTTGGGCAGCTGGAGCTTGGCTGCTGAGGACCCTCTGGGGAGCCTTGAGAGTACTCCCTAGAACTGGGGGAGTGCTCCCTAGATAACCTTCATTGGGAGCACCCCAGAATATATGACTATCAACTTGATAAAACCTTGAGTCATCTAGGAGACAAAATTTGGGGTGTGTCCATGAGGGAGTCTCTAGACTGAGTTAGTGAGGGTAGTTAAGCCCAGTCTAAAAAATGGGTGGTATTATTTTATAGTTCTTGACTGTATAAAAGGAGAATTCAAGCTGGGTACCAGCATTCCTCTCTCTCTCTCTGCTCACAAACCGAAGCTGCATATGTGACCATCTGGTTCAGGTTTCTGCTGCCACGCCCTCCTCACCATGATGGGCAGTAGACTGTACTCCCTAACTGTGGGTCCCAATAAAAAACCTTCCTTATTTAAGTAGCTTTCATCAAGTATTTTGTCCGGGCCACGAGGCAAGTAACCGAAACGCAAGGGCCTTAGCTACCTTCTCCTTACCCTGGAGGGGTGGTGGTCACGATTGGGTCAGAGAAGCTCAGGGCAGTAAGCCATGGATTGGCAAAGTAAGGGGTTTCCGGCCTCCCCACCCCGCCCATTGCCTCAATAAGCTAGCTATCCCAGCAAGGATGGAAGTGAGGGGCAGGTTAGCTAGAAGCTTGCGGGTGAGCTGAGCACAGAGGTGGTCCACTGCAGTGTTTGTTTAATGGGCCAGAAACAACTCCCATGTATGGCTGCCATTCAGCTGGTAATTTCTGCTGGTGACCGCCACCCCCGGGGTGCCAAACAGCCCCGTCCACATCCCCTGACTGTTCTTCTCCCACGACATAGGTCCTAGCCTAGTCTCTGGGATCTCCAAAGTGCCCCCCAAACCCAGCAGTTAGAATACCAGTTCCATAGCCCATGTTCATTCTGATTGGTGTTGCCTCTTGTGGACTGTCAAATAAGTATATTTTAAGCTTCTTTTTACATTTTAGCTCATTAATTTTTTTGAAACTAGTATTACTGGGTAGCTCAGGGTGGCTTTGAACTCAAACTTTTTCTGCTTTAGCCTCTCAAGAACTGGGATTATAGGTGTGGGCTATCATGCTCACCTAGGCTCTATTTAAAAGGTTTTTTTTTTTTTTTGTTGTTGTTGTTGTTGGAAATATACACAACAAAGTACATACTGTGTTAAAGTATATAATTCACCTCTAATTATTTAGGAGGTAGAGGCAGAAGGATTACAAATTCTAGACTGGGTTAAGCTAAAGAGTGGGTTCTGTGCTAGCCTGGGCTACATATAGCAAGATCATATTATGTAGCTGTTAAATATTTTCAAGGGACTCAGCCCCCCCCCCCCACCAGGCTTTCTGAGGACAGAGCAGATTTGGGGTTAGGGGTAACACACTCAGAAGTGGGGTGTCTTGGTTTCCATTCTGTCACGATGAAAGCAACTCAGGGAGACAGGGTTGGTTTTGAGTTCAGGTGCATCACTATGGGGACGCCCTAGTGGCAGGAACTTGAAGCAGTCACGGGTAGAGAGGAACGGATAGCCAATACTCAGTGCTCAGCTCTCTCCTGCCTTTCATTCAGTCCAGGGTCAGGCCATGGAATGGTGCTTCGTACATTCAGACTGAGCCTTCCCACCTCGGTTAACCCCATGTTAAGTCCAGACAATCCCCCTTGAGCCCCTCTCCCTGGGTGATTCTAGATTGTTTCAAGTAGACAACAAAACTGGCCATCATGGTATGTGTGTGTGTGTGTGTGTTTGTGTGATGCGACATTCACAGGCATATTCATGCTTGCACACTTGAGGGCATCCCAGTGTGGGCCAGGTTACCTTTGGCCTGTCGGGTTCCCGGGAGTAGGCAGTGTACAGCTCTCTGAAGACGCCCTTGTTCTTGGCCTGCAGGGTCTCCTCTCTGTAGATATGATCTATCTTGGATTGTCGACACCCGAAGACCAGAACCATGGGGCACGGATTCATTCCTGGGGACCGGGAAGACCCATAACACAGATGGCTCTGATGCCCAAGTGGGCAGTGGTTTAGCTACAGGAGCTGGGGGTGCTGGGACCACAGGACATGACGTGTTGAGGAAAACTCGCATACATGGGGCAGGGGGTTAAGCACACAGGTGCCTCCATATGTTTGCATCTACACATACAGACAAGCATGGCCCGTGGGGAACGGGGCATTCCCTAGACATTCCTTGCCTGGTCTCACTCCATCCCTATGCAAGACTCCTTAGCAGCCTGCTATTGGAAAATGCCCAGAGCCCAGACTGGAACCTGATGGTCTGCGTCTGAGTCCCAGCTCTGTGGGACCTTGAGCACGTCAGCTCCCTCTCAGAACTTCAGTTTCCCCATTTGAGTATGGAAGCACTAGCTTCCTCAGGATGCAAGTGAAATAGGGATCCCAGGGTTGCCCTGGGCAGGAAAACCTCACGTAAAATAGTGTTCTCTAGAAGTTCTATACATCTTCCTTCGAGCTGTCAGTTACTTCTCCTCTTAATACAGACTGTATTTTATTTCAGTTGTTTGATGTGCCGTTGGGGAATCAGATTTGGTGTGTGGGCCAATGGTAATGCCCACAACCACCTCTTGGGGTCACTGTTCTACCAGAAACACAGCTCAGTGTGGGACACAGAGCTAACATCGATCCATCATATATCTATGTATTCTCTATGTATCTAACATCTATCATCTATCTATCTATCTATCTATCTATCATCTATCATCTATCCATCATATATCTATGTATTCTTTATCTATCATCTACCTATCATCTATTTATCTATCTCTTATCTGTCTGTCTGTCTGTCTATCTATCTACCTCAATTCTTGCTGGTCTAGAACTGAGTAGACCAGGCTGGCCTGAGGTCACAGAGATCCAGCTGTCTCTGGGTCTTGGGGTTAAAGACGTGTGCCAGCACACCTGGTCTAGGTTTAAATCTATGTCCATACTGTCCTTCTGTCTTGTCCTGTTGGACTCCTTGTTTGCTCAGTCTACAACTGGGAATCATTTCTCTTTTTCTTCCAAACCTGCACTTCATCTCACACAGCAAGACCTAATTCTAGTGACCATTCACGAGGTAGTCTCTCTCTCTCTCTCTCTCTCTCTCTCTCTCTCTCTCTCTCTCACACACACACACACACACACACACACACACACACACACACACACACACACATCTATTTGATAAGGATGCACACCTATCCTTGGTGGAATACTGGGCTTTTAGGACCAACTCTTAAATCAAAGACATGTCCTCTGAGGATGAGATTTTGGGCCCCTGGGACAGGCTGTGTAGCAGGTCTGTTTGAGTGGGCTGTTCAGGCACCTGTGGCCACATCGGTATGGCAGTCCCTCCTCACCCCTCCCCTCCCCATGCAGTGAGGTGGAGCAGGGGCCCTCCATCGTTCTCTGGGTTAAGGGTCAGGTCAGTGGCCCCTGGATCGTTGCGTTGGTACCTTTGTGTTGGATGTCAAATTGTCGCTGTTGCCAAAAACTTCGGAAGGGAGCGATGCCGGTGCCTGGGCCAACCAGGATGCAAGGCACCTGGGGGTTTCGAGGCAGGTGGAAGCTAGGGGCACTGGACAAAGAAGAAACAGAAGCTTTGCAGTGCTCTGCTCCAACCCCTGTGATGGAGCCCAGGGTAACCCAGGGCCCCCTCTAGAGTAAGAATTCACAGATTAGAGGGGTTTAAAAAGTAAGGTTGTTGGGGTTTGGCTCTTTCTCTGTTCCCCACCGCTTCTCATCAGGCTCAGTCCCACAGACAATGAGCTTGAGCTAACCTGACTTTCCATGTGTTCTGGCTCTGGGGACCAGGGCTCTTTTGTTGGCGGGGGGTGGGGGGGGAGCTACTGTGTGCACTGTAGGAGTTCAAGTGGTTCTGTGAGCTCCTACCAGCTTGATGTCAGGGCTAACTCCACAGTCATGACAATCTAAGATGTCTTTGAGTGTCATCAAATGTCCCCAAGGTGGCAGAGGGAGTAAAATTACCTTGGACTGAATTTTAACTTACAAATGTTCATAAATATACATATACATACACACACATATACATTCACATATATACACACATATACATATATATAACATTTCATATATACAGTATGTATGTATGAACGTATGTATGTATATGTGTGTATGTGTGCATGCGGAGGTCAGAGGTTAACACTGAATGCCTTTCTATCATTTTTTCCACTTTATTTTCAAGCCAAGGTTTTCCACTAAACCAGGAGCTCATTGATTTTTTACCTTGGCTAGCTGCCACTAAGTTCTGTGGGTCCATCCATCTCCGTCTCCCCAACCAAACACTGGGGCTACACACTGGAGTTACAAGCCTGTGTCATCCTGCCTGGCTCTTAAATGGGTGTCAGGGATTCGAACTCAATCCTTACATTTACCCAATAGGTACTTGATCCACTGAGCCATCGCCCTAGTCCCCTGATTTCAACTCTCTAGTTTGTTTATTATATATAAGTATCAGACAATCCAGAAGAGGGCGTCAGATCTCATTACGGGTAGTTGTGAGTCACCATGTGGTTTCTGGGATTTGAACTCAGGACCTTCAGAAGAGCATTCAGTGCCTTTAACCGCTGAGCCATCTCCCCAGCCCAGGTCATGAGGTCTGTAATCAGGGGGTTGCAGATACCTGTGCTTAGGTGAGCTGCCCGGGGCTGCTAACATGTTGGTGTTCCTGGGCTACGTGGTCAGGCTGGGCTCAGGACTCTGGTTTAAAAACCAGCTCCATGAGACTGATGTGGACAGCAGGAGGACCTACTGACACTCTGCCCTCAACAGGAGAAGAGAGTGGCGGACCAAGTCAGTGTTGGAGCAGGGCTTCCATTGTATATGGGGTGAAGGTCCCAGCTCAGGATCATCCTTAAAATGGGGGAACCACACCCCCATCTCTGAGAGACTGGAGTGAAAGCCAGAAACAGAAGCCAGAGGATGGCTCAGCGGCTGGAACACCTGCTGTGCAAACCAGATGACCCCAGTTCAATTCCCCGGAACCTATATGAAGGCAGAAGGGGAGAACTGACTCCATGAGGTTGTCCTGTGAACTCCATGTCTGTGACTACGCTCATATACCACACACACACTGATGAATAAAAATGAAAAATAATAATAATTAAAAAAAGGTCAGCCTGTTATGTCTTTCACCCTCTCCTTTCCACCTTGAAGGCATCTGACGATGTCTGAAGACGTTTTGGGTTGTTATGTCTTCAAGGATAGGATGCCCATGGGTCTGTGTAGGATGGGATCATCATTTCATGGTCTTTTATACGTATGTATTGCCGGGATACCCTGCTGGCAGTTGTATATCCCTTGATCTTGTCTCCCTAACAATGCAGAATGATGCGGGTCATTGGTGTTACTCCAGCATCATCTAGCATCTATCTAGAACCTTTAGGCTGGTCCCTCATATACTCCGATGCATGGCATCAACCCGTTTGTGGCAGATGACCAAGCATCTCTCTTCACCAGCCACTCACCCTCTCACGAAGCAGGGGACGACATCGTCAGCCTGTATTCGGTTGAGCCAGGAGGAGCACACCCCGTGGTGAACCGGTCCTTCTCCATCTAAAAGGATGAGCAAGGGGCCCGTCTCATTATGTCAGGCACCGTCTCTCTTCCCAGCCCCCCCCCCCACTTTTCCCCCACCCCCCATTAAGTCTCTCCCAGCTAATGCCAAGTGATGCTATTTCGCTCCAGCCAGGCCTGTGAGCTACCCCTGTGAGCTGCATAGCAGGTCGGATAGGGTAGAGGAGGCCTATTCTACATGCCGCTCAAGGTCTGAGAAGATCAATCAAATTGGAGCAGGATTCAGGCTCCCAAACACACACCTTGTCTATTTCTAACCACACTCAGGGTTAGCTCAGCCATGGGGACACACAGCCTGCTGTGTATCTTGCTCTATTCCCCGGGCTTGGCTGGGAGCATCCTGCAAGATTTGGGATCTGATCCACAGGCAGTGTAGGGAGAGACCTCCAGATACCTCTCAGGGGGGAAAAATACAGACTCTATGATATGATCTCCTATTAAAGAGTTTCCTCAGATGCGCACCTCGGGTATGGTAGGACACGATGGCCACGGTGAGGTGCACCTCGTCGGGGTACATGTCTGGAGAGGAGCTGATGGAATAGTAGCGAGGTTGTAGCAGCGACAGCTGTGTGAGGAGAAGTGTGGCCGGCATCTGGATGGACGGGAACTCCTCCAGCACCTCCACCATTGTGGGGTTCTTGCCCCATTTCCATTCCTCATATTCCTGAAGCCCCTGTGGCAAGAGAGAACAGAGAGGGGCCTTGAGTCCAGGTCCCAGATTTCTGGTGGGGCCTGTAGGAGGGCTAGGAGGAGATGGAGAACTGACCTGAGGATATTTGGTACCTACTGTGGGGCACTGCGCTTCTGGCTTTGAAACAGATGGGTTTTTAGCAGTTGTGGTTCAAGTGCAAGCTCTCCCCCCATACGTTCTTGTGTTTGAACACTTTGTTCTCGGTGGGCAGTGCTGTTTTGGGGGGTTGTGGCATCTTTAGAGGGTGAAGCCTCGCTGGAGGAAGTGAGTTATTGGGGGTGGGCCATCAAATATTACAGTCCAGTCGGTCTTTCTGTTCACTGCTTCCTGACTGCAGATGCAATGGGACCAGCTGCCCCTGCCCCCCTCCCCCTGCCTCCCCATGTGACTGTGGTCATACCTTCCCTGTCGTGACCACGGCACCCTGTGAACTGTAAGCCCAAGAAATCCTTTCTTGCCTTAAGTTGCCTCTTAGTGGGTCTTTGGTCAACAGAGATGGTCATGGAGATTCTGAAATACCCAAGGCTGGTTAATCTGCTCAAGAGAAATCTAGCATGCGGGTTCTGGAGGTTTGAGACTGGGGGGCCGGCAGATCTGGTGTCATGGGAGGATCTGCTGGACAGGTACCAGCTCTACTTGTTCTAACATGGCAAAAGGTGGAAGCAGTTTTCCTGGCTAATTTCTATAAAAATGTTGTTCTGATCTATGAGGGCGCAGCCCCTGACTCGGTTGCCTTGCAGAAGCCCCACTCCTTCCTTCCCCCTTTCCCCTCTTTCTCTTTCTCTCTCTTCCTTTCCTTCTTTGCTTCCTTCCTCTCTCTGTCCCCTCTTACAGTGCCAGTCCTAGTAATCAAATCCAGCCCTCTGCACACTCTACCTTCTAACCATCAAGCTGCACTCCCAGCCCAGTCCCTACCCTTTAATGCCACCCCCTTGTTAAGTGACACGTCAAATCTAACTGAGGGAGTTTAATTTTGATATGAGAACTCTAGGGGCCATAGACACTCAGTCTGCAGCAGCAGCTGTCTATCATTATCCCATCTCTCAGATTAGGCCATTGAGGCCTGGAGGCCCAGTCAGCTAGGACAAGGCTTTGCATCTGAGCTGGGGAGGGTAAACTTTAGCCAGTACAACAATCCCTGATGGCCATATGCGTTGTGTGACCTGTGAGGAAAAGATAGTTTTTATAATTTTAAAAGGTTTGTTTTAAATTATGTGTCTCTGTGTGTGTCTGTGTGTGTGTGTGTGTGTCTTGCCTCTGTGTGTCTTGTATCTGTGTCTGCATGTGTGTCCGTGTCTGCGTCTTGTGTCATGTGTATCTATGTGTGTGATGTCTTGCAGAGGCCAGAAGAGGGCGCAAGAGTCCTGGAGCTAGAATTACAGATGGTTGGGACTCCCCTGATGGGGATGCTGAGAAGTGTATTCCAGACTTTGCAGGGACAGCAAGCTCTCTTAACCACTGAGTCACCTCTCCAGGCCCTAAGAATGGTGTTTTTATTGGTCTCTATTTCCAGGACTGAGCTGCACTGGCCCCCATTTGCTGGAGGCTGTGTTACTGACTTCTCTTGCTTGCTGAGTCTCTGACCAGAAGTGACATAAAGGAAAGTGGGTTGCTTTCAGTTTATACTTCAAGGAGATACAGGCAATCATGGTGGACAGGCAGCTGCAGGAATGTGAGACAGCCATCCCAGCGCACACATGAACACCAGGAATGAACAGGGATGTGCGGCTGGGTTATGAGACCTCAAGGCCCAGCCCTAATACCTCCTTCTTCCAGGGGGGCCATGCCTATTAAAAGTGCCATGAGGGGCTGGAGAGATGCCTCAGTGGTTAAGAGCACTGATTGCTCTTCAAGAGGTCCTGAGTTCAATTCCCATCAACCACATGGTATCTCACAACCATCTGTAATAAGATCTGATGCCCTCTTCTAGTGTGTCTGAAGACAGCTACAGTGTATTAAAATAAATAAATAAATCTTAAAAAAAAAGTGCCATGACCTCAAATAGGGGACCAAGTGTTCAAACTGCAGGAGTCTGGGGGTGGGGAGACAGTGCATATTCAAAGATTTATTTTTATTAGTTTAAATTCTATACAGGTGTGCATGTTTCTCCAGGCAAGTATGTGCACTTGACTGTAGGAGCCAGCAGAGGCCAGAATCCCCAATCTCCCCAGAGCTGGAGTTAACAGAGGGTTGTGAGCCGTCTGATGTGGGTGCTGGGTACCAAACTCAGGTCCTCTGGAAGAGCAGCAAGTTCTCTTAACTATGGAACCAACTCTCCAGCCCTCTATTTCTCATTCAGAGCACAACAGAGGTTTCATGACCAAGAGTCTCTAGTGTAGGACTCTGAACGGACATGCACCTAAAACTGACTTTCTCCGGGCAGTGACTGCCACTTGAAATGGCGTTTGGCAGGCAGCCGTGCTGTTGCTGGGTATAGATTCCTGCAGAATGTGCAAACTTGAGATACACGTCAAGGTGATCCCTTCTAGGGGACCATGACTTTGGCTCTAGGAATCCCCCAAGGACCTTGGCAAATTTTTCAGAAACCACATCGCAAGCTGGAAAATGTTCACCTGACCAACCCTCCCTTTCTTTCTCTTCTCTGGGGTCAGCTGTATTTTGCAATCTGACTATTTTCTCCCAGCCCCCTCTGTCACCTGGCCCATTTTCTCTCTCACAGGTGTCTCTGAGAATAGTAATTTTAAAAATTCCATTTGTAGAGGCTGGAGAGATGGCTCAGCAGTTGAGAGCACTGACTGCTCTACCAGAAGTCCTGAGTTCAATTCCCAGCAACCACATGGTGGCTTACAACCATCTGTAATAGGATCTGATGCCCCCTTCTGGTGTGTCTCAAGACCCCTACAGTGTACTCCTATATATAAAATAAATCTTTAAAAAAAAATTCTGGGCTGGAGAGATGGCTCAGTGGTTAAGAGCACCGACTGCTCTTCTGAAGGTTCTGAGTTCAAATCACAGCAACCACATGGTGGTTCACAACCATCTGCAATGAGATCTGACACCCTCTTCTGGTGTGTCTGAAGACAGCTACAGTGTACTTATATATAATAATAAATAAATCTTTGGCCCAGAGCAAGCAGGGCCAGAGTGAGCAGAGGTCCTGAGTTCAATTCCCAGCAACCACATGATGGCTCACAACCATCTGTACAGCTACAGTGTACTCATATACATAAAATAAATAAATAAGTCTTTAAAAAAATTCCATTCATTTATCCTGTCTGGTGACTTTGTGCTTTCAGGAAGAAACGGACTTCATATGAAACTCTTTCTCTCTCTCAAAGAATATTATGCAAAATGTTCCTTCTTCATACCCACCCCCACCAACGCTAATCACAAGTTTCTCGTTTAAATTATACATATTCTAAATGTTATAAAATCCCGCTAGGCTTCGGATGCAATGACGGCCCCCCGCTCTCCCAAGACCATCTGTCTCTAGCGCCCCACTTCAGAGTCCCAGCTGGCTTCTGGTGTTTACTTTCACATTTCTTGATAATATGCACTTGCTAATGAGCCTCTCCTTTGCTCCTCCCCCAGTCCCTCTTCCTGGATAGCAAAAGGTACAGCCTCTACTGGGGGCTTGTTTCCTAGGAAGGAGATGTCCCCACCCCCGGGGGTGGGGAGAAGGCTGTGTTTGGTGGTCCCTCTGAGCAGGTAAGTGTATTTTAAATTATGTAAGTTTTAAAATTTTAGATTTATTTTATGTGTCTGAATGATTTGCTTGAATGCATGTATGTATGTATGTACACCATGCGTGTGCCTTCCAGAGGTCGGAAGAAGTAGTCTGATTCTCTGGAACTGGAGTTGTGAGCGGCCATGTGGGTACTGGGAATAAAATGTTGGTCCTCGGGTCCTCTGCGAGAGCAGCCAATGCTCAAACTGCAGAGACATCCTTCCAGCCTATATTTTTATTCTTTGTGTATTATTTTGTGTGTGTGTGTGTGTACACATGTGCACAGAAGTTAGAGGACAATTTCCACGAGTAGGTTGTCCTTCCACTATCCATTTGGGTCCCGAACTAAACTCAGGTTGTCAGAATTGACAGCGGGTACCTTTATACTCCAAGCCACCTTGCCAACCCTGTTTTTTTTTTTTTTTTTTTTTTAAAAGTCATTGAACTCTCTATGTAGTTGAAGATGCCCTCAAACTCACGATCCTCCTGCCTCCACGTCTTAAGTCCTGGAATGACAGGCATGTACCGCCAAGTCTTGTTTATGTTACCAGGGATCAAACCCAGGGCTTCCTGTGTGCTACGCAAGAGCTCTACTTAGTGAGCCACATCTTCAGCCCTAGATACTGTTCTGAGCAAGGCCAGGCAACAACTTGGGGCGGGCACGTTCAACAACTTGGGGTCTAAGCAAGGGTCGTAAAGCTAATGAGTTCATCTAAGTGTTACAGGTCTTTCATCTAGCCGTCATTTTTTTTTTTAGTGGCTACTCTGCACCAGAAAAACACCCTTGTTACCACACGGGAAGCAACCCGCGGCCTGTAAACCTGCTGTGAGAGTCTCTGCTCCCTTTTCTTTCATGCATTGGTTCAGGTGGTACGGACAAGAGCTAAAAACCACATAGGAAAGTGGTAAGAGTTACTACAGCGGTGGGGACAGACGTGTATAGTGGTGACCATAGAGCGGGCGGGGAGACAGAGCTGATGTGACGACCAAATGCAAATGAGGACACGCCCCCTTGCTCAAGACTGCCACCTGCTGTGAACAGTTGGAAAAGCATTTTTTTGTGCGTCCCCAATCCCAGGCCTCGCAGGGCTGGCTCTCCAGGACCTACCCACCTTGCTGAGGACCAGCAGCCGCTGCTTCTCTTTCTCATTGGTGGCCAGGGAGGCGAACTGCTGCAGCTGCAGGGGCGTGGGCGGCGTGGTGATGTCCAGGTAGTACTTGAAGGCCTGGAAGATGGTGCAGGGTGGGAGGCGAGATTCATCCTTCCAATTACTGATGACACCTGGGGAGGCACAGCGGGGATGAGGTTTCCTCCAGTCACTTAAGTCCTCACCACGGTCATCACTCCGAGTGAGGAAAAGGAAGCACAGAGAGGTTATGGAATCTGTCCGAGGCCACACAGCTTTTGCGAGTGCGCGCGCGTGCATGTGTGTGTTTGTGTGTGTGCGCGCGCAAACATTCTGGTCTCACACTTTGCTCTAACTACACTGTGCCCTTGGCTCTCCATGTCCACAACTTCTGCATTTCAGAGCATTTGAGAGGAACGAAATCAATGGAAAGAAAAAGTAATCTCGTCTCTATCAAACTGTACAGACATTTTTTTTTCTTGTTACTATCCCTAAACACTACAGTATAGCAACTATTTATAGTATTTACATTACATTGGGTAAGCCATCTAGAGAGGATTTAAAGCATCCAGGAAGAGTCACAGAAGTGCTAGGTAAATGCAACAATGTATATAAGTGTTATGTGAACACAAGGCCTTTCCTGTAAGGGACTTGGGCATGTATGGATTCTGGTATCTGCTAGGGGTCCTGGTACGCTTCTTCCAAGATGGAAGGCTATTCTGCCTCTATGTCCCTTCTAAACATGCACCTCTGCCCCCTCATTATCATGGATGACAAAAGAATTTCCATAAGATGCCATGGAACTCCTGGTCTAACATGAGAACTCTGTGGGGTTGGGTTGGGTTCACTAAGGGAGGGGCATGTCTCTTCACAGTGGCTCCTTCCAAGAGGGTTGGCAGGAGGACCTTGACAGATGGCATGCCATTTCCACATTCTAGTTAGCTCCCCTATCAAGGTGACAGTCATGGTGTCACGGGCTATCAGGTGTGGCCACCACGGCTCCTTGTATTGGAGCCTGGAACCCACCCATGTCTATGAGGGGAAGGGGAAGCTTGTAGACCCATCATCGGCTTTGAAGGTTCTTCAAACCAGGTGTGGTGGTGTGTATCTGTGGTCCTAGCACTTAGGAGGGTGAGGCAGGAGGATTGGAAGTTGGAAGTCAGCCTGGTCTACATAGAATAAAGGAAAGAAAGGGAGAAGTGGGGAGAAGAGGGAAGGAGAACATGGGAGAAAGAAGGGAGGGAGAGGGGGAAAGAGAGAAGGGGGGAGAAGTGGGAGAGAGAAGGAGGAGAGGGAAGAGGGGAAGGGGAAGGGGGAGGGAGAAGAGGGGAGAAGGAAGGAGAAGGGGAAGGAGAAGGGGGAGGGAGAAGGGGAGAGAGAAGTGGGAGAGAGAAAGGGAAGGGAGAAGGGGGAAGAAAGAAGGAAAGAGGGGGAAGGGGGAGGGAAAAGGGGAGGGAGATAAAGAACAGATGCAAGGAGGGGAAGGAGGAAGAGAAGGGAAGAAGGGTAAAGAAAGAAGGAGGGGACGGAGGGAAGGAGGCTACCGCTGACACATTTATTGGCTAGAGTGAGGTAGGAAGTCCTTCGGGATAGGCCAATCACACCCTGGCAGCGGCTCTGCCCACTTGGGAGGCCGAGGCCCTCCTATCCTTTCTAGGAGGTGCAGCTAGAAGCCTTACCCAGAGCCGTGTTCCTTTCCTCCAGCATTTCCACCTTCACCACGTGGTTGGCAGGCGGCGCGTCCTCCAGCCGTTCAATGAGTGCATTCACGAGGTCCTCATGGTTGCCAGGGAAGACACCCAGGTGGTCCCCTGGCTGGTACTGCAACTCCTGATTCCCGTTGGTGTGGAGACGCACGAAGATGGTCGATCGGCTGCAGGAAACAAGGGAGTGGGTGTCGTGGGACAAAGACCAGCACTCTGTCTCCCCTTTGCCCCTGGTCTGTCTCTCTAGGCTGCAGAGCTCTCCTTCCATGCTCCCCGGCTCTGGTCTGCTGAGATTCATGCCCAGCACTCCCCCCATAGCTTCTGCCAAGCTCCTCCAGTCAGCTCTCCATCATGGAACCAACTGCCAGGTCCTGGGCCAGGGACATCACACTTGTGATGGCTCACCTCCTTTCTTGGGGCTGGTCCCCAAGTTCTCATGGCCTCTCTGGTGTTCCCAGCTCAGTCTTCCATGCTGGTCCCTTCTCATTTCCCAAGCCCCGATCCCAGCCACAACCTGCTGAGATGTATCCATCCCCCATAATTTTCTGCCTCTTCTCCACTTTCCTCCATTACAGAATCCTTTACTTTACTTCTGTGGCTAGTGATGTATTCTAGGATAATAGGAACACGGTGACGCAGGGCATTTATCTACTATGGCTGTGGCTTTATCCCCATTGACAGTGGCTGGCACATAGTATGTCCTGAGTCCTTGCTGAAGGAAGGCACTTCAGGGTTCCCAGGTAACTAGTTGCTAGCTGCCATGTCCTTTGTATCCATCAGAGTTCTCCCAGGAACCAGTCACTCACTATAGCTATAGGTGGGATGCCTCTGATTTATAAAGCTCTACTTATCACTTCTCATAGAACACCATGCTCTCTTAATTATTTTATGTGTGTGTGTGCATAGTCATGACAGTGTCATGTGCTTGCCATGGCACATGGGTGGGGGACAGCTTAAGTGGCTCGGTTCTTTGTTTCTGCTTTGTTGGTCTCAGGGATTGAACTCAGGCTGTCAGGCTTGGCAGCAAGTACCTTTACCCACTGAGCCCTCTCGCTGGCCCTCTGCTCTCTTTTATGAGCAAGGTCCATTTGTAGGAGAAGGAAGGGCCAGCCAGAGACTCGGGGACTTTCATGCATAGATGCATCAGTAAGAGTGAGGGACTCTAGGGAGAAACCATGTACGGGGCCACACCTGCTTGAGTTTGTGTGGTTCACGTTCAGGAGGCCCACGTGAACCAGTTGCTTCAAGAGCAAAGTCTTGGGGCCAGAGCGATGGCTCAGTGGTTAAGTGCACTGGCTGTTCTAGGTTTGGTTCCCAGCATCCACATGATGGCTCACGGCTACCTTCAACTCCAGTTCCAGGGGGCTGCTCAATTCTGACCTCCAGTTCTATGTGAGTGATGCACAGACGTACGTGCAGGTTCACCACTTGTATGCGTGAGTAAATCCTATTTGTTTTTAAAGAGTGAATTTTTGGCCAGGTGTAGTGATGTACGCCTTTAATCCCAGCACTCAGGAGGCAGAGGCAGGCAGATCTCTGTGAACTTGAGTCCAAACTGGCCTCAACAGAGTTCCAGAATAGCTAAGGCTACATAGGAACATCCTATCCCCCTCCCCCGCCCCCAAAGCTTTTTTTTTTTTTTTTTTTTTTTTGCTGGTTCTCAGCAGAGGTCTTTAAATCTATAGTCACTGAGTAGGCTAAGACAGGAGTATTGCGAGTTTGAGGTGTGTCAGCTCCTGAGTTCAAGACCAGCCTGAGCAGGCTTGTGGGATCCTGTCTCATAATACAAAAGCAAAATAAAAAGGGGCTGGAGCTGGAGCCGCAGCCCTTACCTGCTAGGTCCCAGGCAGTCCTTATATCCAGAGATGAGCTCAATCTGCACTACAGGTGAAACCAGTTCCCATCTCTCCAAAGCAATCCTTTTTCTCTGGCAGGAAGACATACAGACTACTCGAGCCCTAACACTACCCAGCACGTGGGAGTCTCTGGGTTCACTCGCTAGCACCACCAAAGAATGAAAAAGATCACACCTAGTCCATAAGTAAGATATTTAAAGTGGGATTATTTTGGTCCATTAAAAAGTTTTAAGGCAGCTGGGTGGTGGTGGCGCACGCCTTTAATCCCAGCACTCGGGAGGCAGAGGCAGGCGGATTTTTGAGTTCGAGGCCAGCCTGGTCTACAGAGTGAGTTCCAGGACAGCCAGGGAAACCCTGTCTCGAAAAACAAAAACAAAAAACAAAACAAAAAAAATGTTTTAAGGCTGGGGCTGGAGAGATGGCTCACAGGTTAAGAGCACTGGCTGTTCTTCCAGAGGACCTAGGTTCAATTCTCAGCACCTACAGCATGACTCACAACCAGCTGTAACTCCAGGCCCAGGGGCTCCTCCCCTCTTCTGGGGAGATGGCCCAGTAGTTAAAGTGCTTGCTTTGCAAATAAAAGTACAAGATTTACACCTCCTAAACCTATTGAGTATAAGGTAGGCATGGTGGTCCATTGACAATTTTAGCTTCAGAAAGTGGGGACATGGGATTTCCGGAGCAAACACTTAGCAAGAGTCTCAGGGAGAGCTCTGGGTTTGATGGAGAGATACTGCCTCAAAGAATATGGTGGAAAGAGTCCCAACATTAATCTGGGGCCTCTATGTGCATGCAGGCATGTATGCATACATGAGCCCTGTACATGTGCACAGGTGTACACATGAAAAGAAGAAATGAATAAAATTGTCTTGAGGAAGATCTACTGCATTTGACATAATATCTACAGATCTAGGCATGGGTTAACAATGCCATATGGGTTAGTCTGCAACCAGGCCAGTCTGTTCTTAGGTGAGCCTGCACCTGGGTGAGCCTGCACCTGGTGAACTTGAACCTGCACCTGGTGAGCCTGCACCTGGGTGAGCCTACACCTGGTGAGTCTGTACCTTGTGAACTTGCACCTGGGTAAGTCTGCACCTGGGTGAGCCTGAATCTGGGTGGGTCCACACCTGGGTTAGTCTACACCAGGTGAGTTTGTACCTGGGTGAGTCTGCACTTGGGTGAGTCTGCACTCTGAGCTGCAGGCTGCCATAGCTCTCCAGACCTCTTTCTTTCCTCCTTGCCAACTGGTCTAAGTGGAGGGAGAAGCTCATGTTCTCCACATGTAAATCACACTTGAATAGACCAAGAGCACTTGCTATTTAGGGATGTTTTTGGCACAACCAAGAGCCCCTTTGTGCCACGAATAGCCACCAATATTAAAAATAGCTAAACTGGCACAAATCTCTGTGTGTAAGTGGGGTGGGGAGAGCGTGAAACCGTTTCTTGAAGCCTGGCACCCTGTTTGTGATATGGTGGACAGCTTGGGAGGCTCTACTGTGTGTTCCTAGGGTTTGGGACATCCCTTTCCTGTCCTAAGAGGGTCTTGTACTCTCTGGGGTACTGAGCTTGTCAGTTACAGCATCTCTCTAGCTCTGATCAGCCTTTGGTTCCTGGGAGTAAAGACGTCAGGCACCACTGGGCTGACAGGAAGAGTTTAGCAGAAGACACCAACCAGCAGGGGGCGCTGCAAGGCCTCTAATTCAGGAGCCGGCTGCTCATGCACAGTGAAGTCCGCAAAAGGCTTTCAAAGCAATTTGGACTCCACGTCGTCCTTCCCCCCCCCCCCCCCCCCCCCCGACTCAGAACTTGTTGCCAACAGGATGGCCAAGGACCTGAACCCGCTGACCTGGCTGACGTTCAGTTGCTTCCCCCAAAGCCCTGTGTTCCTGCTTGTGATCTGGCAGTAAAAGGGGATGGGATATGGCCAACACGTGCCCGGAAGGTGGGTCTAGGTGCCCGGAAGGTGGGTCCAGGTGCCACAACATCCCCGGAATTTGCACGAGATGACTTTGCAAGTGACTAGCTGGCCATGGGTCTCACGGGCCATCCCTTGCATCAATTACAGTCACCCTCAATTCAGCTGCATTTTTATGTTCATTAAGCTTTGGGGTAGAGATATTTTTCCTTTCCCTTTCTTTCTTCATTCACTCCCTTCCTCCTCCTCCTCCTCCTCCTGTCCCTTCACAGATAGAGGGTCTCACATCTTAGGTAGCTCAGGCTGGCCTGGAGCTCATTATGTAGTCCAGACTGGCTTTGAACTTTCGCCTCAGCATGCCAAGTGCTAAGATTATAGGTGTGAACCACAACCCATATGGTCCATTGAGAAGCTGTGGGGGAGAAGGGCAATTTGGGAAGCAGTAGCCATGCAGATCTTGTATGTCTCTCTCCTCACAGCCTGTTCCGTGTCTGGCTCATTTCCTTCAGATACAGAAGTGTCACTTACATGGATTCAGACACACACACACACACACACACACACACACACAGATTCAAAGACATACATACATACATACATACATACGAACGACAGTGGTTCAGAGAGGCTCACAGGTGAGACAAGAATTGCCTAATGTCCCGTGTTAAATAGAAAAATCTAAATATCTAAAAGATCCAAGCTGGGCAGTGGTGGCTCATGCCTTTAATTCCAGCGCTTGGGTGGCAGAGACAGATGGATTTCTGAATTCGAGGACAGCCTGGACTACAGAATGAGTTCGAGGACAGCCAGGGCTACACAGAGAAACCCAGCCTAAAAAACAAAAACAAACAACCCCCCCCCCCAACCCAAACCAAAACAACAACCAAAAGGTTCCATTCTACCAGAAAGTAGCCATGAGCTTGCAGGGTACCCTCTGCAAGGCCTGGCCATCATAAATGGAACTTTAGGCACTGGGGAGAGGGGGAGGGGCAAGGAGGGCAGTGACCTTATTCTCACTGAGGAGTCACTTGACGATCTCAGAGGGGTCAGGTGGGTGGATGTGTGGCAGCAGGGGGTGGCATGAGGGAGACAGTGGGAATAGGTGGCCGCTCTGTGGGCTGGTATTTGAACATAAGGAGGACTGAGCACACAAACAGCTCTGTTCAGGACGATGAAGAGGGAGGGACAGCAAGAGTCTAGTGGGGCAGCATAGGGTAGGAAAGGGGAAACGTCGGCTTTTCTTTGTCCCTTCCTGTTTTACGTCGACAGTGCTCTTCTATGTTGTCCAAGCTCTCTTCAAACTCACTATGTAGCCCAGGCTGGCTCTGAATGAATGATATACACCAGGGTGATCAGGAACACACACAGGAGCACAGTCCTCTTGCTTCAGCATTCTGAGGTACTAAAATTAAAGGTATGTGCCACCGTGCCTGACCATGACTGCAGTTTGAGAAAGGTGATGGATGGGTCCCAGGCACATCTTCATGCCTGTGTAATCCCCCAGAGACCTCTCCCTGACCTGTGTGATTTCCCCAGGAACCTCTTCATGACCCATCCAGCAAAGATTTCAGAGAATCTCCTGTGGTTTGAAGAAACTACTGCAGGCTGCGAAGCTGAGAGCTCATCTGCTTAAACTAAAATTTTAAAAAGATTTTTTGGACTGATACACACACATACATACACACGTATGTATGTATGTAATAAAACCCAGGATTCTCAGGCTGAAGAGATACACTGTAGTAAGTGTGCTTGCCATGAAAGCAGAGGGCCTGAGTTCAAATTCCCCCTTGGAAGTGAAAAACTGGGTGAAGCAGTGTGTGTCTATGATCCTACAGCTGGAGAGGAGGGTGCCTGGGGCTCACTGATCAGCAGTTTAGTTGAATCAATGCTCCCCAGGTTCCCTGAGAGCCTATTGCAAAAAATAAGGCTGAGAATCTGTCACCTCGGGTCTCTAGACATATATGAACAAACATGAACACACAGGCACACACATATATATACACACACACACACGTACACTTACACATGCATACACAGGTACAAACATGTACACAGATACATACGAACACACATATGCGCAAACATGTACATACATGTACACACATGTGCATACACATGCACACAGGTACAAAATGTACATACATATGAACACACATGCACATACATGCACACAGGTACACATGCACATACGGGTACAAACATGTACACACATGCACACACATATAAACACATGTATACACCTCCACACACAGGTACAAATATGTTCTCTCCATTCAGACATAAAGATCTCTCTATTAGGACCCTCTCTGTCCATTGACAATTCCTTTGGTGCCCACGAGTTAGCTCTTCCCTTCCTATGCATTCTTTCTCCTCTGAAGTTCACTCTCCTTACTTCTCATCTCAGTCTTTCATTCTTCTCTCCTCCTCCTGACTTCTAGAATTTCCTGTCTCTATCCTGCCCACACTCACCCTATCACATTACTTGTATACATTGTTTTTTCCTAATGACCTTGGCCTGTACCACAAGATTCATTTCCAGGCAGGATGCTCTGAGCAGGGTCACTCTGCAAGGGTCACCTGCCAAAGGCTATTTACTTCTTTTTGGCACAGTGCTTGTAATTAAAGACTGCTAGTGAGAACAATTCGTGAGATCTTCTTTATGGTTTCCTAGGTCAGAGAGCCATCTCTTTGGCTTTGTCCTGGGCAGGTATGTGAGTTATGCTTTTTCCACTCAGAACATTAAACTCTATAAAGCATTATCTTTAAAAAGCATATTTAAGCCAGGCAGTGGTGGTGAACGCCTTTAATCCCAGCACTTGGAAGGCAGAGGCAGGTGGATTTCTGAGTTCGAGGCCAGCCTGGTCTACAGAGCGAGTTCCAGGACAGTCAGGGCTACACAGAGAAACCCTGTCTCAGAGAAAAAAAACCAGATTTAGTTATTTTTATTTTATGTGTATGTGGATGGGTGTTTTGCCGACACATATATTTATGCACCATTTGCTTGCCTGGGCTCACAGATGCCAGAAAAGGGCACCAGATCCCCTAGAACTGGAGTTATATGAAGTTGTGAACCACTGTATAGGTGCTGGGCATTAAACCTAAGTCCTTTAGAAGAACAGCCAGGGCTCTAAACCACAAAGTGGCATTATCTTAAAGAGATAGGCACACTTTGTTCCTCTCTCTGCTAATTCACAACTATTTTAATTCAATTCCAACTCCTAGCATTCCTTGGAATATTCCTTTGTTAATAACATTTTGCCAGTATCAGGTCCCTCCTGGCAGTGGACAGGGGCAGATTTGAAGGCCATTTGCCGGTTTCCTTGCTGTCTAAGAACCACACTCCAGGGAGGACTCACCACACGCTGGCTTTTCAGCATCCAACAGTCCGCAGTAAGCTTAAAACCTCTCCATCAGATGTGCCTACGCACCCAACGCTGCTTCTAACTATTCAAAGGCACTAGACGCCTAATATATTCCATTAATGCCTGAGAGCCTTTGAGAGACAGTTCAAGAGGCTCGGGGCTCTGTCCTGTTGACCTCTTTAAGCAAAGGCTTGGAAGGGCACGTGGGTCGCATGCATGCCAGATTTGCAGGTGACACGAGGAAGCTGGGAGGACCAAGGACTGTGACTGGATCCTGTACTGTGCCAGCATCTTCAGGAGGCTCATTTGCAATGGTCACAGCAGCCTGGCACAAGTGATGGAGGCCAACTGTGGAGTCATTTGGAATGGCGGCCAGATAACCAGGTCAGTGTGACTTTGGAAATGTTGCTGGCATTTTCTCAGGGTCACTTCCCATATCCAACATGTGAGATATGTTATAATATATATGTTATAATACAATATAACATGTGTTATAATAAATTGTGTCCTTTGCTTACTGGGCTGGTGTGAGTGAGAAACTTCCCAGAGGCTCAGCTCCGTGCATTGGAGACAGAGTATACTAGATATGAATGTGCAAGCTTGCTGCCAGTATTTCAAGAAAAACATTTATTTTTATTTTGTCTATGAATGTGTCAAATGTACACTAGTTCACTGCTGCACATGAAGGCCAGAAGGGGGAGCCAAATCTCTTAGAACTGGAATACAGTTGCGGGCAGTCACATGGATGCTGGGAACTGAACCAGGGTCCTCTGCAAGAGCAGCCAGTGCTTGTAACCACTGAGCCATCTCTCTCCAGCTTTCCACTGTCTACTCAGTGACTTTTCCAAAGCCACACAGACCCAGTTTGTGTATGGAAGACCTGGGGTCAGTGCCTAGGGCTACGAAAAAGAATTTAAAAGATCTATCTGGGTTGTAACTGAAAAAAAAAAAAAAGGAAAAAATTCCTGAGAGGGACTGAGTACAGAGACTTGGAAAATTATTATTATTTTTTTAAGATTTACTTATTATATATAAGTACACTGTAGCTGTCTTCAGACACACCAGAAAAGGGCATTGGATTCCATTACAGATGGTTGTGAGCCACCATGTGGTTTCTGGGAATTGAACTTAGGACCTCTGGAAGAGCAGTCAGTGCTCTTAACTGCTGAGCCATCTCTCCAGCCCTTGAAAAATACAGCTGCAGACGGGTGGTCAGTCTAGGTGTGATCAGGCTGGGCCCATTGAGGACATGGGCTTAAAGGGTGAGTGAGTTGGCTCTGAGGACAGTGCCCACATGACAGGTGATATTAGCATGTCCTGTTTAGACTGACTGGTGATGGCAGTGACAGGTCCAGCATGGATGGATGTTGGTGGGGATCATGTAAATTCTGCTGCTGCTGGTGGGGTCTGAAAGTGGTGTTTCTAATGGATAGCGAGAGCCCTGTGATTAAACTCCAAAGCTCAGGAGTTCATATATGAAGAACAGCTTAAAGGCTCTGGGACCCGAAGGCAAGTCCTTGGCCATTCAAACCTCTCTTTAGGAAGAAGTGTATTTGTTTTGGATGTCGCTTAATAGGGCTAACTGGATTTTATGTCAAGTGCAAAGACTTAAAATAGACTTCGGTGGTCCAGAACTTGATTAGTGTGCGCAAGACCCCAGGCTCAAGACCCAGCATCGCATAAAACAAAAGCCACAAACCCCAAGTGCTAAGACAAACATACTTTATACTGGATAGCAAGGTGTTTGGCTACAGTAGATATTAAGATAATTGGCTATGCTGGGTAGAAAGATAATTTCGAGGGCTGGGGAGATGGCTCAGTGGGTAAAAGCATTTACCATACAAGCCTAAGGGTTCAGATATCTACAAGCCACATGAAAGGCTGGAGAAATGGCACTGGTGGCCATCAGAGAGGACCCAGATTTAGTTCCCAGCACCTCCGTGGTGGCTCACAGTCACCTTTAACTCCAGTTTGCAGGGATCCAACAGTCTCTTCTGGCCTTGGCAAGCACAGCCCTTAGCATGTCTGTCTGTCTGTCTGTCTGTCTGTCTGTCTCTCTCTCTCTCTCTCACACACACACACACACAGAACACTGAAAAAGCCAAAGGCAGAGCACATGTATCCAAAAAAGCAAAAAAGCGTAGCATCCTCGTAGGGAGAGACAGGAGGATCTACAAAAGCTCCAGGAGCCAGATCTTCCAGCTTATGGTACTGTGAAGAGACCTTGTCTCAGACAAGCAGGGGTGGGGGCGGTGGGGGGGGGATGGCCACCCAAAGGCCATTCTCCAATCTCCCTAAGCATGCTGTAACGTGTGCATGTAATGTATTATAGTACATTGGTTTTGAGCGCCCATTGCTACTCTATAGTGAGGTTAGCTACTTTTGCAGTCTCTAGAGCAGTGAGTGGTTCTCAACCTTCCTAATGCCGAGACCCCCGCCCCCCCAAAATTATGTTTGTTGCTACTTCGTAACTGAAAAGTTGCTGCTGTTATGAATCGTCATGAATGTATCTGTGTTTTCCAATGGTCCATGGTGACCCCTGTGAAAGGGTCATTTGATACCCCTGCCCCCCAAAAGGAATCACACCCACCAGTTTGAGACCCATTGCCCTAGACAAAAAAAACCTGCAGTAAGAAATTACTTGTGCTAAGCATTTTCTAATGGAGATGCTGCCCAAAGAGAACATTTGCCTATTTCACAGGTGACCCCGTGCTCAGATCACCCTGAAGCCCATTTTCTTTGTCTACCTCTCCTTTGTCCCTGTCTCTGGTTGGGGGCACAGGGGAGGGAAGGTAGGATCTGGTGTCAGGGGGACTGCAGCAGCTTGTAGTGGGTGTCTGAGGTCTGAGTTCTCCTTCCTGGCTATGGGTGGCAGTTGGGAGCGGAGGGGATTGCTGCTGAGCGAACCCAGGCATTCCTACCTGGATTTAGGACTTTGCAGGTTTTGGCGGCTGAGGAGTCGGGCGGCTGAGACTCGCTTTTTGTGAACATTGGAAAGACCTGTGAGGAGAGAAATAATGGTTGCTATGAAAGGGGGGTTTAAACAACGGTTCACAAAGTCTCTTCTGCTTTGGGTATGTGTGTGCACATATGTGTGTATGTGTAGTGGTGTGTGCACGGGGCGTGCTGTAGGTGTGTGTATATAGGTCAGGGAATAGCCAGGCCTGTCATTTAGGTGCTGTGTGTGAGCTGATCTTTTGAGCCAGGGTCTCTCACTGGCCTGGGGCCGGCCAGCTAGGCTGGGCTGGCAGGCTAGTGAGCCCCCAAGATTCTCTTGCCTCTTCTTCCCCAGTGTTGGGACTACAACCATGCGTCAACCATGGCTGACTCTTTCATGGGTTCTGGGGAATTGAACTCCAGTCTTGGTGTTTGCAAAGTCTATACTTTACCAACTGAGCCATTCCCCAGACCCCTCTTCAGAGCTTCCTGTGGAGTGGAAGGGGGCAGGCATTGGTGGGGCTCGGTGAGGTGGTTACAGACACTCAACCAAATGCCAAGGTGACTGGGATGGAGGTGAGGATGCAGTGGGCTCCCAGCGACACAGAGCCCTGCATGTGGGGACAGAAGTGTGGCCCGCAAGGGCTTTTCTGAAAGGGGAACCAGAGTGACACAGCTACCGTCCCCACACACCCCTGAGGGGAGCTCTGCAGCCCCACCCTCCCCAAGGTTACGGAGGTGTTTGGAAGGATGTGTCAGGTACCTTGGGTCAGCTCTGGAGCTTCTGCCACATAAGTGAGGCGGAATTTATTCCTCTTCCAGCTGCGGTCATTGCTAATGAGGGAATTGTTCGCCTTCTCAATGTTGACGTCATCCCCCACACAGAACACATCACAGGCTGCCTGCGGCACACAGAGAGTTATCCCAGATGTTAGATCAGTTATCCTAGGTAGGTCCTCCCCAGGTGTTCCAAGTCATGGCATGGAAGCTTCCCTCCCTCCCTCTCTTTCTCTCTTCTCTTCTCATCCTCTCCTCCCTCTCCCCACCCATCGATCCAGACACCCATCCTTCCTTTCACCATCCACCCACCAACCCATTCACTCATCCACTGACCTACCCACCCTTTCATCTACCTAGCTATCTGTCTATCTATCTACCAACCCTTTCTTCCATCTATCCATCCACTCTCCAACCATTCACCCCCCCTCCCACCCACCCACTATCCATCCATCCAACCATCCATCCATCCATCTATCCACCATTTATCTATCCATCTACCTAGCCATCCATCCATCACCCATCACCTATCTACCATCTACCTACCCATATCCACTCATCTATCCATCTATCCATCATCTACGCATCTATCCATCCACCTATCTGTCCATCCACTTATCTATCCATCCACCCATCTATCCATCCACCCACCCCTCCCATTTACTTTTCTACTCACCCATCTTCTTGTCCATTTCCAATATTCCATACACCTCCTTATTCATACATCCATTCATCTAGCCCTACCCACTCATCTACCCCACCCTCCTGTCTACCCCCACCCACCCGTCACCCTACATTCTGAGTAGTGACTTGAGGGCCTTACTTCTACTGAAGACAACACATTCACGATGACATTGACTACTAAATCCCACGTGCCCAGAGGCTTAACACTAAAAATGAAAGTAAATACCATAAAATTTCCTTTCATCTTCTTCAAAAGGTTTAAAACAATTATATAAAGCCAGCACACACTGTCTGGATACACTCTTTTTTTTTTGTTTCCTTTTTGGTCAAAGCTCCTTTATCAGCAAACAATAATCCTAAGAGTTACTGCTCAGAACCATTAGTAAACATTTTCTGAGACAGGTTCAGAAAGGTCTTTAACATTTGGGCTCCAGTGATGCCCCTGCCTCAGCCTCTCCAATAATGGAGACAGAGACATAAACAACCATGGAACTACTTTTCAGTGAAATTTAGAGTTTTTCAAACACAGGTTTTATTATTAACTGGCTGTGTGCTGATTTACAGACAGTTGCCATGTTCATCAACAGAAAAAAAAACAGAAAAGCAAAATATTGTACTGGGGAGTATTATTTGACCACAAGAAGGGATTAGGTGGCCCATGTGGATGCACCTAAAAAACTTTACAACAAGGGGAAGAAGCCCATTGTGAAATGTCACCTGGTATTGGATTTCATCCCTAGGGAATGAAGAATGAAAGCCTACAGACACAGAAAAGAGTGACAGCTCAGGCTGGAGGGCAGGGGGATGGGGGATGGGAGACCAGGAGCAACAGTTCTCAACCTGTGGGTCACAACCGTTTGGGTGTGTGTGTGTCACATATCAGATGCTTAGGACTCAGTAGCAAAATCACAGTTATGAAGTAGCAATGAAATAATTATACGGTTGGGGATCACCGTAACCCGAGGAACTGTATTAAAGGGTGGCAGCGTTAGGAAGGTTGAGAAACACTGGTTCAGGCTTTTCAGGGTCCTAGCCTCTGGGATGCTCCGTCAAGGCTGGCTGATGAGCCGAGGAGAGACAGCTCTTTCAGAGGTGAGTGAACCTGCAACCATCCCGGCTCTCCATGTCCGGGTGGAAATCCAGGGACATAAAGACACAGCTCCCCCTGGTGACCCACAGAGCCCTGGCCCTACGTCCCCCTCTTGCCTTCTGCAAAGGCTCAATGACAGAAGCTGGTGGGACCTTTCCTTCTGGGGCTGACAATGAGGACAGAATCCAGGGCAGTGAATGGGACAGAGAGCAAAAGCCACAGGACTGGTGTTCAGTGCCCCCAGGATTCTGAGCAGAAAATGTGTGTGTTAAGGTTGCTCAGATTCACTAAAGCTCTCTCCTGGCTGTGTGGATTGGGGAAAACCCCTCCCTTCCTATCTGTCTCCCTCTCCTCCATTTCACTTATAATCTCCTTTCTTCCTCCCTCTCTCCCTTCTTCTTTCCCTCTTTTCCTCCCTTCCCTCCACCTCCTTTCCTTTCCCATGCTGACCAAGTGGCCTATCATTGAGCCATCTGACCATGGAGTTCCCCTACCCCGGCCCCCATGGACAGCTTGGCACTGTCTGTGGTCCGGTGGGTCCCATACCTTGAAGACTTTCTTAGCCCAGGTCCTGAAAGCCTCTTCCTGTCCGCAGAGCTCATCTCCCTCCCTCATCTTCAGAATCCTCTCCCCGCCCAGCTCCTCCAGGAGAGTGTCCACTGCGTGCCCAAAGGCACAGAAGTGAGGGTATGCCCGAGAGCCCAGGCCGAAGACTGAGAACCTGTCCAGGAGAAAAAGAAGGTCTGTCTGTGATGGGAGGATGTGGGGTGTGGGAGGTGTGTGTGTGTGTGTGTGTGAAGTCTGGTACCATGGGCCGATTAGTGTTACTTCGAAATTCATGTGAGTCTTGAACCCCTTTTATGGGACTGTATGTTGAGACAGGAGCTTTAAGGAAGTGATCAAGGTTTTAGTAAGAGTCCTATAAAGCCAATTTCCTCTCCTTCACTGCCCCTCCTCGCCAATAGGAAGGTAGTCACTGACAAGCTAGTAAAGAGAAGCCAGCGGGACCCCATCCCTTGGTGATCTCTTGGCTTTCAGAACTATGGAATAACACTTTCCCATGAAAGGATGACTTCAGCCCCAAGGGCTCTTAAGACCCGTTCTCTTGGTCTCTAATAGCGATTGCTGCTTCCAGAGAAAGTTCTACTGGTTTCTGAGGAGGGAGAGAGAGGAGGGCAGTGAGCAGGAATGATGGGCTGTTGGATAGATGCCCCTCTATTCGTTAGATCATCGACAGAAAAAAAAAATCTCAGCGGGATGCTTCCATTCAGGACAAATCAATTTGTTTTAAGAAGGATGGCAAAGGGCTGGTGAGGTGGCTCAATGGATAAGAGCACTGACTGCTCTTCCGAAGGTCCTGAGTTCAAACCCCAGCAACCACATGGTGACTCACAACCACCCGTAATGAGATCTGATGCCTTCTTCTGGTGTGTCTGAAGACAGCTACAGTGTACTTAGATATAATAATAAACATCTTAAAAAAAAAAGAGGACGGCAAAAAGAATTCTAATAAACCTCTCGTGGTCTTTGACTACAGCATCTTCCTCAGACATGTGACTCCTAGGCTCACCAGCCACAGATCAGTTGACTGACTCATGACAACACTTCTGAACGGACTCAGGGGCCCACGCCACAATCACTGGGAGAATCAGTGTTTCCATGACAGTTGCTACTTTTGAGTACAAAGTTCCTATTTTAAACCTCGAAACCAACAGGTGACTAAGTTCTCATCTGCAGGGCCAGATAGCAAAGATACCTAAGATTTCAAAGTTGAAGGTTCCTTGCAGAGGGGGTGGGGTGGGTTAGACAGGAAAAAAACAAACGCCTGAATATTTTTAATGGCTGAAATTAAAATATCACCATAATAATGAAGTACAATTATTTTTGGTGTGCGTGCATATGCGTATGGAGGACAGATGTCAACTTTAAGTGTTGTCTCCCCAAACAGCATTTGGGGGGTGGGGAGGGGCAGGACTGCTCACTGTGTCTTGAGCATCCTGTCTCTCTTCATCGGTGTTGGGCTTACAGCTGCACACAGCTGCTTCCACGCCTGCTTTTCATATAGGTGTTAGGGATGGGACTCAGGTTCTGAAGCTTGTGTGACAACAGCTTTTCAGACGGAGACCCTTCCTCGCCATGCTCCTGGGTAAAATTCTTTTTTTTTTTATATTTATTTATTTATTATATGTAAGCACATTGTAGCTGTTTTCAGACACTCCAGAAGAGGGCATCAGATTTTTTGTTACGGATGGTTGCGAGCCACCATGTGGTTGCTGGGATTTGAACTCAGGACCTTTGGAAGAGCAGTCGGCGCTCTTAACCACTGAGCCATCTCTCCAGCCCCGGTAAAATTCTTTAAATCCAAGCCCCCCAGTGGGAAGAAGGGAGAGTTTTACTTGGGGGGGGGTAGGGGGTAGGATCGAGAGGGATAAAATTTTGCCTAAGATATGAAGGTAATACTAAAATTATGTTCTGATATCAAGACCTAAGAGCTGCTCCACATTATAAGCGAAACCTGATGCAGACCACAGGCTTTGGCGGATAAAGACATGGCTGTGTCCACTGGCATGGGCTGCTGATGTTGGGGGGTGGGGGCTGTGTATAGGGATGTGAGGAGGGAGAAGATGTTTTCTTGCTTTGTATTCAATTTCGATGCCAGCCTACAGATGTTTTAAAGATACAGCATTGGGCTGGGGAGACAGCCCAGTCAGTGGGCAAAGTGTTCATAAGAGCCAGCCTTCAGATTTCTAGAACCTACATGAATCTGGTAGCACATGCGCATAATCCCAGAATTCCTGTAGCCAGAAAAAGGGCAGAAACAGGAAGCTCATGGGTGAGCCAGCTTGGAGTGTGCAGACCTGAAAAAGAGACCCTGTTTCAAATGAGGTGGAAGCTGGGCGTGGTGGCGCACGGCTTTAATCCCCAGCACTCGGGAGGCAGAGGCAGGCGGATTTCTGAGTTCAAGGCCAGCCTGCTCTACAAAGTGAGTTCCAGGACAGCCATGGCTGTACAGAGAAATCCTGTCTTGAAAAACCGAAAAACAAAACAACAACAACGACAAAAATCAAATCAAATGAGGTGGAAAGGGAGGTCCCACACTTGAGGCTGCTCTCTGACCTCTATGTCTGCACTATGTCTCTTGTGCCTGCATGCAACACACACACACACACACACACACACACACACACACACACACACACACACACACACACACGTTGCATACACGGACAAGATAGGAAAGAGTGTAAAAACATAGACACAGTTCTTCAGTCTAGGATCTCTACATCCTGTGCCCTCTGAGCCTAGCTCTCAGCAGTCATTAAGGCGGCTCATCTCAGGCTGGAGAGATGGCTCAGTGGTTAAGAGCATGGATTGCTCTTCTAGAGGTCCTGACTTCAGTTCCCAGCAACCACGGGTGGCTCACAGCCATCTGTAATGGGATCTGATGCCCTCTCCTGGTGTGTCTCAAGACAGTGACAGTGTACTCATATACATTAAATGAATGAGTGAATGAATGAATGAATGAATGGACATTTAAGATTTAAAAAAAAAAGAAGGCTCATCTATCTGGTCAAGGTGGGAGAAGTCTGTTCCTGGATGGTGGACCGAAAGGGTGTCGGCCATATCTTGACTGTTATCCAGGACAAGGCCCCACATCCTTATTTTATCTCTCCAGATACTAAACTGAACACATATCGTAGACCCAGGTACTTGTCTTTGTTACACATCCTCCCCCAAACTGTCTCATGGGATGTGACTCTGCTTAGGAAAAGATGAAGTCGGGGAGTAGTTTTCAGATCTGACTTCATAGTCGAGGCCGTTGGCCAGGCTTAGGAGACGAGAGGGCAGCAGCAGCCCCGGTTCTCGACCAACTGTAGAATCTCTTCAAGTCAGGCTTATGCACCACATCGGTAGATCGAAAACCACCCCTCCAACCCAGGTGGTTTTGTTTTGTTTGATCTCCTCATGTAGCCCAGGCTGGCCTTGAACTTGCCATCCTCCTGCCTCAGTTTCTCAACTGCTGGGACTACAAGTGTGCGCAGCCATGAGTGGATCACCCCAGGTGGTTCTAACGTGCACCCAGGATTGAGAAACACCAGATCACCTTAGGGGGTGTGGTGTGTGTGTCTTCAGAGACATTCACTCTGTATAAAATGTGTCTACTTGAAAAAGTGGCTCTGACAGTGGCATCTGGGGACTACTGCCCTTCAGGGCAGACAGTGGGCGGGACTTAGTAATGGGCTCTGGGAGGGAGTTAGAGGGCATCACAGGTTGCTGGGTACAAGCGTCCTCACACATGGGAGACCAGGTAGCGTGTGTTAGAGAGGGAAAGGACCCAGAGGAAGGGAGGAACACCTCAGGGGGAATTCTCCAGAACAAAGAACCACTGTGCAGATGGCCCCCACCCTCTAAGAGCCTTTATTAACCCCAGTCCCTGGCACCCTTGCTCACCTCACATTGGCCAGCGGTCCAGTACTTTCAAAGTTGTCTCTGAGGTCTGGTCCATCGCCTGATGACTTGCGGGAGTCAGAATAGGAGGAGACGCTGTTGAATCGGACCTTGTAGCTCCTGTGACAAAGGAATGGCGGCCGTGGGTTCTCTTTGAGCCCCCTCCTGAAGCCAACTCCCTCTCTGGATCTTCAATTTATTGGTCCTGCTTCTGGAACCTTCTCTCTGGTGTTATTATATTTATTATATCACACCTCTGGACTCTTTGAGAATTCATCAGCTTAACCGTAACGGTGATTTGAATATGTTTGGCCCCCACAGACCCCTGTGTTAGAATGCTTGGTCCATAGGGAGTGGCACAGTTAGGAGGTGTGGCCTTGTTGGAGTGGGTGTGGCTTCGCTAGAGGAATTGTGTCACTCTGGCGGCAGATTTTTGAGGTCTCCTATGTTTTAGCTACATCCAGTGTGGCACACAGTCTACTTCTACCTGTGGATCAAGATGTAGAACTCTCAGCTCCTTCTCCAGCACCATGCCTGCCTGTGTGCCACCAAGCTTCCTGGCATGACTGAACCACTGAACCTGTAAGCCATAAGTCATTCCCAATTAAATGTTTTCTTTTTTTGTTTGTTTTTCGAGACAGGGTTTCTCTGTGTAGCCCTGGCTATCCTGGATCTCACTCTGTAGACCAGGATGGCCTTGAACTCAGAAATCCGCCTGCCTCTGCCTCCCAAGTGATGGGATTAAAGGCGTGCACCACCACCGCCCACCTTAAATGTTTTCTTTATAAGAGTTGCCTTGGGGGTTGGCGAGATGGCTCAGTGGTTAAGAGTGCCGACTGCTTTTCCGAAGGTCCGGAAATCTGATGCCCTCTTCTGGAGTGTCTGAAGACAGCTACAGTGTACTTACATATAATAAATAAATAAATCTTTAAAAAAAAAAAGAGTTGCCTTGGTCATGGTGTCCTAACTAAGACACTACCCTTGCAATGCTCTCTGTGGTCATATTAATCCAAAATTAATTATAATAAACTAAGTTAAATATACACTAAGATTAAATAATATAAATGTAAAAACAGAAAATAAATGTAAAATAAAATGTAAATATATAAGAAGCTAAAATTAAATAATATAAACATAAAAATATAAAAATAGAAATATACAACAGATTAAAATTAAATATAAAAAACTAGGTGTCTAAAAAGAGAGGACTTGGTAAAATGTGGGATGCACATAGTAGGTAAATGTGGAATGTACATAGTTGGTACTCAGAGGGGACTTTTCAGCCATAATGAAGAATGAAGTCATATCATTTGCAGGAAAATGGGTGCAAGGGGTGATAGTTATCTAAGCCAACCCTAGAAAGACAAATATTCCATTAATTCCTCTCATTTGTAGCTCCTAAATTCTATAATGATACATAAAACCATATATTTATGAATGGCATGAAAGAAGAGTTGAGGCTGTCTAGGGGACAGAAGGGTGAGGGGAGGGTTGGGGTGTACAGGGAAATATGCTCAACCCACAGTGCATATTTGCATGAAAATTCAAAAATGGTTCCCTGCCTGTGCACATCATATTGCATTAAAGGTGCTCAGTGTCCATATGTGACTACTTTACAGCCAGCATAGATAGATAATATGTTAGCAAGTTACACAAGGCTGGCCTATCCCCCTAGCACTCTCCTGCCACGGAGGGACATTCTTAGACCTTTTAGGGTCATGAGCCACATTTCCAGGAAAAGAGGAAACTGTTTTTGGCCCAGATTATATATTTATATCTTATTTTATATTTATATTGTGTTTTTACATTTATATCATTTAATCTTAGTTTATATTTAATTTAATTTTAGATCTGTGGCATGAGTGGACACTGTGTGGGCTAGGACACGTGCTTGTGGGTACATGTGCACGTGTGTGGAAGCATGTGTGTGTTCATGTGTGTGCATGCGTGTGTGGGTGTCTTGTGCATTTGTGTGTGCTAGTGAGTGTGCTTGTGTATGTGCTGCACATTAGAAGGTGCATGTCCAGTGTTGGTCAGAACATCCCTGGCCACATCTGAATGAGGCCTCTGTCTTCTGATCCCCCACCACACCCGGCCATGCTTATTTAAAATGTGGGTTCTGAGGATGGAGCGCAGGGTGTCACAGCTGTAAGGTAAGCATCTTTATAGGCGGAGCGTCTCCCCATAGTCTCCACAGCCAAGGAGGATATCCAAGACCCAGGCCTCAGCACAAGAGGCTCTGGAAACCCCAAGACCGAAAACAAAAATCAGTTTCCACCAAGACTTTTCATCTTTAGACAAAACAAAAACAAGGGCTGGCAGTGGCTGCTTTTGGCAGAGCGTCTGAGTTCAGTTCCCAGCACCCACATGGAGGCTGGAGGCATATGTAACTACCCATAACCCCAGTGCCAAGAGATCCAACGCCCTCTTGTGGCTTCTGTGGGTACTGCACACATGTGTACATACATATACATACATAATTTAAAACAAAATCTTAAAAAAACTAAAACAAGATTCCCAATATTCATATAGACAATCCTTTTTTTCCCCAAATCCACCCCAAACTAAGGCAGAATCCCAAGAAACATATTAGAATGCAAAAGGAGAGAGAGGGAGGGAGGGAACAGAGGGGGGGAGGGAGGGAGGGAAAAGAGGGAGGAGAGGGAGGTAAGAGAGGGAGGGAGGGAAAAGAGGGAGGGAGGGAAAAGAGGGAGGGAGGTAAGAGAGGGAGGGAGGGAGGGAGGGAGGGAGAGAGAGAGAGAGGAAGAGAGAGGAAGAGAGAGAAAGAGAGAGAAAAGACAAAAAAAAACACCCGCATTCTGGCAGCGTGTTTCTGGGCTGGATGCTTTTCAAAGTTTTTGTTCTAACAAGGTTCTAAATACACGGATGTGTATTTTCTGCCCCCAAAATAGACTCACATTGAGTCACTTCTCCAAATCTGTCATGCAGCATACCAGGGGGGTGGCTGTGTGGTTAACGGGGGAGGCAGGGTGGATGGTTGTGGGGTAAAAATATCAGCACGTGTACTGTATGAGGCTGGAGGTTTCTGCCATTGCTTTGCCTGTTGTTAATAATTCCCTCCATCCTCAGCACCAGCCTCCAGAGACTGGCATGGCAGGGATTTCTCCCCATTTGCTCAATGAGAAAGACCAAGTCCACAGAGGTCAAGGGATCTGCTTAAGATCACTGAGTTAGTAGCATAGCCTAGGTTAGAATTCAGGTCTCTTTGAGATTCAAATGTAGCCAGGGATATTCCAACACTGGGTGTGCATCATCTAATGTACAGCATGTATACATGCATGCACACACACAAGCATGCATGCATACACACCAGCACACATACATGCACTCATGCATGCACACACACTAACACACACATGTATGTACATGTATGTGAGACACACACACATGCATTTATACATGCACACACACCAGCACACACACATACACACTAGCACACACACAATGCACTCATGAATGCATACATACCAGCACACATACATGCACTCATGCATGCATACACATCAGCACACCCATACACTCACACATGCACACATAATGCACTCATGCATGCACACACATCAGTGCACACAATGCACTCATGCATGCACACATACTAGCACACACACATGTATGTTTGTGCACACACACGTGCACATACACATATACACACACATACATTCATTCATGCACACACCCCAGTAAGCATGCATATACACCAGCGCACACACATGAACTCATGCATGCGCACACACCAGCACACATCCATTCACTCATACATGCATACATACCAGCATATATACATGCATGTACATGCCACGCGCGTACACACACACACTCACACATACACACACACATGTTCTCTACCTGTGCTGGCTGTCACGGGCAGCAACCAGACTGTGGGCTTCAGAGTCAGCATGGGAGAGGGAAGGCCCTTTACGGGGAAAGAAACGCAAGGGTTCCGGGTACCTAGAGCGGAGAACGGATGGCACCCTATCTCTCCCTGAAGGAGGCAGGGATGGGGGAGATGCTGTGAGTGGAAAGGAGAGGGAAGGGGAGGTTGAGGGCTTAGATGCTTAAGGTGGTGGGGAGCAAGGCCTGCCTAGGAGGTGCTCATGGCTCTGATCTCTGGGTACCCAGAACCTGGGTTTGGCCCTGTGCACTCAGGAGGCAACCCAGAGAGATTTTTCTCCATAAATCTTTAACTGCAGTCAGCTATGGCCCTGCACACACATTCGTAAGTCACAGGATCTGCTCTTCGGAAAAAACCCTGTGTTGGCCTCCTCCTCGAGGGGTGTTCACCACCTCGTAGAAGGTTCTGGAGGTTTCCAAAGATGGGCTGCCTTGTAAAGATGTGTCTGTCTTGTAAAATGCTTTGAGGGGGCTTCCCCCCCATCTACTAAGCCTCGAGGGGTGTTCACCACCTCGTAGAAGGTTCTGGAGGTTTCCAAAGATGGGCTGCCTTGTAAAGATGTGTCTGTCTTGTAAAATGCTTTGAGGGGGCTTCCCCCCCCCATCTACTAAGCCCTCTTGTTAGCTCTTTGAAATGCCTTTGGAATGTGAGATATGCTTCCTTTAAGATTATGTGTGAAACACAGGCGTCCACCTTAGAAGTTATCTTGTTTAACCCTTTGAACTTGACCTTGGTTGTGCAACCTCGGTGAGTGCCAGATGGGTGGTTCTAAGGACAGAGTGACTCCCATTGACGTCTAGTGTGGGTTTCAAAGGCAGAGGAGGGATCATGGACCTAAGCTTTCCTAAGACTCCCCCCCCCCCTTTTTTTTTTTTCTGGTTTGGTTCTCAGCAGTCAAAGAGTCCAGGTAAACAGGATAATCTCTGCATGATCACTAAGGAATCAGAGGCACAGAGGAGAGGTGTGATTTGAGTCAGAGACCAGAACGTCAGCCACGGTGAAGCCCAGATCACCAGCTAAAAATCCATCTCCAAAGACTGGCAACCACGGCCTGGCCTCCACATGAATCCGAGATGTCAAGACTGGCCAAGGGTTCCCCAGGGCATCCTATGACATCGGAGGGGTGGTGGTGGGGGTGGTGGTAAGAGACATTCACTTACTTCCTCTCCTCTTGCACAGAGTTGGGGTGCCTCATCTCCATCAAAGCACAGCCGAATTTCTAGAAGTCAAAACAATGTGAAGGATGCATTAGAGGGTAGGCACGAGGTCTGGGGCCATAGCTGGTAAAAGAGGAGCCCGATGCCTGATAGATATCAGGGGTTGAGGTGGGCAGCACTGCCCCAGCTGCAGGTTCAACCCAAGTGTGGGGGTGGGGTGGCCATGTAAAGCGCAAGTGTGAACTCTCCACCCCAATACACAGCTAACTGTTGCGGTCTTTATTGTATGAAAGTACTGCTCTGAGCTCAGAATTGGGGTGCCTTAAACACACAGCTCACCAAGGGGACCATTTATCTAAGGGACACTGATAGAAAAATAAAACAAAAAACCATGGTATTGTGCCACTTGCCCGAGTTGGATCAAATGAAAGTCTTGGCTTTGGGGATTAGGGAGGGCTTACTTCGGAGTGGGGTCGGGGTCCCAACTGTGGCTATTTTTTCTAGGGGATGGAGCCCCAATGCTAGGACAGGGGCATCCACTTACCTCCCCATTCTCTGGGGGGTCTCCATTGCCAAAGGTGCTGGTGACCACCAAGACCAGGGCTTCGTGCTCCAGGTGCACGATGTCATATTCCTCCATGGACATAGCCTAGGTGGGCAGGGACACAGGGGAGGGGAGAAGGGGTGAGCGGTGACAGGTGACAGGGAGAGATAAAGTGACAGGGGATGAGGGTGTGGGGAGGAAGAAGGGAGCAGTTCCGAGTTGCCACCTTGCACGGGGCCCAATGTTGTAGATGTTTTCTATTTCATGGGCTCACACAGGTAACGCTAACGCCTTTCACTGGCATGAAATCTTGCTGTGGCCATTGTGTCCTGAAGGATTATGGGAAACCTGAGTCCTGGTCCAATGAAATGGTTGCTAGGAGACTAGATCTGACCTCCCAGGTGCTAGGACTAGAGGCAGGCCACCACACACTTGCATTTGGGAGCAGGCCATCCAAACTCCAATTCTTGTGCTTGGGTGGCGAGTGCTTTACTGGCCAAGCCATGTGCCCCCGATCCTAGGGCACTGGATTTTTCATGATAGTGGAGTCCCGACCATGGTTAGCCCAGACTTGATCTGGCAGTACCTGACCAGGCTTGCTCAGTCTTCTCTAAGCCTGCCTCCAGTGCCCCAAAGGAGCTGAGCCCTCCGAGGCTGAGGTGCCTACCATAGGGCGAGACTGTTAGCTGTGTCTTAGCATTACATGTGAATTTCTCAAAGTACGTTCCAAGGAAACTCAATCTCCCATGAGAACAAGAGATTCGTGGTCAGATACGTTTGGGAAATAAATATAGCTGGTCATTTCCCAAAATATAATGTTCATAGATAAAGGTTGTAAACAGCTCTGAAAAGTTCTGCCTGCTATGACCCATGGACCTAGCTCTTTCACACTGATCCCATCGGGATGCCTTCTCTTCTGTCTACTAACATTTTGCTCTAGAGATAGGGGTTTCACGTGGTCTGGACTCTTGTATACAAGTATGTGAATTATTTATTTTCCACCAGGGTCCAGGGAGCTGATAGTACTTGCTCACCTTGGCATCGAAGGCATGCTTGAAGATCTCGCACAGGGTCTTGGCATAGGCTTGGGATTTGCCTGTCTCGGTGGCGTAGAGAATGGTCGCTTTGACTCTCTTGGCCATGGCCTGTCCCATCAGCTTGGCTGAGAACTTGACGGCCCTGCAAGGGAGCCGGTGGAGAGAAGAATGGGGGACAGAGAAGGGACAGGAGATGCTGAGATGTAGGGACCCTTTAGAGACACACCACACCCCAGAGTTCAGAGACCTGTATTGACTTCTACATTAGTTCCCCAATGCAACAAGTTCTGAGGTTGGCAATCTGGATGTTGTTGGGTGGTTGTATCTAGTCCTGAGAGCCTCATAAAGTCACCAATAATGGCCAGGCCATGAATTAGAGGGCCTTTAGAGACTTTTGAGAAAAGAATTTATGTCATGTATTCATTTATTGTGTGTGCATGAGTAGCCTTGTGCTTCTGCCTCAGCCCAGGCATGGAGGTCACAGGTCAGTCTGCCCATATTGGTCCTCTGTTTCCACCATGTGGATCTTGGGACTTAGACTCAGGTCCTCAGGCTTGGCAGCAACGTCTTTACCCTCTGAGTCATTTTACTGGTGGGAACTTCAGTGGTTTCTAACACCCGCCAAAGGAGAACCAGATTGCTTTATTTACAAATACACATTCAGCCAAGGTTCTGCATGGAGCTTGGTACCCAGTGGGCACCATCTAGATAGACATCAAATAGCTATCAAAAGAAATCGTGATGTTTTAAAGACCCTGTGCCTAAACTGGAAGGAGCTTTACACCAAGTTGGAGAACTTTGAGCTAGGGCTGTACTGCTGGGGGGAGGGGCAGAGGAGAGGGAGGGATGGGTGGGGGATGGGGGAGGGAGAGGCTGGAGTGGCTGCCCACCACAGATTTAGCTGTACCTGAACTTCCATTCCTACCTTCACTAGAAATCTCCTAGAAAACAGATTACTAGATATCTCCCACGTGGGGCTTATTGGCAGTTAAGTTCATCATTTTATGCAATTAGGGAAACCACCCACACTGTAGGGAGACTTTGAGCTCAGGGGGAGGGAGGGAGAGAAATTAAAGGTGCCTAGAAGGTTCTCCTGGAAGGCTGGGAGCCCAGAGAGTGGGCATAATTAACTCACAAGGTCTCCACCCTGAACTTTGCAACAGTGTTTCTCCCAATTGCCTTTCTCTCCTGGAGCCTGCAGGATGAAACTGTAGCCAAATCTGACTGTTTAGGGTACTCTGGTAAGGAAAGAAGGCTGCTGGTGAGCTCTTAATGTTAAGAAGTTGCAGAGATGGAGGGAAGAGAGAAGGATGGAGGGAAGTAGGGACGGAGGGAAGGAGAACAGGACCATCTACTAGGTCCAAGTCCATTAGATCAGGTACTGCAGGGTGGACTGGAGTCTTGCCTTTGGGGACCCTAGTACATAGCTGGTAGCTGCTGTACACTTGGATGCTACACATGAGGGTTCTAGGATCTGGGGGCAGAAGACAAGCTAGCTTAGTTTGGGTCAACATCTTCTGCCAAACAAAGGTTCCCACTAAGTGGATGGGTGGGGTTTCGTTTCTTGGGACAGAAGGTTGGTCACCCCATTATGTCATCTTTGTGGCGTACACCATTTATGTCAGCTTGACTCTGGATTGAAAGTGATTCCTCAGGGGTCTTGTTCCATAGTTTCTTGATCTTCCATTTGGCTCAGTAAGACATCATCATCATCATCATCATCATTATATTATAAAACAGGGTTATGTAGTTCAACCTGGTCTTCCCTAACTCAATACCGTGTGTGTGTGTGTGTGTGTGTGTGTGTGCACCTGTGTGATTGTAGAGCAGGATGAATGCACCCATCACCGAGTTGTGTGTGTGTGTGTGTGTGTGTGTGCGCCTGTGTGATTGTAGAGCAGGATGAATGCACCCATCACCGAGTTGGCAGAGGGTATAGCACCCACCTAGCTCCAGGTACTCCCAGCTTGTGGGCAGATAAATCCCTCCATCCCCCAGTGCAGGGTACTCACTCTGCCAATTTCTTGAAGCCAATGGCTCGCCGCTTCGTGGGGGTCCCATTGGTGCCCTTCCACACGTGGGTGTTCCATGGATCAGGCTGGGAAGAGAAGTGAGGATACCAGTCAAAGCCCTGGGGAAATTCAATCCCACTGAGAGATGCCCAGAGTTCCCTGGGGCTGGGGCTGCCCAACCTCAGTCCCACAAGGTAGGGATTGAGCCCAGGATGGTCACGTGTCCCTGTACAAGGTGATGGGTATATCTCCTTGTAGTGTCCCACCAGCCCTTCCCTCTCAGCCCCATTCCTTTAGACTCTGTGTTTGAAATAGAGTCTGGATACACAGCCCAGGCTGGCTACAAATTTCTCATCCTTTTAATCAACTCTCTTGGGATTGTAGGTGTGTGCCACCATGTCCAGCTCAAACTCTTCCTAGATCTGCAATTCCTCTTTCTGAATACCTACTTCTTGTCTCTGTAAGTCTCTATGGCTACTGGGCACACCCATGTCTATAGCACTGATCTGTTTGAAGATGGCCCTTGGGAGTTGGGAAAACTTGGCCCATGCATAGTGGGTCTCAGGGTAGAGGGGAGCCTGGGGCAGGTTGGGGCAGGACCTGGTACTCAAAGGACGGGGTGAGCCGGTAGTTGAGCATCTCCTGGTGGAAGACAGGGGTGATGCTGCCCGACATGGGGGGCACAATCCACACCCAGTCGGCGGGACAGCCCCCTCTGCAGCGGTACTCATTCTCCATGTGTTTGATGAAGGACTCGGTGGCAGAGTGGTGGTCCACAATGGTCACCTTGTCACTCTGCAGGAGGAGAGGAGACACGGAGTCAGGAAGGACGAGAAGGTGGGATGTTTGGGTACCTCCCCTACAGAGTCTGCCAAAGGGCAGCCCTTTATGACTCTATGTTCTTCTTTAAGTCTAATTGCACAGGAGGAAGGTTCTGTTTGGTGCAAGTCTATCTCCAAGAACTCCCTTATTCATTATCTCTTTAGTCAGAGGGCGGAGCCTCAGGTGGGAGCTCGACTCTCAGGGTTTCGGTTTCTCATGTCTGTGTACTTATCCCCCTGCTTTATTTACCTTCTGTAATGATTTATAGTGGTGAAATAAAACCCTCTCAGTGTAGACAGTTTTAAGGAGTGAGTTTGAGCCTATTAGAGATCAAATGAGTAGGGCAGTGAGGCTGTTTGAAGATACTTGGCCCAGGGAGTGGCACTAGTGGGAGGTGTGGCCTTGTTGGACTGGGCGTGGCCTTGTTGGAGTGGGTGTGGCCTTATTGGAGTAGATGTGTCACTGTGGGCATAGGCTTTAAGACCCTCATCCTAGCTGCCTGGAAGCCAGTCTTCAGCTACCAGCCTTCAGATGAAGACGTAGAACTCTCAGCTCCTCCTGCACCATGCCTGCCTGGACGCTGCCATACTTCCCACCATGATGATAATGGAATGAACCTTTGAACCTGTAAGTCAGCCCCAATTTAATGTTCACAGCCGTAAAACCTTAAGAGAGGCTGCATGGAGGTGGGCAGAGTCTAGCACACAGGCTGGGGGCTGGTGGGCATGGATTCACAGACTGTCTAAGAGACACTGCTCCATGCCTTCCCTTCCTTTCCTTCACCTCTCTCATGTCCTGAGAGTCTACACCAGGGCCCAAGTTCTGATCATTTCTACAGCTCCTTAACCCTGCACGGGAGGTTGCCTCTTGCCCCGCCTCCTGCACGGACCTCTGCACCCTGTTGTTCTGTGAGGTGCCTGCTCTATTCATGTCCACCCAAGGTCTGAATGAACATGCCTATCTTCTGTCTACCAGGGCAAGGTTAATGTCAAGTCTCCAAAGGGTCTGTCAACTTGGCATAACGACAGTGTCCGCCTTGTGCTGAAGAGCAGTGTGGTTTGGGTTTATTTCCCACCCATTTTCCTATACCTCCTGACAGAGGGGCAGGGAACTATACGGCTGAGGGTAAAGATGGGTAAGTCTGAGTCTCTAAGAGATGGAAAAGCACGGAGAACCTGTCATCAAATTCAGTCCTTCCTCTGACTTCTCTATATCAAATGTCCACTCTGCCCAGGTCGTGACAGGAAGGCATATGGGGCCAGAAGTAGGTCACGTGACATATGGGAGCCCCTGAAGGTGATTATTTTTGGTGTTTATGTATTCAAGTGTGTATTTGTATGAAGGTGCATGCGCATATATGTGCATGTGGAGGTCTGAGATGAATTTCGGGTGTCATTTCTCAGACGCCCGTATGAGAGAGCCTCTCTCATTAGCCTGGAACCTCACCAAGGTGGGCTAGGCTAGATAACCAGAGAGGATCCAGGAATCTCTGCCTCCTGTCTCACTGGGGTCACAAGCGTTCATCCCCTCTCTACCTGGCTCTCTGTGTGGACTCTGGGGATTGAATGTAGGACCCCTTGCTTGTGAAGCCAGCCCTTCACGGACTGAGCCGGCTCTCCAGCCCCCAAAGGTGGACTTTGCTAGGCCCTCTGTTTGGGGCCACTAGAGCAGTGGTTCTTAACCTTCCCGACACTATGACCCTTTGATACAGTTCCTCCTTGTATGACCCCACCACCTGTAAAATTATTTTCATTGCTCCTTCATAACTGTAAATTTGCTACTGTTATATATCGTAGTGTAAATATCTGTGCTTTCTGATGGCCTCAGGCCACCCCTGTGAAAGGGTCGTTTGACCCACAGATGGAGAACCGCTGCTTTGGAAGGTTCTTTCTCTCCTCTTTCCTTTGAGACTTGAGTTTGTTGCTGAGCCCTAGGGTACCTGGAAGCTGTATAGGACAGCAATGTTAATCTCCACCAGGGCTTGGTCCTTCCAGAGGGAGGATGTCTTCCTCATGTCCAAATCCATTTTCTTGGCTACTTCCTGGGAGGGCAAAGAAAGCATCGAATCACAGGCTGGCTAAGTCTGGATTTCAGACCAGAGACAGCGAGCACAGTTTTTGCGATCTTAATTATCAAGTTAACCTCTCACGGGCTGACTGACTCACTTCACAGGCTCTGAAGATTTGCTATTGGCAGCCCAGTTGGTAACTAAAGAGACACGGCTGGCCCGTAAGGCACTAAACCCATGTGCCAATCAGCGCAGGAGAATGTATGTGCTAATGCCTAATACTTGAGACCTGGAGACTCCGGCACTAGCCACTTTCTAAGCCAACGACACTCTAACAAAATAACTGGAGAGAAATATGTCCTGGCATTAATACTTGACATAATAGAAATGAGTAGCCAGGTCACAGTGGCAGAGGCCCGGAGGCAAATTCCTTAATTAAAGTTGTGCTTTTCCCTCCCTTTGTCAAGGCTAGTCACTGGTGAGAGCCCAGGTCTCATTACAATGCTCCGATGCTGCCATCGCTCAATTTGGCTAAATTGCTCCTCAGCCGGGCTGACATCGTGTCCAGCCTCTAGATTTGAAGGGCCAGGGTGACAGAGTCTCTCATTTAAGCCATGAGGCGACCCAGAGAGCAGAGAGCTAAGACTTATTAATTCACTGTCCAAGGCGAAGGCTTTCAGTTTAGCTTGGATTGGACTCAGGGACACCTCCACAGGAAGTGAACGAGTCCCGCTTTATGTAAATCTGTCTCATGCCCCTGGTGAATTTCAGAAATGGGGAAGGTTCATAGAGCTGGGCACGGTGTAGTGTTACTTTGATTAAAAGAATAAAAAAAAATGTTGAAAACAAAATGCCCCTTTTGACTTGAAGAAAAAAAAAAAACCTGAAACAAACAAAACCCAAAGCGAAACTTGCAGATGACAGTTGAATTAGGATACTGCTTGAACTGGAAAACAGCCTCCTGTGGTTTTTCTCTCTTGCCGAGGCTTGCATATACCGGTGTCTACCTGCTAGGGAGCCTGAGAATTCTGATACTCAGACCACACCCCAGACTGACAGTGTAAGAATTCCTATGGACTGGGGTCCTGCCACCATGTAACTCTCCAGGTCACCCCAGCAAGGAGGATGAGCCCGGACACCAGTGAATATTTGTTTTATTTTTCATGCTTTTGAAACAGGATCTCAGGTAGCCCAGGCTGGCCTGGAACTGGCCATGTAGCCCTGACCTCCTAGTCCTCTTCATTCTACCTTCCAAGTTCAGGATCACAGGCACGGGTTACCCTTTAGGGTTAACAGCCTAAATGTAGTGCTAGTCTCTGAGTTCTAATCTCCATTCTTCACGGAAAGACTGTGTGATCCAGACTTACCTCTGACTCCTCAGTTTCTCTGTAACCTCCTTAGAAACAAGACTAACAGTTGCAACTTGCCGTTAGGACATTTGCTAACAAATACAATATAACAACAACAACAAAATACTCCCCCAAATAAAGTAGGGCTGTGGAGACAGCTCAGTGGCAGAGAGCCTGGCTAGTGGGCTCAGGGACTGGGGTTCAACCCCAGTATCGTAGAAACAAACAGGAAAACAAAACCAAGCAAACGCAATATACCAAGAACCCAAATCTTCCAAGCACACACAGCCTGCCTGGCGTCTCCAGCCAGCTATCCACACCCAGCACTCCTCAATGGCCTGATCGGACCACCCTGGTCCAAGATAGTCAAAAGAAACGCATCTGTACACAGCATGCAAAGCCATTTCTCCAGCCACTGTTGCTTAAACTGTGGGCTGACGGCCATTTACACAGCACCTATACAGTGTCTCGAATCATATGTCAACTGCAGAGGGTCCTGATATACAGGAGGCTCAGTATAAACACCATAGAGTTTTATGTATGGGACTTGGGTATCTGAGGGGTGTGTGTTTCTGCATCTGTATGGGTGTCTCCATGCACAAATATATGTGTGTGTGAGCGCACATGCATTCATGTTCATGCAGAGACCAGAGAGTAGCCTCTGGTGTCTGTTGTTCTTCAGGGGCTGTCCATCTTGTTTACTGAGGCAGGCTCTCATACTAGCCTGGAACTTTCCAAGTAGGCTAGGCTTCCTGCCAGCGAGCCCCAGAGATCCACCTGTCTCTACTCCCCTTGTTCTAAGATTATGTGCAACCACTACCATGCCTGGCGTGTAAAAATGTGAGCTCTGGTGATTAAACTCAGGTCCTCATGCTTTGGGTGGGAGGCACTTGACCTACAGAGTCATCTCTCTGTCCATCTGCAGATTCTCACATCGGAAGGGGCCTCGAGAATGTTCTGTGGATGTCAAGGGAAGGCTAGTGTGCAAGGTGCTCACACAGTGTTCTCTGTGGTGGTGGTTGCACTATTTGCTTCTTCAGGTCTCGATAGGAAAGAGACAACTGCTTCTGGCATTTCTAGATTTACCAGGACTGCAGTTCTGTCCCAATACACCCAACCTCCCAACTCCTCAAAGCTGCAGAGCGGTGTCCTCTGTTCCTGCATTTGGGGACCATCGAGGGACTTCACCTCCAGGATGTTGTATCGAGAGTTGTCACAGTAATCACGAACGCCAATCTCCGTGCCCATGTACCAGCCACTAAAGGGACAGGCGCTGAACTCCAGGCCCCCAATCTCCAGCAGCATGTTGGACACAGCGGGGAGGCCATACCATTTGAGCCCCAGGTCCTTAAACCAGTCGAACCTGCAGAGAGCAACATGGCCCTGCTCAGCATGCAGCCAGTATCCCCTGAGCAGCATCTTCAGGATGGAGATGCTTCAGGCTCAACACCAACTGGGACCACGTACAAACACCGATTATTGATAGTTCCTTCTCCCTATATCTCCTCTTTACCGTGCCTTCATTTTTTAACCTATGCTCACTTCCCAGCTAGATGTTCCTCCCTCTGGGAAACCTTCCCAGTGTCCCGTTGGGTCCAGGTGACCTCATATTTCCCCTTTGCTGTGCTTTCTTGGAACTATTTTAGGAGTTATTGGTCTACGGTCTTCTCCTCTTTGACACCAACCACAGAGGCGGGGATAGAGTGAAGACCACAAAGCCGTCTGAACAGGCCTAGAGGTGGACACAGGTAAGGTAAGTGCACTCAGGGAGCTGCTTGTGTTGCCATGGGTCAGGTGCCTCGGACAGGAGTTCTCAGTCCAGGGAAGACTCAGGTAAGGCAGGTGGGGTACCAGTCCCAGGGGCAACCTTCTGCCCCCTCCCCCCCCCCCCAGAGATGGAGCCAACAAGATCAGCACTGTTATTTGTGTATGAGGTATTTGGAAAGAATCTGCACTAAAAAAAAAACAAAACAAAAAAAAAACCAACAACCCTCTTTAAATAGTCCCTCTTGTGTGACTTTCCTAACTCGCCAGACCCTCATGTCAGGTCTGAGCTGATCCTGTGTTTATTTAAGAAGTTGAGATGTAGCTCATCACAGATTAAAAATAATTAACTGGATTTTTAAGATCTATTTTGTGTACGACCTAAGTTTCTTAGCAACTTCCCTCGGGTTTGGCCCCGGTCTAGCACCTCAGGGTGGTGTTCCTTCATTCATTTTATAATTACATTTATTTGTGTGTGTGTGTGTGTGTGTGTGTGTGTATGTGTGTGCCAGAGGACATTTTATAGGAGTCAGCTCTGGCCTTCCACTGTGTGGGCCCTGGGATCGAACTTGTGAAGTCAGGCTTGGTAGCGAGCTTCTTTCCCAGCTGAGCCACCTCACTAGCCTAGCGTGTCTTTCACTCTGAGAGTGCGCATGCTTCTCTGACCTTGGTCTCCTAGCTACTTCTGGGCTCCAGATTCTGTCTGAACTTGGTTCACCCAGGGTCAGTCATTGTATGCAGCAGCTTCCTCTATTAGATGTCTGTGTCTATAGCGAGACAGTAGGTATGTCTAATCTTGTGACCTCCCTAAGAGCTGGGCAGAGGGCGGGTCATAGAGTTGCTTAGAAACAGATGCATCTGGTGGTCCAGGCTAGTTCGGAAGGACATAAGATGGACAGAGGAGGTAATGGGAGGGGAGCCCCCCTCCCCCGAGAGCACTCCCTCTTACTTGGGGTGCCTGATGGGTACTTCCAGCACCAGCTCTGGGGGGATCTGAAAGAGTTCAGGGTCATTGCCATTGGCCTGGAGCAGGAGAGGCAGCACATCGAACCGGCCTCTTGGGGGTTTCCAGCCCTGCTGTATACAGATCTACAAACAGAAAACTCAGTCACATCTCCGCCCCTGCCCCTCCAAACACAGCACACAACGGGCATGGGGGAGGGGGAGGAGAGGGGAAGGGGACAAACGGAAGTCTTCATGCAAGCCCTCTGAGGCCTCTCAGTTATGAGTGCTGCTTCAAAAAGTAAGAGCCACCGTTAGAAGCTCTGTCTGACCTCACCATAGAACCAGGGCAGCTTCCCCAGGGGACATATGTCAGCCTGATCCAGAAAGGGTCTCCGGTGCTGAGCTGGCTGTGCACACCAGGGGATTGAGGGCTGAGTCTCACTGACTGTGGCATCCTCCACGGGCTAGCTTTTAATGTGTGGGGTTAAGTGTCACAAGAGACAAAGGAAATCTCCAGTGCCATGGCTCTCTGCAGAAAACGCGTGCACAGCTGTCCGCAGGCACAGCGAGATGCAGGAGATGAAATGCTTCGGAAGCTTCATTAAGAAAGAAGAACTCGGAAGTGTGGCTCATTTCATTAGCACTCACTTTTTTTTATTTTGTTTTGTTTTGCTTTTTGAGACAGGGTTTCTCTATGTAGCCCTGGCTGTCCTGGAACTCACTCTGTAGACCAGGCTGGCCTCAAACTCAGAAATCCGTCTGCCTCTGCCTCCCAAGTGCTGGGATAAAAGGCGTGCGCCACCACTGCCTGGCTAACTCTCACATTTTAAACTGTGAATTTTAAATCCAACAATGTACCTCATATGAATAGTAAGTCATTAATAATGGACTGAGACTTTTAATCAAGCGTTTGATACTAAAGTTAAATAAGATGACACTTGTTCATTTACTAAGTATATTAAACTTATGTTTAAGGAACACAATAAAGTGCATTAAATATCAATATTGGTTTATTAATTATATACATTATATAATTTCTTTCTGTGGTATACATATATTGTATATTGTGTATGTGTTTATGCGTGTAGGCTTTCTATCTTATTTTATTTGAGACATGCTCTTTTAATAAAATACCTGTATTATTATTTTATTTATTATTATTATTTTAGATAATGTATGAGGATGTTTTGTTTGGGTATATGTCTACACACCAGGTTCATCACTGGAGACTGCAGTGCCTAGAAGAGGGCGTTAGATTTCCTTGGAGTTATAGACAGTTGTGATGTGGGCCATGGGAATTGAACCAAGGTCCTATAGAAGTGTTCCTAACCACAGAACCATCTCTCCAGCCCAGAAGGCCTCAGTATGTAGACCAGGATACCCTGGCACTATGTAGACCAGGCTGACCTCAGAACCCCAGAGGTTCATCTGCCTCTGACTCCATGGTGCTGGGCCTGAAGGTATGTGCTATCATGCTTGGCTCCTCTGAGACATGCCCTCTGACTATACCCAGAGCTCAGTGATTTGGATAGAATACGATCAATCCTCCTATATCCGGTTCCTCTATGCTAACATGACAGGTATGTGTCACTACCTGGGATCTCTGTGCAGCCAGCCCTTTACCCACTGAGCCGCCTCTTCAGCCTCAGTTTTGCTTTGAGACAGAATCTCACTAAGCTCAGGTTGGCTTCACACTCACAGCCCCTCCTCCACCTCAGTCTCCTGAGTTTCGGGAATACAGGCATGTACCACCACTATACCGCATGAGGAAGGACAAAATTATTGAACACATTCAAATATGATACTTTATAGTAAAATTGAACATATTTAATCCATTAAGTTTCCAAATTTATCAATGTGCTAAACTGCTCCACCCCATTATATATACTCTACTATTCTAATTTCAAAATATACTCAACATAAGATTATAATGGGGGTGGATGGTTGGAGAGGCGTCACAAAAGTTAGAATTACCTACTCTTCTAGAGAGTCTGGTTCAGTTCTCAGCACCCATGTGGGAACTCACAACTGTAATTCCAGCTCCAGGGGATATGGCATCCTCACACTAATGTTTATAAAATAAAATTAAATAAATTATTTTTAAAGAGTATTCTGCTGTATGGGTTTTTTGTTTGTTTGTATTTTGTGGCCACCTAGGAGATCTCTTGGTTGGGGTCAGCTGGGAACCATGCTTACAACCCCTTGCATGCATGGGCACAATCAGGGCAATGGTATCAGGGCTCTAAATAACCGTGTAGCCAGGTTTTGGGGTCTTTCTTTGTGTTGTGTGAGCAGAAGCCAGTAGAACTGATGCTGGCTATAGAAGGTTCTGGACACAGATAGGGGAGAAAGAGTTGCGGTTCACAGTCATGTTCAGCTAAGCAGGAGGCAAGGTCAGCCAACTACACGCTTAGCAGTTAGTGCTCAGCCAAGTGGAACGGAGTCTGGGGAGCCTGGCCCGGACTCCGAGTGCACAGGTGCGCCTCCTGGTTGCCCTGGTTACAGCCGGTTCTCAGGATTATCACATTTCAATGAGAAAAGCCTTATGTATATGAAGTTGGCATGCCTGGGAGAGGGGAAAGGCAGGGGGTGTGTGGGATGAGTAAATGGGGACCCGGGGTTAGCATCTGTCTGCTGTGGTGTACCAGTGGGGCAGAGTACATTTGAAAGTGTCTCTTCCCTGAACTGTGCAGCATCATGTCCACTTGGAAGGGACCCCGGGAGGTGGGGATGGGCAGTCTTAGTTCTCTTGGTAGCCTTTGTCAACTTTTGGTCCCCAGGATTTAGGTATAGTGATGTTTGGGCCAGTTGAGCCTGACAGTCAAGTCGGGCTAGCTCAGCACACTGCCCCTGCTGGTGCTTCCTAGGTGCTGGGACTAAAGGCATTTGTCACCGAACTGGCTCCAGCTCAAACTATTGATCAGGACACGAAGGAGCCATGTAGGTCAGCTCAGGAAAGGTGGTCCCGGGGATATGACTTCTCTGAACAATGTTGGTATTGGTGGGAGTCTGGGGGAACTTCCTTTGGGTCCTAGACATTCCTTCATTCATTTAATATTTTAGGATCTGTGCTTGGCATTGACAAGTGGATTTCAACTCTGAAAGGGGACAGAAGCTTCCACAGGAAGAGGTTGAGGGAGCCAAAGGGGCGCATGTGGTGGATCTGTGGGTGGTCACAGGTAAGAGCAAGGTCTGAGGAGTGTCTCCTGTGCCCCTTGCTGGCAGGACCCTTCAGGGTAGAAAGATTACAATGGAAAAGCACAGAGGTATAGGTGGGGAGGGAAGGGGTGGGGGAGGGGGAAGGGGTTTACGGAGAGTCCAGCGGGGATAGGCTTGGGGCATCTAGACTCACCTCTGTGAACTCCACATTAGCTGGATCGCCCAAGGTAGAGCCATCTGGCTGCTTGTAGCCGGCATAGCGGATGAGCTGCGAGTTCCACACTCGGAAGTCATGCTTGCCATCAGTCCTTTGAGGGAATATAGTGATGGCCGACCTTGGGAGAGGAGAGAGGACGGGAAGAAGTCACCAGGGCGGGACTTGTCCCTTGGAGGAAGGACACAGTGACAAAGCTGGAGATCAGATGTCCAGGTCTCCAGCTGGAGGAAGGAAGGAGCCAAGTTAGCAGCTCCGCCAACAGAACTCTTGGTCTGTGCAAGGTAGGAAACCCACAGCATGGTTTTGAAGTTATGATCCTCCTGCCCCAGCCTCCTGAGGCTGGAATGAGAAGTGTGTGACTCACACACACTCACTCACACACACACACACACACACTCTCTCTCTCTCTCTCTCTTTCTCTCTCTCACACACACACACACACACACACACACTCTCTCTCTCTCTCTCTCACACACACACACACACACACACACACTCTCTCTCTCTCTCTCTCTCACACACACACTCTCTCTCTCTCTCTCTCTCTCACACACACACACACACACACACACTCTCTCTCTCTCTCTCTCTCTCACACACACACACACACACACACACACACACTCTCTCTCTCTCTCTCTCACACACACACACACACACACACACACACACACACACACACACACACACACACACACACACACCCTATATGAACATTATCTTGCCTCCCTCACCTGGAATCCCTCTCTGCTGTCACGCTATTCCCACAAACAGCTTCCTAACTGGAGCTCACCCGACCCTGCTTCTGAGCACGTTCTGTAGGTCTTTCTCTCTAAGCATTTGCCACTGCATGGCAGGATGTCACTGATGCCAGAGGACGAGGCTAGACCCTGGGCTGGAAGTAATTCATGGAGCCATCCCCGGTGAGGTAAATATTCTACATCTCTTAGAGAAAATCTCTGTAGCGCGTGGGAGACAACAAAGCCCAAAGCCAGCTGCCTTCCCTCTGGCTTCAAGACACTCGCTATGTCTATAGGTGGCCACCAGCCAGAGCCTGTTGGTGTGCACATACATTTAAGAAACCTGTTTGTAAACAGCAGAGCCACACATCGTGAGTCGGGTGTGATACTTTCCGTGTGGGAACTGTGACGGAGGGGTGTGAGAAGCATGGCCACACCTACCTCGCCTGTTTCCCTGGGGCTCAGTTACCTGTGGGCAGTTTGAAGGCCTGTGTCGCTTCAGCAGAAACTGTCTTCTGAATGGCTTTTAGACCCGAGGTTTAAAACTTAAGAGAGAATCCTAAGTGGTTAGTGTTTCAATTAGCTCTCATGAGGATCCCCATTCCACAGCTGCAGGATTCAGGGTAACCCCTCTGCTTGCTGGCTCATAGTGTCCTTTGAACACTGCCAGAACAGCCCCTAAGCAACCTGAGGGTATAGCTTTGGCAAAGCCTGACATTCATGGCTTAGAGTATGTTGGAAGACTCTGTCTGCCTGCCTGCCTGCCTGCCTGCCGGTCTGTCTGTCTGCCTGCCTGCCTGCCTGTCTGTCTCTTTGTCTCTGCCTCTCTGTCTGCCTGCCTGTCTGTTTCTGTCTCTGTCTCTCTGCCTTTCTCTGCCTGTCTGTCTGTCTTTGCCTGTCTCTCTGTTTTTGTCTCTGTCCCTCTGTCTCTCTGTCTGTCTCTGTCTCTCTGTGTCTGTCTCTGTCTCTCTGTCTCTGCCTCTCTGTCTGCCTGTCTCTGTTTCTGTCTGTCTCTCTGTCTCTCTGTCTCTCTGTGCTCATACATGGAAGCCAGAGGCCCACTCTGCTCTTTGAGACAAGGTCTCTCACTCATCCTGGAGGGACAGCAAGCCTCAGGAATCCCCCACCTTCACTTCCCCAGCACTGGAGATGGCAAGCACTCTTTAAAACCATGGGTTCTGGATTCCAGCTCAGACCCCCATGCTGGCGCAGCACACACCTTATCAAGTGAGCTAGCTTCCTGTGTGGCTGCTTGCTGGAAAGTTCTCTGATACTGTATCAGGGTGAGGCTACTTAGGAGTCCTAAAATGAATTCCTCACACACAAATGATTTCTGTTCCTTCTGCTGGCTTAGGCAGAAGGAAAATCCATGCCTGAGGCAGACAAATTCCCTCTGCATAAGCTTGGGGGAAGCCCAGGGTGGGGGTGGGGGTGGGGTCCATGGGAATATCTCGGAAATAGCCTTGGGTGTTTCTGAGTTGGGACCAATTCTCAGCGGTGGGAAACAGATGTCACCAGCGGGATTGACAAGTGCAACCAGCTGTGGCCCGGGCCTCAGCTGTGCGGGAGCAGCTGAGGCCAGTGTGGAAGTCACAGACCAAGTTACCCCCTGCCTTAGCTTCCCTGCAGGCTACGTTCTTTGTATGGGTACAAGAGTCCAAGGTGGGGCTGGGGGTGGGGTGGGGCAGAACGGAAGACACAGTGCTGGGGGACAGAATGGGAGGCAGCCACAGCAGGGTGGAATGCTGTGAGCGCTGGCTCTACTCAGAAATGGGAGTTTCTTCTTTCCAGGAATCCTAACTAGTTTCCAGTACTCTCTGCGGGTGACAGGGAACTAGAGTCCCGGCAGACTTTCAGTTTTTGTTGTTCTTTTCTGTTCCGGCAGAGGAAGGGCAGGGGAAAAGAATGCCAGGCTATTTCAGCCAGCTGGGCCACCTCCCCAGAAGGGGACAGCCTTTTCCCCTGGCAGCTGAGGCACCTCCAGGACCAGGATCTTATGCTGCAGGGATATCACCCCACTCTGTCCCACCCAGCAGGGCAACTCACCTGAGGTTCCCTTTGTTGGTGGCGTACTTGACGTGGTTACAGATGTAGTTGAACATCCCATGGGCTGTGGTGCAGTCTCGGGCATCGAACACCTGTGGAAAGTGCATGATGGGATTGCCAGCTGCCTCCTTTCTCCCTGGAAGCCCAGGGCAGAGTACCTTTCCAGGGGTCCCTGAGCCCACTGCTGTCTTGGTCAGTCAGCCCCCCACCTTCTTGACGTCTAGGCTTCATTTTGTATTGCCTTTTGTTTTTTATGCTAGTAACGGAGGAAATGGTCATGATGGATACGTGTAGAGGGCAAATGTAATGGAAGGAGTGAGCCAGACTGGTTATGTTTTCTGTGGGGCTACCAGGCATTTGAAAACAAGCAAAGGTCGAATAATCTAGAACAGAGGGTGAGGTGGGGGCTCGTGAGACCCCACCCTGTTCTGAGGAGCTACTGGCTCCTCACTCTCTTTGATGGCGTAGCGCTGGAAAGGTGACCATGCTCCATTGACTAAGCCCACCCCCCACCCCATCCCCCTCATGCCAGCAGCATTAATCAAAGCCAGCGGCTCACCGAACATAAAAAATAAAACATAGGACGCTGAAGGAAAAAGGGTTGGGAAGGGGACTAAACATGATCAAAATACTTCATATAACTGAAACTGTCATGATAAAGCCCATGAGTACGCATAACGTATGCTAACACAGTGCATGGAACAGAAAGCCTGATCCTACAACTCAATCAACTTGTAACGTTAAGCTACTCCCTAGCACAGACTCAGACCAGGGACACAGAAGTGAACTCCATCAGGCAGGCGCAAGTAAAAGGGAGCGGTGGGGTCTGCAGCAAAGAGGACAGCCTGAATTCTACTGAGAGGTGTGGCAGTTTTATTCACTAAAGAGCAGCATTCAAAGCTCCATCTGCCCCCTTGGCTTGTTCCCTCCCAGAGGGTCTCCCTGATGGCTGAGTGTCGCCTCCTACCTGCAGCTTGGACCACTGGATCCTGCCCACACAGCGAGAGGCGTTCCGCCAGGCATGCTTGGCGCCATAGATGAGCTCCGTGTCCTTGAGCTGGTAGGTGCTGGTGCTCTCGATCTCCTTGTTCACCTCCTCCAGCCTGTCCATGTGGGCCTTGGAGCCAAACCTAAGGAAGGAGGAATGGGGGAGGGGGAGGAGGGTGCCATGTGACGGCCTGGAAGTGTTCTGTGTGTGCAGGTGCACAAGTGAGTATGTGTGCATGTGTGTATGAGCACATGTATATGTATGCATATATGTGCATGTGTGTGCCAGTGGGGGTGTATGTACAAGTGTGCATGTATGTGTATGTATATGTGTATATGCATGTGTGTGTGTGGGTGCATGTGTATGTGTGAGTATGTATGCACATGTAAGTGTGCATATGTGTGCACACACCTGTGTGTGGGTATATTTGCATGTGTGTATGCATATGTGTGTATATATGTGCACGTATGTGTGTGGGTATATGAGCACGTGTGTGTACATATGTGCATATGTGTGCGCATGTATGCATGCATGCATGTATGTATACATGTGTGTGTATGTGTGAGTTTGTGTGTAAGTATGAATGCATATGTGTGTATGCACATGTGTATGTGTTTATGCACCTGTGTGTGTGCTTGTATACCTGTGCTTGTATACATGGGGAATAGTGAGTGTCTTCTTCTAATTCTCCCCATGTTACTTTTTGAAGCAGGAGTTGTCAATGAGCCCCAGGGATCCACTTGTCTCTACTCCCCACTGCTGAAGTTGCAGACACGTCCCAACATGTTCTGCTTTCACAAGGGTGCTGGGAATCTGACCACAGGTCGTCACACATGCATGGGGAGCCATTTCCCCCATTGGTGCAGCCGCCTAGCCCCCTGCACTTGCCTCTTAATGGAGGAGTAGTATTGGTCGAGAAATTCTTTGGCTAGAGGGAAGAGCTGGTCCTTGGTGCGGACATCTTCTGACTTCCGTATGTGATGGGATGGCAGCATGATGGAGCCCATGCAGATCTGCTCTGTGCACCCCGTTTCCTGGAGGCCAAGAGGGATGTGGGTGAGAGTCTGCCTTCTCCCCACCAGGCTTGGCAGGTGTCATGACTGAGAACCATGGTGCCCAAGTTGTTTGTGCTTGTCAATTAGGGAAGGGACTTTTTCTCTGGGACACACAGCCATGATGCAACAACCTAGTGTCTACCTGTCTCAGCCATCTCTACCTGTAACCTCTATTATCAATCATCTCTCCACCTATCACCTATGTGCCTATTGTTCATTTATCATCTTTATATCATCTATCATCTATGAATCTATGTATCTATCCATGTATCTATCTAGCTCTGTATCTATATATCATCAATCTATGTATATATCCATCATCTATGTGTCTATGTATCTATCTATGTATCATCTATCTACGTATCTAACATCTATGTATCTATATATCTATGTATATATTTATCATCTATGTATCTATGCATTTATGTATCTATGTATCTATCATTTATCACACCACTCATCTTTCATCTACCTATCATCTATTATCATTGTATCAATAATCTATCTATATGTTTATCTACCAATCTTTCATCTATCATCTATTAATTCTATTACATATCATCTATCTATCATCTAGTTTTTATTTTAAGGCAGCATAACATGTAGCCCAGGCTGGCCTTGAACTCACTGTATACCTGAGGTTGGCCTTGAGTTTTTGACCTTCTGCCAAAGTACAGATATGTACCATCACATGCAGTTCCAGAAAAAAAAAAAATCCGTCCTATAGTGATCAAAGAAAACGAATAATGGCATCGTCGTCGTCATCATCATCACATCATCACTGAGACAAGGTCTCAAGTAGCCCAGACTGGTCTCAAGCTCTATATATGGCCCAGGTCAAGGATGGCCTTTGAATTTTTGACCCTGCTGCCTCCACCTCCTTAATATAGAGATTACAGCCACGTATCTCTACTCCACTTAGTGTATGACTTATTCATACCCAGGGCTTTGTATATGCTAGGTGAGTATGTCCGAGGTATCCATAGTTCTTCCCTGCCACACACACTCATTCTTTGTGATGTGATTTTACAGATCCTCTCTTGAGACTCATCTTGTCCCTCACCCCTTATGTACAGATTGGTCTGGACCTATAGAACGTAGGAAGAGTGACCCTGGGCCATCTGTAAGCCTAGGGCTCAAGAAGTCTTGTATGTGAATAGAAAATAGAGATACCTTGCATACTTCTGCAGCCCTGGGGACAGACTTAAGCTTGCTTCCTGGAAGAGGAGAGGCCACCCAGAACAGAATCTTCTCTTCCAGGGCCATCCTGGAGCAGCCCGGTCTGAGCTGTCATCTTGTGGATATGAGACCCACATACTTGGGGTCTGCTTGTTACATGCATTAGCTGACAGAGACGTTATTCCTTCAAGAGGTTCGTATTTTAACAAAAACAGAAGGCGAAGGGCTGGAATGTTGAGTACTAAGAATCTGGTATGGAACAGAGACCACAGTGTGAAATGTAGGAAGGGCTGGCTCAGTACCCCGTCCATCCATGATCACACTGGGAGAGGCGAAGAATGCTCAAGGACCCTTAAATTCTGCTGTGTGCAAGGTGCTCACCAAGAGAGGCTTTAGCTGATAGCATGACTCATTGGTAAAGCATCCAGGGAGGTGTGAGGCAATGCCAGCTGTGACCCTCTGGCTGTCACAGTGTGAGTGGGGACTCTGGCCTCTCATGGGGGTGGGCTACAGGAAGTGTTTATCACAATCACATTGCTATGCACAGGATCCTCAACACAGATGCCGTCCCCCCCTCCCGCCCACCCTCCCACCCTCCTGTGAGGTGAGTTAGCCCCGACACTCACCAGCGTGCTCTTCAGGTGCAGGGTGTCAGTGAGGACCACATCTGTCTCCCAGTTCTTGACCTTAAGGAAGCGAGGGCACCTGGAAGGACTGCCATTCTTGGTAGGAGACTGTTTGCCCGAGGCGGGAGACTGGGAATAAGAAGGAAGGCATCAGATGAGGGGCATGGTGTCTTAAAGGAGATGTGAAGACTTTGCTCTTCTAGAGTTTTCTCTGGGTCTCCTGCTGCCTTCCCAAAGAAAAGGGCCCAACCTTCCCGGGGTGACAGGTGCAAGGTTTCCTGAGACCAATAGCTTTGCTTTCCTCCATAGGGAAAAGATGTACCACAGTGTGGAAAAATGTTACAGATTAGATCTGGGGGCAAGGAGGCAGGAGATCAAAGGTGACCTCCTTAATGTTTGTTATAGAGTCAAGACTATCTAGAATAGACTTAAATTCTAGTATTTAGAATACCACATAGAGACCTGGTGGATGTTTGTTGAGTGAATCAACGATGGAGCAGAAACTATCAAGCTTTGAATGTGGTCCTTAGAGCTGTAGAAACCCAGTCATTTGCAGGTAATGTAGGGAGGACGTGGGTCTGACCTGTGTGACTCATACGTGTCTGAGAGTTCTACATCTTCATCTGAAAGGCTGCTAGCAGAAGACTGGCTTCCAGGAAGCTAGGATGAAGGTCTTAAAGCCCATGCCCACAGTGACACACCCACTCCAACAAGGCCACCCCCACTCCAGCAAGGCCACGCCCACTCCAACAGAGGTGACCCCTTCAAACAGTGCCACGCCCTGAGCCAAGCATATTCAAACCATGATAATATCTGAGTTTCAACTCCCAAGCTCTCACAGGTACACCATCTTAGTTCCTAACTCACAGCCAAACACACTCCATGACCGGACATTGGTGACACGGCCACAGCCATGTTCTTAGCCTTTTGAAACAGGGGAGAAAGAATTGATGCTAAGGTGAGGCAGGATGAGACTAGGAAGGAGGGCTGGGGATGCAGGCTATGTGGAGGACTCAGGTGAGTGCAAGGGCCTGTGGTCACAATGAGCTTGTGAAGGTCAAAGGACCAGGGGTCTGGGTATGTGTGCACCCAGCACAACCTGCAGGTGGGTTTGTGTGTGTGTATATGTGTGCGTGTGCATGAGCACACTTGTGTGTAGAGTCAGAGGACAACCTTGGGCATCACCTCAGGCACCATGCACCTTATTTTGAACCTCAGGGATCCATCCATCTCTAGTTGCAAATTCAAGTTACAAGCACCGTATCTGACTTCTGTTTGTTTACTTTTAGCTTGGGCTTCAGCGACTGAACTTAGGTTCTCTCTCGCCTCCCCTGCTGCTGCAGGTGGTTCATTAGAGGCAGCTGGTAGTCTAGGTGGGTCTGAAGCTTCTATTCTCCTGCCTCTACCTCCCAAGCACTGGGGTGAGAGGCAAGAGTCACCACGACCAGTACTCCTGTAATGATTCCATGAGCACGAGTGCATGCCCCGTCTACACCTGCACTCCCTGTCTACACCTGCATGCCTTGTTTATAACTGCACATTCTGATAGCTTTTATTTTGGGATTTGAACTTACTATGTAGCCAAGGATGACCCTGAACTTTTGATCTTGCTGCCTCCGCCTTTAGAGTGCAGGGATCACAGGTGTCTACTACACTCCTGTCTTAATCTTCATATTGTATACATATCTACATAGAGATTCAGATGATCCGGTTGTCTCTTTGTATCTGTAGAGATGGGTGCTAGAACCCCCATGGATACCAGAATTACAGTTTTTCAGTCCCTCAAATTAAAAAAAATGTCATCGTATTGGCCTACAACCCATGTACCCCCTCTTATAAATATTGGGTAAATAGTTCTAATGTTATATAGTTTAGGGGTATATGACAAGAGAGAAAGTCTGTGCATATTTAGCACACACACATACATACACATAAATACATACATATATACACACACATACACACATATACAAATATACACACATACATACACACATAAACATACATACATACACACGTACATACATACACATACATATATACACATACACACACACACACACACACACCAGTTACGGGGAAATAGACAGGAACTTATCTACACTAGGCCAGGCCTTTACCACTGAGCCTCCTCCCCAGCCTTCATCTACAGTTTTTTTTTCCCCTGGATATTTTCAACACACAGCTGGGTGAATCAGTGTACGTGGCTTCAGAGACACAGGAAACTGACTTCCTCATCCGCCTTCCTCTTGTTCAGCTGCCTCTTCGCCAGCTTGTGTGGAATAAGCCTTTGGGGACCCAAAGGTAATAAGCTGAGTTATTACCCCCCCCCCCCAAGTCTACATGCCAGAACCCTGATCCTTTGGTGACAGGAGTTTTTGGAGATCACAGAGGCTAAATGAGGTCACCAGGGTGGGGCCTTCATCTGCTACAGTTAGCAATTTTCGAGTGAGTGGGCTGCTGGAAGCCAGGGTCAAGTAATAGAGGAGCCTAGACTTCTCTGAGGGTGAGGGTGTGTGTGTGTGTGTGTGTGTGTGTGGGCACGACCTGATAGACCCATTTCTCTCCTTTCTTCACTGGATACAATGCAGTGCTCCCAGGGGGCATCCCAGCTCAGTAGGGAACTTCACTCTAGAGCACTGGGCTGGGTGTTCCCCCTGGTGACTTCGGTGACTTATCACTGAAAGCGAGCTACAACATTGGGCTGCATAGTCTCTCAAACGCCGGAAGTACAAACTCCTACAGAATAAATATTGCTTTCACACCACTGTGAAACTGAAAAGCTAAGTGGAGCCTTTTGTAGGTCAGGATTGGCTATCCGGAGATTGCAAGGATTGTGGGAGGGAGGGGGTGAGGACTGAGAATCTCAGAGAAGCTTTCTCAAGGATGCGGCAGGGGGGCGTGGCATAGCTGGAAGGTAGATCTCCAGGAAGCTGGACTGGAAGAGGGAATTTGGGTTAAGCCTGGTATATAGGAAGAGCAACTGACAATCTGGGGTGTGAAAAAAGTCAAGTCGTCCTGGCGGCTTCCTCTTGTCTGGGTCACAGAAGTTCAGAAAACTTGATGTGGGAACAGCAGACTCTGAGAAGCAGGGAGGAGAACGGAGGTGGGGGTGGGGTGGGAGTGGGGGTGGGATGGGGAGGTGGGGGGTGGGGGGGTGGGAGCTGGAGAAAGGATGTGTTTGAGGCAGGAAGCCAGGACCTCAATATGACAGGAAGATGTCAGATCAGGGGCCAAGGACCTGTGCTACCCAATACCTGTGTCCTCTCAAATCCTTACATTGTCCAAAAGACCAGAGCCTCTGAATGTGACTTCGGTGGCTCATCTTGACTGTCACTTGAGAGGATGTATAATCACCATGGAAACAGGCCGATGTGCATGTCAGTAAGAAAGTTTCCAGATCCGGAGGCAGAGGCAGGCAGATTTCTGAGTTCAAGGCCAGCCTGGTCTACAGAGTGAGTTCCAGGACAGCCAAGGCTACACAAAGAAACCCTGTCTCGAAAAATCAAAAAAAAAAAAAAAAAGAAAGAAAGAAAGTTTCCAGATTATGTTAGTTGCAGGCAGACCCTAACTGTGAGTGTCAAAGGCTAGGGTCTTGGGACTAATACTAAGGAGAAAGCTAGCTGAGCATCTACATTGGTCTCTCTCTGCTTCCTGACTGGATAAATATAACCAGCTGTCACAGGCTCCTGCCACCATGCCATGCCCTCCCCTCTACCAGGAACTGTGTCCCTCAAACTGTGAGCCAGAATCAACCCTTCCTTCCACAGTGGTTAGTTTGTCATAGCAACGGAAAGCAATCGACACAGTATCCCTAACTGAAGACAGGGTCCCTATGAAGGTAACAAGTTAGACTGTGGTCCCTATATAGTCCTTGACTTAACATGCTGATGTCATGTAGAAAAAGGGGAATTCTGGGACACTCTCCTACCCAGAGAGAAGGCCTTGTGATCATGAAACTGACTATTACCAGCTATAGGGCAAGGAGCTGTTCTGCCAACACCTTGACTTTGGCATCCCTCTGTCATAACTGTGACACAAAGTCCACAGTTGTCAGGACAAGGTTATGTAGCCTACGTGAGTGAGCCCTGGAGCTGTGCCTGAACTTGCCCAGAATCAGCTAGCGCCTCCGTTCTTCCCTGTTGGCATCAGCCACAGCCTCTCTGTGACAGCCCTGCATCAACCTGCCTGTTCTGGACTTGTCCTGAAATGAGGACAGCAAGCCAGGGCCAAGCTGGGCAGCAGGCCAACACACCACAGGGGCTAGACGCCACCTACTGTGATCTTCCTGCAGCCCTTGTCAACCTGTGGGGACCACGTTTTTCAGGATGGCCAGCCTAACCCAGTTATGGATCCTGGTGGTGCAGCATCCGTACGGCGAGCATATTGCTGCCTGGAGGATGGAACCAATTGTTTTCAGGACCCAGAGAAAGGTTTCTGTGGGGTGTGGGCAAAGCATTGTGTTTAAAGTGATCCAGTCCCTGCAGTGACCCTGTGGACACCTGCAACCGCTCATCATGTCACCTCTCCCCATTCGACTGTGCTCCAGTCTGTCAGGATAAGGAGGAGGAGGACCCAGGAGATGGAACTGTGTGGGAGAAGTAGCAGCTCAGACCTCTGAGATGGAGAGGCATTTAACTAGAATGTGAGCAAGGGAGAGATGGCTCAGTTAGCTGTGTAACTCTGAGGACCCGAGTTCAGACCCTCAGCACCCACAGAGAAAGCAGATGTTACAATGTGTGGTTAGAATTCCACCGCTGGGACACAGGGCAGCTGGAATCCCGGGCGTGCTCTGGCTAGTTGGTCCAGCCAAAATGGGTTCAGATTTCCAACTCAGGAAACCAAGGGGATTCATTCACTGGGGCGTGAACAATCTACTCCAGACAGCACCAACTGCATTAGTGGGTTATAATAAAAACAAAACAAAACAAAACAAAACAAACTCAAAAGGGCAGGAAGTTGGGAGGAGACGGAGGTAGGGACATTGGGGAGAGCTGGAAGGAGGGAATGTGGAATGCGTATAAACAAGATACAATGTATGCATGTGCGGATCTTTAAAGAAGGAAAAACAGAGTGGCGAATGATTGAGGAGAGCACCTGGTGTTGACCTCTGACCTCCACATTCACACACACAGGTGCACTGGCATCACACACACAGGTGCACGAGCATCCGTACACCTACGCACCTGCACACATGTGTGCCTGTACACACACATGCACGCCACACCCCCCAAAGCAAGAGGACTTATATATATTGACCCTATCCTGGAGACTGATGGATAGTTTTGTGTTCCAAGATAACCCTGAACTTGGTCCTGTAATCACACTGGGATTGTTACGTGTCCCCAGAAATCAATCTTAAACATGGATCCTGTAAGTCCCTGTGGCTCGTTCACACTGTCTTGTTCCAAGTGTGAGGTTGCTAGATCTGCATGTTAAAAGCACATTTGTTTTTAGCCTTTTCAAATATCTTGGGAGCATGGAAAGGTGAAAGAAGGGAAGTCTCCCTAGAGCTGTCAGAGTCTCTGTCGGGAAGCCAATGGGCCACAGCTATGAATTGGGAAAGGGGCGGGCAGCTCTGCCTGAGCTAGGGTTATGAAAAAAGGGTTTCAATAGCAAGTTACATGGTGACTCAGCACTGAGAGAATTCTCCCAAGTTCCCCAATCAAATGTCATGGCCTCGCTAGGTGGGACAGCCTGCACTGAGCAGACTGGCTATGGAAACAAACCATTTGCAGAATTTGTGGAAGTTCCCACAGGGCTGAACCCAAACATTGGCACAGGGTATTCAAACCCCATTTCCTGGTTCCACCCTGGCTCTGACCCCCCAGAGAGCAGGACTTGGTGTCTTTGTGTGCATGTGGGGTGTGTGTATGTGTGCACATGTGTGTTGTATGTATCTCTGACTGTTGGCACACATGCAAATGGATGTAGAGGCCAGAGGTCACTATTGGGCACCTTTCTCAATAACTCACCTTTTTTTTTTTTTTTTTTTTTTTTTTTTTGAGACAAGGTCTCTCTCACTGAACATGGAGCCTCCTGGTCAGTTAGACTGGCTAGCCAGTGAGTTCTAGAAATTCTCCTGTCTCTGCCTCCCCAGCCCTGGATTAGAGGTGTATACTATGGTACCTGGCTTTTTTACATGGGTGCTGGGGATTTGAACCTGGGTCCTCCTGCTTGTGCAGTAAGCACTTTAGTGATCCTCCTGCTTGTGCAGTAAGCACTTTAGCCATCTTCCCAGCGCTGATGACTGTCTTTTGATGAAGGAGCCTATAAAGACCAGGGGTCACCAAACAGACTGCTCAGGTGGAGGGGAGAAAGGCATCAGCAGAGATGAGATGCTGCCACAGCTGTGGGACAGAAGGCCCTGACAGGAAAACTTTCTGGAAAGCATGGTTTTGAAGGGCAGCGGAGTTCACTGTGGGCGAGCTGACGCAGGAGAGGTGGGGCAAGGGTTTGTCTGAGGGGGATTCCTCTCAAGATTCAGGAGATCAGAGTTAGTTCTCAGGGAGAAAGGAACCTATTGGTGCCCTGAGATATCAGCTAGAACAGAGCCAATGGCGTCTTCCGGGGCCAGCTGGGTGGACTATGCTGGTCATGTGGGTGCATGAGCCTCTGAGACCCCAACCTCACAGTGTGATGGCCGCTGTCTATATCTGTACCTATCTCGCTTTGAGAAGTGATGTTTTGAGAAGCCAAGGAAAATAGACGATGAAGAAATGATAGCCAGGCAAGTAAGCTCTTTCGGCGATGTGGTCACATCAAGTTTCATCGACTTTTCAGCCATCTTTTGCAAATGCCTATTTGGTGCTCAGCAGGGTCCAACCCAATGTGCGTCTACAGACTCTACAATCTTCACTGACAGATGAAGAGACAAAAGGGTCGGAGAGGCCAGGTGACAGGGCTGGGTGTGTGTCCTTAGAGACGGGTCTCCAGGAGAAACAGGTCATGATGTGGATGACAGAAACGGTGATAATGAGAGAGAGTTGTGGTTTCTTAATCCCCCTGCCTCAAGTTAGTGATATAGTAATTAGCCATGCTCAGGCTGTCGGGTTTGGCGGTAGGCGCGTTAGCCGATGAACCATCCCACCATCCTCTGTTCCTGGCTTTAGTGAAAGGTTTTCCTTTTCCTCTCTTGCAGTGAATGATGTTAGCTGCAGGTCTGGTGACCACATCTTTCATTGTGTTGGGATACCCAGTATCTATCCCTCCTTTGGGGAGTATTTACCATAAGGGACAATGATCTTATATTCTGGTCACTTATTCCACGTGAGGCCCCCGTGAGCATTGGCTCCGAGATGGTAGGACTACCTCTAGCACTTACTGATATTCACTGATTCAGTAAATCTCTGTGCCTCAGTTTCCCCAACTATAATATAGGGATAACAGAGGTGTGTGCTATGCATGCATTCGCATGTGCACACATGTGTATGTGCATGTATGCATGTGTGTATGCATGTGTGTGCATGCTATATACTTGACTGTGCAGGTCACATGTTTGTGCCTGTAGAGGCCAGAGCAGGATGTAGGGTTCCAGGTATTGTCCTCCATAGCGTTACCTTATATACCCTTGAAGCAGGGACTCTCACTGAGCCTGAAGTTCACCACAGGCTGGCCAGCTAGCCATTTTTGCAGACCCTCCTGTCTCTAGCCCCAAATCCTGGAGTTATAGGCATGTACAGTCAGGCCTGGCTTTTTATGGGGGTGCTGGGGATTTGAACTCAGGTCCCTCTACTTGCTCAGCAAATGCTCCTACCCACTAAGCCACCTTGCCAGCCCAGTTTCCTTTGTGCTTCAAGTCATCTCTAGAAACATTACCCTAATACCTGCATTGCAGCATGATGTAGGAGGTAATAGAAAATGATAGCCTACATCGTTCTGTATAGATACAATTTTGTGAGTATTTTTGGTCTGTGCTCCCGTAAATCCATGGGTATATAGCCGAAGCATGCAGGGTGCTGACAGTACTACTCTGGGTGGGGCTGAGGATGGAGAAAGATGGTAGTCCCTAAGTACTCAGAACAGCACTGACATTGCTCAGTAAGTACCCGGCGTGGTTGCTCTGGTTGCTGCCATTATTTAATAGTCTAACTCATTCCATCCCCCCAAGGAGACCATGAGCCCTTTTGATGATGGCAAGTCCTAGCTCTGTGCTAACTACTCATTTGATGGAGGCCACCAGTGAGGACCGAGCCATCCTGGCCTCACCCATAGCACTGTCAGCTGCTATGCTATGCTATGCTATGCTATGCTATGCTATGCTATGCTATGCTATGCTATGCTATGCTATGCTATGCTATGCTTCGGAACCCTGGGCTCCTCTAATGGCTGCACATCTCCATCTCCATGGCTGTGGTATATCAAATAGCACTGTGGCTGATATTTTTATTCTGACATCACTAACAAGCTTGGGTCAGGGCCAACCAAGGTTCCCTGCTGTGGTGGTGTACTGGGAACTGAGAGGCAGGGTGTCTGCTCTTCTCCTCTGTTGCCCAGACCCATGGGGCTGCTGTCCCCTTCAAGAGAGCACACCCCAGTTCTCAGAGACTTCGGCTTGCCTGCATACCAGGGAGTATGGGCTCAGGAGCCTGACCCCTCCTGCCTTGTAATTTGGAGCTCCCCAGAGGCCAAAGTGGTCCCTTGGTACTCCCTTGGAAATACAGAGATGTTCTACAATGGTTTCTGACATTTTGAAAGTAGCCAGGAAGCCCTGGGTCCCTGGGGAGAGGAAATGCCTGCTCCCACTGGGATGAGGGGTGGGGACAGAGTTACAAGAAAGGTCACTGGAGTGATCATCTGATCGCTGCAACCAGCAGGAGGCTGGAGACAGGATGGGGTGCTGGGAGAGAGAGAGGTGAACCCCAGGGGAGAAGCTGCTTTGGCCTGGAGCCTTCTCTACCTGTACATCGTGGGTTGGATAAGTGATGTATTAAGACTCTGAAAGTGAAAGTCTGGCTCCAGACAGCGTGAAGCTACTTCTTCAATAGGACAGCAGCTGGGGCATTTTTGGGTCAGACCATGGATAAGAGGGGGTGTCAAGAAGGGCTAGGTTCCAATCCTAAGGTCCGGGTTTTAGTTTAACAGGACATGGCTCCCACAAGCTCATGTTTTTGAACAGTAGTTCCTCCCGAGAGTGGTGGTATTTGAGAGGCTGGGAGCCAGGCTGGAGGAAATGAGTTGCTGGGTGTTTAGCACTAAGACTATAGCTCTGCTCAACTACTTGTTCTAGCTCTGCTTCCTGATCTGCCAAGATACGAGCAAGCAGCCTCACCCTCCCTCAGCTACTGCAGGCAAGATGGCTCCCATCCTTGTGCCTTTCTGGCCTAATAGAATGACTGTCCCCTACCCTGGAACTGTGATACTAAAATAACTTCCCCTCCCTAAAGCTGCTGGGTCAGTCATTCTGTCACACTAGAGAGAAAAGAAATGAACACAGGCAGAAGGAACAAGCAGCAGTCTCATGTTATTTACCCGATGTAACATTTTACATATGATGATTATGGAAGAAGGAACAAGGGGCAGTCTCATGTTATTTACCCAATGTAACATTTTACATATGATTATTATCACAGAAAGGCCTTAGCATGGTGCCTTGGGTGGTCTGAGAATGACAGATAACAGCAGAGATCAGTAAAGAGCCTTAGAAATATAAAAGCACGGTGTGCCAGCCATAATCACTTGTTTTTTTACCAGAGTACTTTTATCTACTTTATGTTAGGCAAGTTTCTGCTTCATCTTCAAAGCCTGGGTCCAGTGTCTCTTGGGAAAACCCTCCCATGCTGTCTGATGAGACACATAAGTTCCTACAGCACCCTGTTTAACCACACAGTGGAAGCTCTTGGGGGCAGGGAAGGTGGTGTTTGCTTTTCTCTGCTTCCACCAGAGGGCTATGCATGCAGGTTTAGGGAGGAGTGTCTGGAATCATGGGAAGTAGCTCCTTCCGCCGTCCACCTTGGGCCAGATGCATTTTGCACCAGGGATGGGCAAGACAACGTCCACAGAGGTATCACCAAAGACAAGAAACTGCAGGCTCTCTGGTCCTCCCCGCAGCTAACCAAGACCACCACGCGGAGAAATCACCACTCTACAGAAGTCAACAGCTCAGCTTTCCCAAACTAGTTTAAGTCAGTTTTGCCTGTCATTTATAATAATGGCAATGGCCAGCTACTCAGATGTCTGAGGCGAGAGGATGGCAAGGTGAAGAACTGCTCAGGCTGAGCAGTGAGTTAATTGTCAGAGAGGGCAATTAAGAATGGGGGAGGGGCCAGGCGGTGGTGGCACACGCCTTTAGTCCCAGCACTTGGGAGGCATAGACAGGCAGATTTCTGAGTTCAAGGCCAGCCTGGTCTAGAAAGTGAGTTCCAGGACAGCCAGGGCTACACAGAGAAACCCTGTCTCAAAAAAAAAACAAAAAAAACAAAAAACAAAAAAAAAAAACAAACAAAAAAAAACAAAAAAACCAACCCCCCAAAAAAAGAATGGGGGAGGGGTTGGGTGGCTCGGAGGTCAAGAGTAGATAACATTCTTACAGAGGACCCAGGTTCAATTCCCAGCACCAGGGTTGGAACGCTCATAACTTCCTGTAAGTCTAGATTCAGGGGGTCTGAAGCTTTCTTGAGAGCTCTATAGGCTCCTGCACTCATGTGCATGTGCGAGAGTACACACACACACACACACACACACACACACACACACACAATCACTAAGATCGAATCTTAGAAAAACCCCTAAGAACGGGCATATAGCCCAATGGTAGAGCACCCCATGAGACGATGGGTCATCCTAGCACCACAAAACCAAAACTAAACAACAGCAATAAGAACAAATGGATACAAAAAGATTTATCTCTGTCCTAAGCATAAAAATTAACACAGCATCAGTGTCGTAGCAAGGGGCGACGTGCACTTGGTCTTGCTGAGAGGGTGACCGTATTGGGTGTCAGGGACTGTCATAAAGAGGAGAGTTTATGTAAGGAGGGTGGCCCACATAGTCTGCTGTCCCCTTGTTATGGTTTGAATAAGAATGGCCCTCACAGACTCATATAATTGAGTGCTTAGTCAGGGAATGAACTTTTAAAAGGATAAGAAGGACTAGGAGGTGTGGCTTTGTTGGAGGATGTGTGTCACTGAGGGTGGGTTTTGAGGTTTCAAAAGCTCATGCCAAGCCTAGAGTCTACCCTGATCCCCTGCTTGTCATGGCTTGAAGATGCTTGGCCCAGGGAGTGGCACTATTTGGAAGTGTGGCCTTGTTGGAGTGGGTGTGGCCTTGCTGGAGTAGGTGTGGCCTTGCTGGAGTAGGTGTGGCCTTGCTGGAGTGGGTGTGGCCTTGTTGGAGTAGGGTGTCACTGGGGGCGTGGGCTTTAAGACCTCATCCTAGAAGCCTTCAGATGAAGATGTAGAACTCTCAGCTCCTCCTGCACCATGCCTGCCTGGATGCTGCCATGCTCCTGCCTTGATGGACTGAACCTCTTGAACTTGTAAGCCAGCCCCAATTAAATATTGTTCTTTTATAAAGAGTTGCTGTGGTCATGGTGTCTGTTCACAGCAGTAACACTAGACCTACGACAATGCCCGTGGATCAGGATACAACTCTGGCTACTGCTCCAGCGCCTGTCTCCATACCCCACACTTCCCTCCGTGATGATAATGGGCTAAACCTCTGAAACGGTAAGCAAGTCCCCAGTTAAATGCTTTCTTTCAAAGAGTTGCCTTGGCAATAGTGCCTCTTCACAGCCACAGAACAGTGACTAAGACGGCCCCTAATAAGATAGGCTCACATATGGTTAGATAGTGTACATTTTAATGAAGAAATGTATTTTTGTGTTAGACTTTGAAACAATGACAAAAAAAATTCAAAAATCAGGCTTATCTCTTAGGACAACAGATTGTACACACCCAACGAACTGTGCCTGGGCATCCCCCCCCACCCCCCATCCCACCCCCAATCTGGTTGAAGGTGTCACTTCCTGTCTGCCTTTGTCTCGAGAGGGTTGTCAGCATGCACGGCTTCATTTTTAATAAAGGACTGTAAGCCAGTTTAGTGGGTACATGTAACCCCAGCAGTTGGGAGGCAGAGGTTTATAAGTTCAAGGCCAGCCTGGGTATAGAAGGCCCTTTCACGCACAAAAAAGCCAAGGGCTGCTGATATAGTTCAGCGTATGATGCTTTGTGCACGCCATACCCTGGGTTCCGTTCTTAGGACTCCCCCGCCTACAACAAAAAAGAAATCATGAAGGGGATTTTTAAAGATCACAGTGGTTTGTTTTAATGAGAGTCCTGATGTTCCAGTGCGGGCTTGGTTGGTTTGTGTTGGTTTGCTGGGGTGGATCCAGGGCCTCCCACTTGCTAAGCCCATGCTCAACTACTGCGCCAACCCCAGCCTTGAGTGTTTGAGGACAGTTTAATGATACTCATCCACCAGCATTCCTGGGTGTCGCAGGTGGAGATGGAGACTCATCTTGGAGGAGCATGGAATTCCCCCACATCCCCTGCTTCCTCGTTAGCCAGCAGCAGCCAAGGGACACCACTTGCGCTGCTGCCGCCGCTGCGGCTCAGGCTTGGCTCATCCTCCTCTGAAGCCTTGCAGAAAGGCCCGGAGTCCTGGCTCAGATGGACTGAGAGGCTCCGTTGGTGTACAGGTGCTGAGAAGAGGGGGTGCAGCTTCCCCTCCTTCCAGACATCCCATAAGTCACCCCACTCCTGCTGCTAGGGGGTGAGGAGGGATTGGTGGGAAACATGGGCTCTTCTCAAGGGTCACTCTGGCCTGGCCCATTGGCTGCCCAGGCAAGAGAGATGAGGTGAGGCTGCTGATCTCCAGCCAAACCCAGGCAGTCTTAGAAAGGGATGGTGACTCAGCTGTCAGCACACATCTCAGCAGACTGGCAAGGACTGAAACACTTGGTAACAGATGGAGCTGGCGAGGCTGTGGGCAAACAGCCCCACCCCCCACCCCCTGGCACTTTTCTGGTAAGATGGGCACAGCCACTGGGTTGTAAATGTAAATGGCTTTTGACTTAACTTTAACACTTCTAGGAATTTTTTTTCTCTCCCGGTTAAGTCTATTCGCATGCCAAATGAGGGATCTAGACAATGCTACATGGGACAGACAACACAGTCACAGCCAAAGAGTGGCAATAGCCCAAGTGTCTATTATGGACAACTTACTCAATAAAGGATGGCATAGCCTTGTAGTGGAATATTATATAGTTGTGAAAAAAAGGCCCTGGCCCTCTGTACAGGTTAAGTTTATGTCAACTTGACACAAGCTAAGAGTCACTTGGGAAGAAGAAACCTCAATTAAGAAAATGCCCGCAACCAGATTGGACAGCGGGGAAGCCTGTGGTGCATTTTCTTGATTGATGATTAATATGGGAGGGCCCCGCCCACTGTGGGCGGTCCTGGGTTCTATAACAAAGCAAGCTGAGCAAGCCATGGGGAGCAAGCCAGTAAGCAGCACCCCTCCATGGCCTCTGCATCAGCTCCTGCCTCCAGGTGCCTGTCTTGTTTGAGTTCCTGTCCTGACTTCCTTGAGTGATGAACAGTGACGTGGAAGTGTAAAGTGAAATAAACCCTGTCCTTCCCGAGTAGTTTTTGGTCCGTTTATCACATCAATAGAAATCCCCGACTAAGACACCCCCTTTACCTCCCCTCCCTCTCTCTCTCTCTCTCTCTCTCTCTCTCTTTCTCTCTCTCTCTCTCTCTCTCTCTCTAAGATTTACTTATTTAATGTCTATGAGTATACACTATAGCTGTACAGATGTTGCCTTCATCTGGTTGTTGGGAACTACATTTAGGACCTCTGCTCACTCTGGTCAACCCTGCTCGCTCCTATCGGCTCCACTTGCTCTGTCCCAAAGATTTATTTATTATTATATCTAAGTACCCTGTAGTTGTCTTCAGACGCACCAGAAGAGGGCATCAGAACTCATTACAGGTGTTTGTGAGCCACCACGTGGTTGCTGGGATTTGAACTCAGGACCTTTGGAAGAGCAGTCAATGCTTTTACCCTCTGAGCCATCTCTCCAGCTGCAGCTGCACCGCTCCCCCTCCCACCTTACCTTTTCATTGGCACTTATCTCCTGGATGTATTAATACATGCAAAAACAAAGCCAAGTACAGACACTTTCATTTGTACAAAGCTATGAAAGTAACTTGAGGGCCATTTGTCTGTTTATACGTAAGACGTTGGAACAAACAAACAAACAAACACACACACACACACACACACACACACACACACACACACACACACACACACACACACCAATATTGATGATCTCTAGGGTTTCCATGAAGGGTGGAAAAAGTATTAGTGTGGATATTTGGTGTCTTAGAACGTGGTAGAAGCAGGAATGTAAAATATGAAACAATTCCCCGTTCACAAACCCTGGTAACCATGACACATCCAGATTCGAAGCCAATCCTTGCATCTCAGACCTGGCATTCTTGGCCACGCCTCTGGGATCTCAAGCTTTTCTCCCACCTCTCTCTTCCAACCCGAGGAAGTGTGGGACCTCAGGGCCCAGCGAGCACCCACCTCGCTTACCTGTTCGTTCTCTGAATACGGGTTGTTGAGGACCACAGGGACGTTGCCCTTCCCCCACAGATCATTGAAGACTCGATCATTCTCCCCGCCCAGGGGCGGAGCTTTGTGCAGTTTGCCGTCGAGGTCTCTGGAAGGCAAGGTGGCTGGGTGAGAAAGGGTGCTAGACTAGACGGGCAGGATTGCAACCTTGATCTGGGAGTCCTGCATCTGTACAGAACCCCAACTCACTCAGCTCTCTCTGCGTAGCCTGTGGGCCCCAGGCATCTTCATCAGGAGCCCTCCCTCCCCACCTCCCAGTGCCACAGGGAAAGCGGTTCCTGGCTCCTGGGCAAAGCTCCATGGCTGTGGCTTCACGCACCCCTGCCCCTCCCCATTCCCCAGGGCTGAGAATCCGGAAGCCTCCTGGATCTGCCATCATCACCAATATCAGGTATGCACTGTACTGTACGCCCTGTGCACCCAGGAAAGTTAATAATGAGAAAGGCAGGACACCGGACTAGTGGGAGTCCAGCAGAGGAAAGCCAAGACTTACTCAGATCTTGACCAAGGTTTTGGGCTTTTCTGTCAAAAAAACAGCTCAGGAGACATAGCAACAGAAACATTATCACTCACATTGGTGACTAGAGTTAATTAACATTCACCACAAGCCGGGCACTCTACGTGTGGTCCATAAGTGTGCACACACAGGACCACGTGGAGGTCAGAGGCGAGCCTCGGGTGCTGTTGCCCGGGAGACATCCAGCTTGCTTCATGAGTCTCTCAGAGGGCTAGAGATCAAGGACTTGAGAGGACTGCAGAATACAAAGCCCCATGCCCCTGCCTCTGTGTCTTCAGTGCTGGGGAGCCCTCCTTTATATGGATTCTAGGAACCGAACCCAGGTCTTCATAGTTGCAAGGCAAACCATACAAGCTGAAAGGTCACTTGGCCCCTTTATGTGTGTTTGTCTCATTTAACCCTGGACACAGTCCATGGGGTGGGGGTGAGGAATAGCCATCATCGCCATCAGCGCGTACTTATAGATGGTGCAGGTGAGAAGAAGTGAAGGGTTTAGAGCTACCGTCAGCTCCACAGAGTCCAGGACACAGTGGGAGATGAGCTTCCCACCATGCCTGCAGGGAATTATCGTGGCTGAGTCAACTCATATGGAAAGACCCATCTTGACCAAGGGCAAGGCTGTTCCTAGGGATTACAGACAGTAAAAAAGTAAAGAAAATGAGCTGAACCCCAGCACCCACCACCCCCTGCTTCCTGACTATGCACACCAGCTGCCTCTGGCTCCTGCTGCCTTGACGCTCCCGCCATGTTGGATCACACCCTATAGGACAGTGAGCTACAGAAACCCTTTCCTCCCTGTAGGTCGTTCCTGTCACATCATTTCATCCTGACTGTGGAAGAATAATTGATCCAGGGCGAGTGGTAAAGCCACAACTTTCAGCCTGTTGCTTATGTTTACGGTAAGTAACTGTAGAGGCCTCCAGCATCGTGTTTATTTACTACCACTGTCTCCACCATCACTCCTATCAGAGACAAACCTCTAGCTTCCCCTCCTGCTCGTCACTGACACCACACACTGTTACCATTATGATCTTTGCCACATCCTCACTATCACTATCACCAGGACCATCGTCACCTAAGTCATCATCACTATTACCATCTTCACTACAACCATCATCACCATGACTATCATCACCATCATGACCATCGTTGCTGCTGAAACCATCACCATCACTATCACCATGATCACTATAATTACCATCACTATCACGACCACCATTGCTACCCAAACTATCACCACCACTATCGTCATCTTCACCATCACCATGATCACCATATTATCATGACCACAACCATCACTAACCATCAGGACTATAACCATAAGCATCAAAATCGCCATGACCCTCACCATCATCATTTTCCTTGCCCTCCGTGACTACCACAACTGCCACCAGCATCATCACAGTTAAGAATCACACCAGAAAGCTGGGGTCCAGAGAGGAAGTCATTAGCTCAAGTCACACTCCTCAATAATAGGCTCCTGCTTCACTCCAGAAGCCCCATTGCCTCCTGCCCTTTTCTCTGACCAGCTGTCTTGGGTAGGGTTTTACTGCTGTGAACAGACACCATGACCAAGACAACTCTTAAAAGGACAACGTTTAATTGGGGCTGGCTTACAAGTTCAGGGGTTCAGTCCATTATCATCAAGGTGGGAGCATGGCAGCACAAGGCCACTAGGAGAAGACTGTCCCATATGATTAGGAGGAGGGTCTCATTGCTCACCCTCACGGTGACACACTTCCTCCAACAAGGCCACACCTACTTCAACAAGGCCACACCCATTTCAACAAGGCCATAATGGTGCTGCTCTCTGGGCCAAGCATATTCAAACCACCACACCAGCCCAGGCCGAGGCTCTGTAAGCAAGACCCTATAGGGAGCCAGCCTCGGAGAAGACTGAACCATATCAGGGTCACCTCTGTCCTTTCCTGTGAGAGCTGCTTCTCTGCTTCCCTTGTCTGTTGACCCTGCATCCACTTGCCATTGTACCTTATTGTCACTCCGAGTCCCCAACTTCAGCCCACTCTGCCACTTTGTGTCCCTCCTGGGAATTGGTCCTAGGCATGGGGGGTTGTTCTCATCTAGCTCTGTATGTTACCTTCCCAGATTTGGGGACTCCCCACTTCCCCGGTCTGCATGGGCTGTCATTTGGAGTGAAGCAGGAGCTGAGACCCTGGTTCTGGGTGCATTTCCCTATCCGGTGCTCCGATGGGGCCAGCCCACCCTTCCTTGCTGGGCTCCTCCCCATTCCTCCAGTCCATGTCGCAGCCACTTCTGTCCTTCTGCTGGGTGAGAATTACATCATCACAGGGAACATTCTGTCTCACCCTCTTTAAAATGTCACCAAACCGTCCCTGGAGTGGTTCTTGATGGCCAGTGTTTCCCAAGTCAATGGATTACCTGCGCACAATTAACTAGGGAACGGGCTGTGGAGCGCCGCTTCAAATGTCACTCAGCTCCATTTCAGCTCTGTTGTGCCTGAGCTGACAGCGTCACATGACCCCCAAATGGGGCCTCAGCAGACGGGGGGGGGGGTTGGGGGGGAGGGTTAATGCATTTGGGGACATCGGTAATGTACCAGGTACTTGTACACAGTTACTTCATCTCTCTTCAACAGCCATTCCCAGCTCTTGGTTTCAAATGAGAGAGCAGAGCCCAGAGAGGCTATGCGAGTTCCCCAGAGGCCTACAGCCTGAAGCTGATCTGAGTGATGGCTGCTAACTCACATCCCTCCTGTGATTAAAAATAACAGGTTGGAGGGGCAGGAAAGACAAGTCAAGACACTTATATCCTTAGCTACAGGTGACAGAGCCAGATCCCCAGTACTTGTGAGGCCCGTCACCCAGGCAACTCTTGAGGTAGCTCGTCATGTGACCTTGCAGGAAGGAAGGAATTTGAAGGTTTAACATCTATCTCTTGTGTTTTTCTTTCTTCCTTTCTTTCCTCCCTTCCCCACTCCTCCCACCCCTCTTGTTAATGAACACCTTTGTTCAAAGAATGCATTTGGGTGGTTTGGCTAACACAAGCTGAATGTTAGAGTCCTGCGTGATCAGCAGGGAGTGGGCGTTTTTAGTGTGGAGCCCAGGGAATGTCAGGGCTGAGCTATCCAATTTTCATGCACTTAGGACAAATGCAGGAGTAGACCCCACCCCTTGACCCACAGCCAATGGGAGGAGGCCGGGGAGTTCCCGGTTCACCTGCATGTTGGAGCATCCTGGAGCATCCCACAGTGTCTGCTCACAGTGACATGCATATGGCATAGTGGGGACTAGGCAGAACCAGGTCTGACTCTTGGCTTTGTTTATTAAGCCAGGCGAGTCTGGATGTGGAACAGCTCCAGTGTGCCCTTTGTCACATGAGAGTTAATGACAGCATGGACCTACCTGGCACTCATTTGAGGGTACTTGCTAGTGACTCTACTACCTTCTTGTTCTTTCCTTTACAGCCACATTAGATAGGACAAAGGGACTTCTAGTTCTTCAGGGTCTTTGTCCCATCCAGGCAATACCTATACCATCTGGTCTGGGCCACATGTTTCCTGTATTCACTTCTGAAGTACAAATCTTACGTAGTTAGAATCCCATAATTCTCAAATCCAATCCTCACTCTCCCCTCTCCTCTGCTCCCTTTTGTCTGCCCTCAGCCTAGTCCTGGCTCCACTCATCCTGCGAAGTATGTGGGATACCCATCTCTGCTGTCCACTACGTAAGGTCCCGTGTGCACCATGCCTGCCTAGCACACAGCACGAACAAGACACTCAGTCCAATGATAATTCCTGAACAATGGAGGGAGTTGCCGCACAGAGAGATTAGGCTACTAGTCCAAGATCACACAGCCAGAGAGAGAAGCTTGCTAAAGCTGGTTTTTGCTCTTGTCATAGCTGGGCATTCTGGGGAATAGGGATATTACATGGGGGACCCTGGAAGTATATCTGGCTAGACCACATACTCATGAAGAGTTGTAGTAGTTTTTTTAAAAATTTCATTAAATTTAAAAAGTATGTGTGTGTGTGTGTGTGTGTGTATGTGCCCGTGCACGCACGAGCATGCAAACATCACAGCATATATAGAGGTCAGAGGACAACTTACAGGCGTCTAGTCTGTACTTTTCCATGTGACCTGGGGATCAAACTCAGATCAACAAATCGCTCAGCGAGCACCTTTATGTGTCCTGCCATCTTGCCAGGCCCAGAATCTTTGTATTTCGATGCTAGACACTCCCAGACAATGAGGCAAGCGCTCAAACGCCCATCCGCTGGGCAAATGCAGGCACGGTGGCTGTGCTTTTTATGATTTTCCCACAAAAGAACAAACACTGACTCAGGGAGCAGTTGTCTTGTGACTTCTGGGAAGGCTGGCTGGCTGACTTTATTTTGCCACGGCCCCAGTCCAGGGTCTGCCAGGCTGCCCTGAGTCACCTCGCTGCAAGTGAAACTATCTGGGCCTTGACTGTTGAGGTTTTGAGCCAGAGACTTCCCTTTGGTGGAGTCTGCAGGGTCCATGAGCTTTGTGCCTGTCTTCTATACCCACCCATTGTCTGTAACAGCACCACACCTCACGATGACACTGAGGAATCTGGAGACACTGTGCTGTGATGTGCCCATATCAAGCATTGTATCAACACCCCTGAACCTTCACCCAGCCTTGACCAGGTCCTCTGCAGAGGGTACGTGGGAACCGGGTCCATATTTTCTCACAGAACCGACAAATAATCTGGCTCCTCAGAAAGCCCCCATGGCTAGGGCCAAGCCTGAGGACCTGGCAAAGAGCAGGTGTCTCAGGCCTGCATGCCAGGCTCAGGGAAGGTAGGGGCAGTTACCAGACGCCGAGGCTGCTACAGAGCAGCTGGCCCTTGGCAGAAAGCCTGCCCCAGCTTTCCATGGATAAGTTGGCTAAGCCATCCCCCATCCTCCTTGTGCCAATGAGTTCTTCGTTGCTGCTTCCTCCCGGTCTCAGATGCTGGGAGCCGAGTTAACACAAAGACTCCACAGTTATGGAGGTGGGATGTGGGGGTCTTGGCTAAGCCCTCCCCTTAGCTTTATCAGGCTGCTGTCACCCTGGTCTTATTAAAAAGAAGGAGGTGTTGCTTTTTTTTGAGATAAGTCTAGGCTGCCTTAGAACTCACTGTGTGGTCAAGGATGGCCTCAAACTTCTGAGCCTTCTGCTCTCCCCGCTGAGAGATAGGATTACGGTTCTAGGTCATCAACCCTAGTTGACATGGTTGACACAGAAGCAAGGGTCTTGTGAATGCTAGGCAAACATCTCTCCCCTTTGTGCCCTGCTTTTTTTTTTCCCTTGAGACAGGGTTTCTCTGTGTAGCCCTGGCTGTCCTGGAACTCATTCTATAGACCAGGCTGGCCTGGAACTCAGAAATCCACCTGCCTCTGCCTCCCAAGTGCTGGCCTTACTGTATAGCTCAGGCTGGCTTTGAACTTGCCATCTCCCGCTGCCTCAGCTTTCCAGACATCAAGATCACAGATATGAACCACCAGGGTAGGCAGTAAAAGTTTGCTTTGGGGGACAGGACTCCTATAAGGAATCCTGAAGCTGGGAAGAGAGGCAGGGCACTGGGGCTCACCATGACTATAATTATGGATACCCAAAAGCTGAGTAGGACTTTTAAACCCACACCTGCAAGAGGAGGTAAGTAAAGGAAATGGGGGGGGGAGTGGGCTCGGTTTGCATATTGAGGGACAGGAGAACTCTTATTTCCCTGACCCAGCATCCATCCTGTCCCACTTGGACATGGTGTGTGCTAGCAGCCAGCCATTTTTGCAATTCAGTGCAGGTACCCTCGGTATCCCTGGGGGCTACATCTCTGAAAAACAGTGGGCTTTGGGGAGTAAAGCAGGAGGCATAAGCTTGCAAGCATTAGGATCCCAAGTTGCTCTTCAGCATAGCAAACCTCACATAGAAAGTTCCTCCTACGATCTAACCTTTATCCCTTGGCGTCTTCCTTCATCTTGAACTCCTCACCCTGGTCCCTGCCTCAGGACCTCTGTTCCCGATGTGACCTCCTGTCAGTGTCCCCCCTCCCTGGCTTTCACATGACTGGCACCTCTGTCTTCCCCATCTATCATTCTCCTCACCCTGAGCTACTTCCCCCCAAATCTCTGGCCTATTTCCTCCCTGGCATGAGTCACCATGAGAGATGACGGCAAATGTCTATTTGTCTATTCTTCACGTCTCTGATGTGACTGGGGAGGGGAGAGCTTCCCTGGCAAGTCCCTAGCTCCGAGAGCAGAAGAATCAGGGGCAAGACGATGCTTGCTCAAAACTTCACTGGGCGGAAGGCATCGAGAAGCCCGCTGGGGACAGGTTAATTTGGGGGAGGTAGACATGTTGAGTTCTTCCATAGCTCATTCAGGATGAAGGGCTGAGTGTCCAAGTGACAAGACAGAAAGGGGACAAGGCAGGAACCGTGTCCAGGGAAGGACAGATTGGGGAAGACACGCGTGTCTGATGAGGTGAGGGGGGGGGCAGGAAGTGGAAGTCGCTCTGGGTTGTGACATGGAAGTTTGTGGAAGAGGGACTTTACAGTCCCTCTCAGCTATGTGCCTGCTTAGGCAGGCTGGAGCCAACCCTGCTGAGGGTCACTATGAGAGCACTCTGTGTGTGTGTGTATACATGCATGCACATGCACACATAAGCTCACACATGTATGTGAAGGTCAAAGGCCAATTTGTCGAGACGGGGTCTCTCCCTGTTGTGGAATTCTCCAATTAAGCAGGGCTGATTGATGAGCCAACTAACTACCCGGGCAGCTGGTTAGCTCCATCTCCTTAGGACTTGTGGGAGCCTGAGATCTGACCTCAGGTCCTCATGTTACAGAGCTGTGGCTCCAACTCCCTCTTGGCCATCTTTAGGATGTGCAAATGCTAATTAGTTGTGCAGACCCAGGCTGGCCAGCTTGCCCTGCTACAGGGAGAGTGGACCTGGAATCCTGGCTCTTCCATGATGATGGAGAGAGGACTGGGAAGCTCACAGGACCCACCAGACAGAGTTAGATTCTTCCATAACTTGTGCTGGACCTCCTTCTCATCTTGAAAGGTCACAGGTCTTGGTCATCTTGCCCTACATTGGTTACTCTGAGCCAGAGGAACTGCAGGGTATCAGTTTCCCTTTCAAACTCTGATGAAATGTTCTGAAAGTTTCAGACACCCAGAGGCTGCCAAACATCCCACAGGCAAGAGAGAGCCATCTATGAGGCAGCAAAGCACAGCCTTGGACCCGAGTCTGGTCTGGCTGCTTGCTGCTGTGTGGCTTGGGAGAAAGGACAATCTTCCATCCTTGCTTTTGATATCACAGAAAGGGGGCACTTTAAGAAACAAGAGAGACTGACCTAGAGATTTTAGCATGGGGCCAGCCTCCCTGGGAGTGGTCAGCAGAGATGGACACATGATACAGTCCTCCAGCTCGGGTTTGTCGCATAGTCAGGCGGTGGGCAGGTGGGTCTACAGGCTACCCTTCCCCCTACAAGCTGCTTCTTTTGTCCCCTTCCCTGCAGACTCTTCCTGAGAGGCCTGTCAGTTACAAGCAGGGCTATGTGACCCTTGCTAAGTGGCTTTACCTTTCTAAGACTCAGTTTGTTCATTTAGAGAAGTGGGCTGAAGCCACATGCCCTACTTCTATGTGACTTCTGAAGAGGCACTTAGGGATTCACAGAGAGACTTGTGAAAGGGTATAGGGGGCGGGTTGGTTATCTGATCAGGGCCAGGATGGCCGGCTGTTCCAGATGGATGCTGGACTGGGGACCTTGGCCTCCTTAGAACCCTGCCTCAGGGCAGCAAGCTGAGCAACCTCAATATCTTCGGACACTTTATTTAAAGTGACCGCTCTCAAATGCAGAAGGTGCTAGAACTCTGGGGTTATTGCCTCCCTTTCGCCACTTGTTGGGGCCCACCTGGCTTCTGGGGTGAGGGGATCGGGCTGTCTCTTAGAGAGACATGTCATATTTGGTCCCTGAAACCCCAGTGATGGAGCAGGGAGCTTAGTCTACTCCTAAGAGGAATGAAGGACCACAGAGCCAGGACAGGCAGCATCTTCAACTAGCAAGTGGCTGCTGCTCCCAGTGGCCCGAGGAGTCACTTGCTAGTTGAGTGTGCCCTAGGTGTAGGATCCGGGTAGGTTATTCCATTGTCTCCCTAGTGGCTAAAAGTAGCCTCCAAGTCACCAGTTTCAACCCTAACTCCCAAGCAGTGTCTAGTCAGGGAGGTCATAGGGAATACAAGATAGTCCTCACTGCTGTGTGCACAATGGTCCCCAGTGGTCTCAGGGATGCCAGTGTGAGACTGACCCCAAGGACAATGTGACTTTGGGACTTCGAGTTCCTAATTCAGTACACCCGTTTTGCGGTTTGATTTCAGCCTTCAGGAGGCTTCATGTCAGTGGGTGGAGACATCGTGGGCTGTAGCTCTCTGAATTTGGGGGTGCTCCTTGCATTGTGTGCTAAGGAAGTGGAACCATCTGGGGACAGAAGGCCCTACCATGCCAAGGACAAGCCCCACCTAAGGACAAAGGGTTTCAATAACCACATGGCAGGCAGGAGTTCTGTCTTATGCATACTGATAGTTTTGGTCTTCCAGGTGTGAGCCTACGGAAGCGGGCACATCAAATGAAGTCAGACTGACCTGTCGTCTCATTGAAACAGAATTGCTCATTTCAGAAAACTGGGTCACAAAAGATGGCATCCCTGTGGTACTTGAGACACCAAGCTGACACAGCTATGTCTGCCTATATCTGATGCTCCTGGTGTGGTGCAGTTCAGGGTCTGGACACGCACCTTTGACTGCAGGCTGAGGTCCCCCCAGGTGTACTGATACTGTTGACTGCTGTCTCTCTCCTTAGGAGACTGACATTGTCCCTTATACTTAGGACTGTAACATCTGAGATGAGGGAAATACCGTAGGGGCAGGCCATGCCAACCACACACTAGCTTCAGGCTAGGAAGGCGGGCAGGATGTCATGTGAATACGAGCCACCAAGTCAGGGGAACAGATGTCCTTTAGAAAGAAAGGTGCCTGTCCCTCAGAACCCATTCCTTGCTGTGGGTGGCTTCTCAGGGCTCTAAGCCTTCCGGAGTGACTTTCTCTTAAAACGCAGCTTTTCTTTCTTTCTTTCTCTCTTTTTTTCCTCTCTTCCTTTCTCTCTTTCTTTTTCTTTTTTTCTCTCTTTTGCTTTCTCTCTTTCTCCCTTCCTTCCTACCTTCGATCCTTCCTTTCTCTCTCTCTCTCTCTTTTTTTATTTTAAAGATTTATTTATTATTATATCTAAGTACACTGTAGCTGACTTCAGACAAACCAAAAGAGAGCATCAGATCTCATTATGGGTGGTTGTGAGCCACCATGTGGTTGCTGGGGTTTGAACTCAGGACCTTGGGCAGAGCAGTCAGTGCTCTTACCTGCTGAGCCATCTTGCCAGCCCCAAGCCTCAGCTTGCTTATGACTTTTGGCCAAGCCATTGCTGAATTCACATCCACGGTGGATCTGGGTAGCCAGAGGGAGGACCATAACAAGAGAGTTTGTACAGAGCCATTCTCAAGTCAGAAAGATGGATGTGTGGGCAGTGTCCTATGTCACCCTGCCTGTGCCTTTTTGGAGAAAGGCAGGTGGTAGTTTCTATGGAATGAGTATGCTTCTGTTACAGTCTCTCTTGCTCTGTAACTACACTAGCACCCCCTCTTCTGGAAGGCAGCTATGCTTACCCCTATACCACTGATACCACACCAAGAACTTTACATTCTATGTGGCAACTTTGTGCTCTTCTGTGTCACCTGAGGGACAGGGTCAAATTAGCCACATGGTGGGGAGTACCCAGCACCCGTTGTGGGTCTTTTGGGGGCGAACTCACATCACATAGGGCTCAGGAGTGCAAGTGCACTTGTAAGAAAACCCAAGGGGTTCTTGCGCCCACAATCTCTGACCCAACTACAAATCACAATCAGATGCATGAAACATCGATCCAGTTAATGTCAGCTGCCCTTGGCCGGGGCACTCTACCACACTGACTAAAAGACAGTCTCATTGAAAACTCATCGAACTTCTCTACTGAGGAATAGGGTTGGCTGAGTAGGACCAGCTTGTGCCATGAGCATAACAGATATAACCCTGGAGCCCAGGCACGCAGCACAGGCTCAGATGCACTTGGGGTTTGGATTCTGAGCATCTCATCGCCATCTTGGCAGGATGGGTTGGGCTATAGGGTTTGACAGTGGAAGAGGCAGAGGGAATTCCCTAATTGCTGGGTATACATCCCTCGGCCAGGGCCAGCTGCTCTCTTCTCCCTCAGAAGGAGCTGTCATCGCCCAGAGTTTGGTCGGATCCCTTCCACCAGTGATTTCAAAAGCAGGCGTTCAGGGGCAACAGGAGGAGACATGCCTAGAACTTTAGAATCTACCCCCAGAACGCAACACTGAAGACTGTGGTTTATGGCTGCTGCAACTAATTCTGGGTTCCTTTCCCCTCTTGCGAATCCTCCCTTGTCCTCACCTGACCACAGAGAGGAGAGCGTGGAACAGGGTTCAGAGTTCAACTCTTCCCTGCTCTCAGGACCACAGCATGAGCTACACACCTAGTGAGCCCTGTGTACATGCCCATAAGTCCCTCCAAGGCCACCTCCATCTCCCTGAACCCCGGTCATGACACATCTTTTCCATATCCCACCGTACAGGACTCTGGGGACACACACACAGGACAAACGTGTAAAGACACAATTCCCTGGACCGTGGTTGTTAGTGACTCTGGGATGCACAACAAGGGCTGCATCCTCAAATGACGGCTCACTCGCCACGCATGACTGAAATTTTTAGGGAGGGATAATGGGTAGCCAAGCCATGTGGATGGGCAGGTAGGCTGGCTCCCAGACTGCCCGTTGACGCCTCCATGTGCACGCCTATGCACAAGCACACACTTGCACACCTGTGTAGCTTACCTGTCCACCTGGATTCCTGTGTCTTTCATCTCTGCTTTGGCTGGTCCCCCTCTGTTGACTGCTTTTCCCCCACCGGTGAGGATGCTCAACACAGGTTCTATCTCTTTGAGCAGTTCATCCTGTTCTCCGCTGTCCTGGAGGTTGGCCTTGGTATTTTTCATTGTGGGGTCAATGGCCACACCATTAGCCTGGGAGACTGAGCCGGCTCCCTGTCCACGGCCTTGGGCATGCTGAGGTCCGTTACTGGGACCTGGGACCCTGTCTACTGCTAATGGCTGGTCTTTGCTGGCTGATGGCTGGCGAGACAGATCGACAGCTTTGGTGGGTGTCCCCAGGGGCTGGGTCACACGGATGGTCTTGGGGGTTCCATCCCCTGTGAAGGTGGTCTCCAGGTGTGTAGTAAAGCCCTCAGGGCCTCTCAGAATGAGGACCACATGGGTCTCAGAGGCAATGCCCCTGAGAACTTCCAGAGCGCTGTCATAGCTGAGGTCTACCAGGGGCCGATCATTGACGGCGAGAATGATGTCGCCGGCTTGGATAAGGCCGCTCTGCTCCGCGGCACCTCCTCGGATCAGATCTGAGATGATCACCGGGGGCTTGCTGACCCGTTCCTTCACCAGGAAGCCCAGACCTCCCACTTTGCGTTTGAAGAGACGGACAGAAATGACGTTGGGTTGGATCTGCTGGACCCCAAACGTGTGCTCTTCCATGGTATCTGTGTCCTTCAGAAGACCTCCAAGCCAAGACGACTCCCACAGGAACCTGAGCTACTCCGGGCAAGAACCGGCTGCAGAGTTTCTGTCGCCTCTGTCTTTGACGTCAACTTGACGTCACCTGCTCATTGCCGTTCGGCCTTGGGTGGCATGATTTCATGTGTTCCCGCCCCCTTCCTTATTCTCTAAGGAAGTCAAGGTTGACCAGGCAGACGTCAGGAACAGTGATGGGTTGTGTCCCTAAGCAACAGGTCAGGAAGACTGGAGGCTTGCCGTGTCTGATGACTGTGACGCACAAACATGGGAACTAGGCTCTGGGCATCTTGGTCACCAGCTTGTCAGATGCAGAGGTGATGTAGGGGCTCCTACCTGGAGCTAAACAGAAGGGAGAGGAAAGTAGATGAGAAGAGAAGGAGAGAGAGTGGAGTGGGCACCGAATACCTTGGAGCTAGGATGGAAAACCCCGAGGCACAGAGGCCTGGGGAGGCTGAAGCCAAGCCTGACGCATGGCTGGTTTACGTTTTTTAGTTAGTGGTGGTCACCTGGCTTTAATCCCTGCGACCAAAGCTCTCAAGAACCAAAGGGCTTCCTTGGGGACACCAGAGCCAAGATAGCCCGGCAACCCCAGAGACTCAAGGGTAAGCATCCTCAGCCTCCTATCTTTCCCACCGAGAGCCACGGCTCCGACTGTTACACTGTCCTCTGTTTCCCGGGTTTTGCAAACATTTCCCATTCACTTCTGAGAAGCCCCTCTGGCTTTCCACTCTGGAGCCTCCCCATCGAGAAGGAAAGATACTACTGAGCAGATATGGATAAAAGATACTACTGGGCAGATATGGATGCCGTATCTCACGGTACCATGGGTGGAAGAGTCCAGCTAACCCCCTGCTGTCATTTTCTTCACCCTTAGCTCATTTCCATTGTAAAAACAGACAGGGCACCGCGTTAAGGCGAAGCGAACGCTTTCAACGCCAGAGAGGTAGGTCCGCGCAAAGCTCGAATATGTTTGCCCCCCACATTACACATAAAACACCCCAGCAAGGGAACATGAGGAAGACGGGCGGTGACCCTCTAGGCTTAACAATAGCACATAACACGTTGAACCAATCTATATTCACTAGTGGGAAAGGAAAAAAAAAACGAGAAGCGAAAACTAACACGGTAGTTTCTGAATACTTCATTCTCCACAGTTACTTCTTCCCTTCTTTGATGTTCACAGAAACCCAGCCCTCCACCTGAAGCCCCAACTTGAAAGAGGGCTCAGTGCCTTGTCCTAGGTCACATAGCAGAGTGGGTGGAGGGGTGGGTGGGTGGGGAATGGGCCAGCTTCGCTTTCAAGTCCGAACTTTGAAAGTCAACCTGCTAATTACTTTTCATGTATAGGTTCACAGTTCCCGTATTTACTTCTTTAAAATACTGTCGATTTTCAAACTATCGGTTGGCCCAGTGTAGGGATTTGGGTTTGGGGTGCCAAAAGCCAACTCAGACCAAGCTGTAGGATGGTAGCAATAGCTCAGACCAGATACATTCAGGGAGTTGTGTTTCGGGGGAAGCTGTGGGCTGTGACAGGTGATCCTCAGGAGTGGGGGGATGGGGGATGGGTGTGGGACCGTGGGGGTGGGGTGGGGTATGGATGGAGGTGGGTGGGGATGGGTGAGGGGCTGGGGGGATGGGAGATGGGTGTGGGGCTGTGGGGTGGGATGGAGAATGGATGGGGGATGGGTGGGAGATGGGTTGGAGGTTAGCAAGTCAATTTTTTTTTGCAAGTCAATCTTTTCATCTACTTTTCTCCTCTCCTCCAAAGCCCCAGTTCTCCCTGTATCCCTAAACTCCTCCTTACAGCATCCCCACCATGCCTTCACACGAGGAGGGACACCCACCCGCCCGCCCTCAAGACTTAATTGAAGCGCCTTGCTTCTCCCTTTCCGCAGTTTCCCAGAGCCACACCAAGGGCTGAGTCAGCCGACCCAAGCGCCCACTGCCTCTGAGAACAGGAGTTGACTGCAGAGGCCCCACCTGCCTTTCAAAGGAGGTTCCCCCTCCCCCCACACCCCCCAGGGTCCCTTGAAGGAGGCTGATTAGTGTTTTTTTGCAGCTTGCATTATGTAACCCCACCAGCCGCTCTGTGTGGGTTGGGGAGTAACGAATCCCTGGCCCAGCCTGGGCTGCCTCCATCTGCTGCTGCTCTCTGTGTGTGTTTCTGTGTATTCAAGCGTCGCCCTCACGCTGTGGCATTTCTCTGCTGTGTGTGGCCCGGGTGTCAGCATCCTGAGTATTTTTTAGCATCTTGCTGCCCAGGCTTTGGTTTGCAGGGAAAAGCCCCCAGGACCACCAAGCCCTTCCTTGTCTAGAAGGATGGCGTCACTCTCTTGCTTCCTTAGCTTTCCCATAAGCTCCCTGTCTTCCAGGGGCCAAGCCACAGTCATAGGTGGAGACAGCTGGGGCTGTAGAGCTCTCCCCAGGGTCTACACTTGCTTCTGGGCTCCGTCCTTAAACGGAAGAAGGGTCTAGGCAAGGGCCGCAATCTCATTTGTTACAAATGCTGGCTTAGGCCTTAGTAAAGGAGAGAGAGAGAGAGAGAGAGAGAGAGAAAGAGAAAGAGAGAGAGAGAGAGAGAGAGAGAGAGAGAGAGAGAGAGAGAGAGAGAGAGGAGAGAGATCGCAAGAGCATAGACTTGACCTTTAGCACGCCTTGCTTAAGAGAGAACAACTAGAAACAAAGCGTGCACAGTGCCGTTTACCCTCAGCCATGCCCAGCTCCGCCTCTGTCTCTGCCCGTCTTCTAAGTGGGCCTCTTAGATGATGCCTGAGAAGCTAGGATCTATCCTCTTCTCCCTCCCTCCCTCCCTCCCTCCCTCCCTCCCTCCCTCCCTCCCTCCCTCCCTCCCTCCCTCCCTTCTTCCCTCCTCCTCCTCCCTTCCTTCATGTGCTACTGGGAATGAAACCCAAGGCTTCATGTATACTAGAAGGCATCCCCAACCTTCTGATTTTTTATTTTGAGACAGGGTCTGGTTGCCCAGGCTGACCTTTAACTCGCTCTGCAGTTTCGGGAGGCCTTGAACTTGCTCTCCTCCCACCTCAGCCTTCTGGGGAGCTGGGATTACAACCTGAGCCTCTCCTCCCAGCAGCTGTCACAGTCTTAACCCCACAGCGAGTGAGCGCTCCGGGTCTCCTTTTCCATCTAAAAAAAAAAAGCCACCTCATCTTCCATCACAATTGGGTCTAATCCTGATCAGGGTCAAGGCCAGTTGCAGGTAGACACTCACAGGGACACTTATTTGTCCCACTTTGCAAACATCCAGTTCCCTGGGCCACGGAGAAACTGGCTAAAGTGCTTCCTGACTCTGTCTGTTTCCGACTGGGCTCCTTATTTCCCCTGAGCCTCAGTTTCCTTATCTGTAAAATGGCTTCCGAGAAGCAGCCATCCCAACTGATTAACCTGGAGAATTCAACTGACAGAGGCCTGGCACGCTCAGAAAAACTGGTCTCTGGTTATTATTATGTAACATGATGATTTGGGCCTCCTGGGTTTTAATCAGCATGTGGGTTTTTTTCCCCCCTGTTCTATCAGTGTCTTTTTGTGTCAGTCTCTAAGGGGACCCTCCCCTGCAGATGACTCTGAGGATTCTGGTCACTGTGAAATCACTGTCTTCAGGGAGATAAAAGCTAGGCTGAATGGCCTGTCAGTTTGTCTCTACACTCTGGAGCTGAGATTCCCAACAAATTATGCTTGCATACGCACGCACACAGGCACACACATGCATACGCGCGCACACACACACATGCATACGCATATGCATGCATGCATATGCACGCACACACTCACATACAGAGTACATACCATGGAAACCACACTTGGACATGAGTCTCTGTTGAGCACTTTGCTTGGTCTCCGTGTATTTCTTTCCTTTCCCTTGCTCTGAGGAAATAAGTGGCTGACTGTCGGAGGAGGAGGTGACGGCCAGAGAGAAGCAAGCAGTCAAAGCAGGTCATGTCGACACTACCTCCTTGTTGTGTGTGATCCTGGGTGGGTGCGAAGCTCTATGCTCTGGGCCTCATTTCCACAATGGGAGGAATGGGGAGAGTGGGAGCCCTTGGCTAGGAAGGGAGCCACGCCCTCGGCATGGGATTTGATGTCTGTTGTTACCAGAGGAGCTCGGATGTGAATGCCCCATGTTATTTTTCTGGTTTTGGTGGTGGTGGTGTTTTGTTTCTTGTTTTGGGAAAGGTGAGACTTTACTCTCTGTTTGGCTAAGTTATCAATAGCCTCTTATGAAGAGGAGTGGGAAGGGAGACTCCGAGGAAGTTTAATAGTCAGGGTTAGACCCAGTCTGAATGCCCATCGCTGACACAATGGCACCCCATCTCTCCTCTGCGGCGGCCTCCCATTTTAGCCCAAGTGCTGATCAAGGTCACGCCCAGGGTCTTTCCTCACGCATCTGAAGGATGTAAGCCGCTCTTGAGGCATCGGTTATCCTGTCTTGTTGAAGAAGAGCCATTGAGAGCTCCTGTGTAGCATGTTCATTGAAACACAGGGGACAGGGGTCTGGAGAATCTGGGTGTGGGGCACATTCAGTGTTGTGAACTCAGATTGAAACGCAGGTATCTGAAGTTCCCAGGAAGAAGCAGGGGTGGGAAAGAAAGAGAGAGAGAGAGAGAGACAGACAGACAGACAGACAGCCAAACAGAAGCCTTCCCTGTGTTAAAGGCCTATAGGCCGAAGGATTAAACGTTGAGAACATGAAGAGTTGGAATGTTGCAGATCAGAGTCAAATTGTCTCTTCAGTGTCTTTGAAAGTTGCTCATCCCACACCCCACTGATGGACCCAATGTCCTTGTGGCTCTTGAAACTTTAAAAAGTATTCTTAGCTAGCCACTAGCTCCACGGGAAGCTAAGGATGTCATCGGATGACACCTGTAGCAGAGTCTCCCCAGCTTTTCTGTGACCACCCACCAATGCCCCCACTAATGAGTCCCGTGAAGAGTTTCAGACTCTTCCGTTGTTCTGTAGCTAATAAAATCTCACGTAGCTCCTTCTCATGGCAGAACATAGGATCTGGGGAACCTGAATCTCTCTATTCCCAAGCCCTGGTCATGCACATTTGGCTCCAAAATAAAACCTCTCTCTTCCTCTCTTTGGGGTGAAGTTTGAGGTTTTGCATTCACCAACCACGTTTGATGGTGGTGAGCCACATGGCCCCAGACGGCAGCTGCCTGCTGTATGTTGGCTTCCTTCACTGCGGCTATGAGGTTCTGGAAGAGTCCAAGTGCATCTCAGACTTCCAGGACTTGCATGAGAAAAACATTGCAAAACTTGTCACTTCTTTTCTTTCCTGAATTAGGTTTTTTACTAGGTTAGCTCAGGCTGGCCTTGAACTCATGACTCCCTCACTGATAGCTTCCCAAGGGGTAGGATTTCCCCATTAATAAATTTAAAATATTGTTTCCATCTAGAAAGGATACCATTATGGGTATATTAAGCTAAATAGAATTATGAAAGTGGCTTTTGTTAGCTGTCTGTCTGTCTATTTCTCTACCTATCTTAATATTTTTGTGGTGCTGAGGGTGGTACCACACATACATGCCAGGCAGGTGCTGTCCCACCGAACTGGGACTCTTCTCTCCCATTACCGTGACGACCACGAAGCTGACTAGTTTACCATAGCTCTGAAGGCACTGCCCTCAGACAATGTGGGTCTAAACTGTGTTAGGTTAGGCCTGTGAGATGGCTCAGCGGGTAAAAGTACTTGTCACCAAGTGATGATCCGAGTTTAATCCCCTGCCAAGCCTGATGACCGGCCCCAGTTCAAGCCCTACAACCGACACTGTGGAAGGAAAGATGGAAGCCTAGAAGTTGACCTCTGACTTTTACATGTGGTGGTGCTAAGCATGCCCATTTGATGAATCAATAAATGTTAGTTAGGTCCCTGGAGACTCCCCTCCCTCTTGTCTCCTGAGAATCTACTGGAGATTTAGCTGGGCACAGGCATGGGCGGGAATGATGGAGGAGAGAGAAGCCAGTGTTACACAAGAAAGATTAGAACTGGTGTGTTCTGGACTAAAAAGTCTACCACCTGGAATCTGCCCTCTGGGCATCGGATGAACCCTCACACGAGTGTGTTTCAGAGAACAAGATGGATATCAACAGACCAAAAAGGAAGCCCCCATACATATTATCAGGTGAGAAAATGCATGCATGGTAGATTCTGCACACATAAATACAGTGATCACTCTGGAAGGGGAAGATGCCCATAGCAGATCTTCTAAGGCTCTGCAAATCAGAGGTCAGTGGGCATGCCCTTGTCACCAAACAACATTCCTCATCCTGGGATGCCAGATCACTGAGGCTCTGAACACCGATGTCCTATGTTTTAGATGAACGGTAGTAAGGAAAACAAAACCTAGCCCGTGAGCTTGCATCTGTTTGCACTTTGCACGGCCACAAGGTCGCTCTCAGCTCGGTGCCACAGCCTTGTGGCCGTCTCCCTCCAGTCCTACTTAAAAAACAGATTTCAAGTTCCCAAGTCTTAAAAAGAGCACAAGACACAGCCAACCCCCATACAAACAAAAGGCACCCCCCTCCCCGAAACAGTGCCCCCTTTAAACAATACACCAAACTTCCGTAGTCTCGTTGAGTCACTAATTTGCAGCCTTTAAGGATCCAAACTGAACGGATCTCTTCCCACGCCAGCCAGCCAGAGCCCCAAGCCTGCCACACCCCTGCATGTCAGCAGGGTGTGCTGGCACCCCATACCTTGGGGATCCCAGCGTCTTTGGGTCCTATAGTGAATCCCCAGGTAACCATGGAGCGCCCCCCCCACCCCCCCCCACCCCCGCTTGGCAGCTGCAGTCTGCAGAGGATAACTTGGACTTTCTCAGATGGAATCCACAGCTGGGGAGGAAGAGTTTCAGCTCTGAGTCAGGACTGAACAAGATTGTAGAAGCCTGATCCTAGTGGCCAGGGGGTCCTGGGGATGGAGCCTCTCTCGCATTGTGGCTTGGTACAGACTCTTTTAATATTGGATAATATTGATCCTCAATTGAAACTGTACATGCTTTCTTTGGTGTGGCTACCGAGAATTTGGATGTTTTCCTTCGGATAAACCGTATAGGATGTAAACCACATAGGATGCCAATAAACATACACACAGGAATACACACATGTGTGCATAACACATGCATGCATGCACATATATATATTCATGCATACATATACACACATGCCTAAGGACCTATCAATAAGCCAAGGGAAAGCAAATATGCCCTGTGGTGCTGTGTCAGCCTGGGCCAGTGTTAAGCTGAGGTGGGGCTGATCTGTAAGGATCTATCAGGCTAGCCCTCAGTAGTATTATTATGCTGTTGAACATCAAACGAACCTCTAGAATCCAGTCTGTTTACCCACAGATCAGCACAGCTCTCTGACCTCATCAGAGATGGTTCTTTGTGCAGTGGAGGGGGTTAGTGTGAAACCTGGTCAAAGGGCAGAGATTAAGCGTCCCCAGATGGCTTGGCCACAAGTGGGAGATGCAGGACACTCTCTATGCCCTTCCGGGCTCAGAGAACATCAGAGATGAGGGTGTGGAAGGAATGTAAGAACCAGGGGATGGGGGAAGACTGGAAATGAACTCTGTCTCATGTATAGGACGGGGCTGCTGCACCCGGGACCTTACAGCTGTGGCTGCCTGTACAAGATCGAGCCAGTCAGTAGTCCAGCACTTACTGACAACTGATGGCCTCTGGGTGAGGAAGAATCAGTGTTCTTTAAGGGTGTGGCTCCAGACAGGTTGACCATGCTCCAGGGAATGGCCCAACATCCAGGAGTATGTGGGTAGCGCAAGTTGGAGTCTATGGGTTATTTAAAGAGAGAGGTGGGAGAGGACAGGAATGTGGGGGTGGGTAGGGAGGTGGGGGTTGAGCTGGGTGGAGTTAGGACGAATCCGATCAAAGCACACTGTATGAAGTTTTCAAAGGACAGAAATATTTTTAACAAGTTAGCGAGGAATGACATTCGAGATATATTACTCTGCTAGGCAGTGGTGGCACACACCTTTAATCTCAGCACTCAGAAAGCAGAGGCAGGCGGATCTTTGAGTTCGAGGTCAGCCTGGTCTAGAGAGTGAGTTCTAGGACAGCCAGGGCTACACAGAGAAACCCTGTCTCAAACAACAACAACATCTATTGCTCCATTTAAATGCAATGTGAACCACACACTAACATAGGACAATTACTTATATATCTGATTAATTGTTCACATTTCCATGTGAGTTTGATGTATATCAGTTATTTCTGGAGCAGTTCCCAGGCCCTCGGAATTGGTACTTACTTCCCTGAAAGGTGTAAGAGTTGGGTTGTGAATGGGAACCTTCTTCCTTTTGGGGTATTCTTTTATACTTGGTTATAGATTAACTGTTTTGCTTACTTAATTATTACTTTGATTTCTATTTTCTAAATATCACTTTCCCCAATCGGGACAAGGCCTTTGAAGCCAGGCTGTCTCTGCTCGGCTTTGTGACCGTGGAAACGTACTTAAGGTCTCTGGGTCAGTGTCACCATCTACAGTGTCTGTAGAGACAATGACAGTGCTGGCATGCAACTGTGTGGATGGACAGAGATGAGAGGGTTGATTTCTTTGCTAACGTGCCATAGACTAGGCGGCGTATTTCCCTTTTACTTCCACGGAGCTGAGTCTGACTGTTGTCTGTTTATCTTTCTACTGCGAGTCTTTGGTATGTTGTGCAGGGCACTTGGGTACTGTGGATGGATCCCGATTCCCAGGACAGTGAATGCATATCCCCAAGGCAACAGCTCCTCCTTGGGGTGTAGAAAGAGCCCAGAATCAAGAATGCTGGGATGCCAAGCCTGAGAGATGCAGGAAGAGACATGCAAGCCCCCCAGAACTCGGTGGTACATGTGCACTGTGAAGAAGGAGTAGGAAAGTCAGTCTACCACCCTGGGAGAGCTACAGGGATCTGTCCCCATACTGGAAGAGACAAGGGGAATCACAGCTCTTTCATCACAAAACGCAATTACCAGAGCTAGCTCAGCCACCTGTGTGCTACAGCATCCATCATGATGACAGAAAGTTCCAGAGTTCAGAGTGAGGCCCTTTCTATTGCCTTCCACTCATCCCTCACCCTGGCTGGACCTGCTCACCACTGGGTAGAGGTCAAAGCCAGGAATCTGGAGCCAGAAAGACAAGAACCTGGGACCCAGGTCTACTTTCTGCTAGCCTCAGATTCCTCATCTGTGACATGGGACTGTTGATGGACTCCATCAATAAATTAATTACAGGAGAAAATTAAGTGGGTGTGTGCTCGGGGAGGGAGGGTTACATGGGGCTCATGCGTATCATTCTTGACTGTTACCTTTAGAGTTGCTTTAGGTTTGTCGCCAAGACACACGAAACTCAATGGCCCAGAACTATTCACCAACACCAGGGAACAGAGCCAGCGAGGGAGGCCATCAATTGATGAGTGGATTAAAGAAAAATCTGGAATATGTGTGAATGTCACAGAGTTTGTTTCTTTGTAAAGAATGAAATTACATTTGTAAAGGATGTGAGTTGTTTTGTTTTTGTTTTTTTCAGTGAAGGGGATGGAACTGGAGATCACCAGCAACATTGTTACTGTGTCAAATGAACTAAGCCCGACTCAGAAACACAGGTAAAAGGCTGAAGTCCCCCACGAGTCCAGGCCATCCTGGGTGACCCAGAGAAGCTCTATCAGAAAAGGAAAAAGAGGAGGGGCCACATATTTTCTCTACGTGAAATCTAGACTAAGACATTTTTAGGATGTCAAAGTAGAAAGGGGGCTATGTTGGGAGAGGAAGGAATCAGCAGAAGAGATGGGAATATGGGGTGGCTGTAAGCAAAGCACACTGACTACACACAGAAAACACCCTTTGGACTTTACTCTGACAGTGATGGTGAACCTCGGAGGTACCGTGTGGGCTGAGGTGAGATTCTGATTTTATAAACATTGTTCTGGCTGCTGCTGGCTGGAAGACTGAAGGAAACCCTAGGGTGGCTACCGGAGCCCAGGCAGGAGCCATTTCAGGTACTGGGTGGTCAGCACTGGGTAGTGACAGTCAGGGAGTGAGGCGAAGGGCAGGATGTAGAGAGGAGGAGGAGGAGGAGGAGGAGGAGGAGGAGGAGGAGGAGGAGGAGGAGGAGGAGGGAGGAGGGAGGAGGATGGGGATGGGGGAGGATGGGGATGGGGGAGGGAGGAGGAGGAGGAAGAGAAAGGTGAGTTCTAGAGCCGTGGGGACAGATGGGACAGAAGGCTAAGGGAGAAGGCAGTGTCCTTAGAGGTCTCTTGGCTTCAGTTTGCCGTAGGTGGGGTAGGGAATCTCTTCCTGTAAGAACGCAGGCTGTGTGATAGAAGAAAATTCTAGCAACGAGCAAACATCGTTTGTGGAATTGTGCTTCCCAAGCCCTGATGTACGGTTTAACTGCAGGATTGTGATCAGTCAACAGTGTGTGCTCCCTGACTCCCACTGTTCCGAGTGAGAGCCCATGGGGGATGACAGAAATATCCCTCATTTGGTTTCTTCTCCGGCATTTCCCTTGCCTGGCAGATTGATGTTAAGTCAGTCATCTTAACAGTCGGACTCTCGATTGTCTTGTGAAATGGGAAAGGTACTTTGAGAAGCAGTTCCTGGCGATTTAGAAAAGATCTGAACAGATGAATACTTGTAGAAAATACTTTGTAAACAGTCACGTCAACAGTACGGACACTGTGGGGCCCTACGGCGTGCCCCAAATTGCAGCTGAGTGTTAATCTGAGATTCAGTCAACATCCTCCCTGTCCTGCCTGCCGTGCTTAGATACAACCTGAGGGAGAGAAGCTAGGCCCAGAATGTGGGAAAATCTACTCCTGGAGGGAAACAAGATAAAACTTGTATTTTAAGGTGCTAGAACTGAGCCCCCTAACATCAAAGATCCCTGTAAACACATCATATATCCACAGTGTCCTTAAAGATCTCTGTAAACACATCACTACATCCACAGGGTCCTTAAAGATCCCTGTAAATACATCACTGCATCCACAGGGTCCTTAGAGATCTCTGTAAACACATCACTACATCCCCAGGGTCCTTAAAGATCCCTGTAAATACATCACTGCATCCACAGGGTCCTTAGAGATCTCTGTAAACACACCACTACATCCACAGGGTCCTTAAAGATCCCTGTAAATACATCACTGCATCCACAGGGTCCTTAGAGATCTCTGTAAACACACCACTACATCCACAGGGTCCTTAAAGATCCCTGTAAATACATCACTGCATCCACAGGGTCCTTAGAGATCTCTGTAAACACATCACTACATCCCCAGGGTCCTTAAAGATCCCTGTAAATACATCACTGCATCCACAGGGTCCTTAGAGATCTCTGTAAACACACCACTACATCCACAGGGTCCTTAAAGATCCCTGTAAATACATCACTGCATCCACAGGGTCCTTAGAGATCTCTGTAAACACATCACTACATCCCCAGGGTCCCCTTAGTTAAAGAACTTCAGCAAAGGGAGAATCTGCTAAACAGAAAATACAGCAACAGATGTGGCCGTCTTCCCCTCATGAGGCAGCTATGCCCATAGTAAAAATAAATATAACTGGGTCAAATTTGAGTAAAAGTTTAAGGCTCTCAAGCTGGATAAAATGCACCAGCAGTTGCCCTGTGACAACATGGGTGTGGGGACAAAGTCCCCAGGACAGGAGAATCTAGTCCCAAAGGTAGGTATGGACCCAATACACATCTGCTGTTCCTATGGCTCTCAGAACGAGTCTACTTTTAGCTGAAGAATTTAATAATAGAGTTCACTCTCTTCTTAGAAAGCATCAGCTTGTGTGCTTATATTACTTATTTCTGAATACGTATTCAATTTCCCGAAATATTTTCTACTAAACATAATTAAGTTTTAAACTTAAGACATTACAGTGTTATGAGTGAGTTGTACCAATTCCAAATGTCTTGACTTAGGTATTCTGAACATTTTTATATAGAGACTCTTAATTTTAATTGATTAATTAAGACGAGGGGTTTCATATATCCCAAACTGGCCTCAAATTCAATATATAGCTGAGTATGACTGAGTATGACCCTGAACTTCTGATCCTCTTGCCTCTGTCTTCCAAGTGCTAAGGCTATAGCTGTAAGTCACCAGGCCTGGCTTATGTGCCGGGGATCAAAGCGTGCTAGGCAAGAACTCTACCAACTGAACTACACCTCTAGCAAGATCTTTGCTGAGTAGTCTAATTGGACCTAGAAAAAGAATTCTGAACGACAAGTTAGTATTTATCTCCTCTTTATAAGACTCAAAGACATTAACGCAGGTAACTAAAAGAGCCAGAGACAGCAGTTGGGACATAAGCTGTGTTTGTCTAGACTTGAAGTCTTTGTTTTTTAATCATTTTAAATTAGCACTGCTTGCTTATATCTTAAGCAGCCTGACTGCAGAGGTGAGCTGCAGTCCCAGTAACAGGAAGGTGAGAGAGGCTCGTTGGGCCCTTCACTTCAGCCTTGCTATGGAGCCTGTGGATGTTCTTAGGGCTCAGGGAACACTGGAGTCAGTTTCCTATGCGTTTGCTCAAGGAAAGAGTCTACGTACGGCATTAGAGTTTTCCAAACTTGAAGGGGAGAGATGTACCTGGCTCAAGCTAACAGGTGAGTTCAAGGTCACGGCTGGCAACAGATTTCAGAGTGTTTCTCAGACTGTTGGAGCTAGGAGCAAGCTCAGGGACCCTCAGAGTCACACCAGCCCCCCTCATTTCCTTACACCCCACGAGTCTCAGAATGCCGGCTGCAGATTTCTTCTTCTCCCTACATGCTTCTAGACTATTCTAAATGAGACCAAATAGTTATAAGTCACTTTCCTTCCAGGTGAACCACTCTCAAGTAGACTCTGTATCTTAGGATGGAGAACGGGGTGTTGGAAGAATTCACCAGTGCTGGCAAGGCCGGGCGATTCTAGTTACTTCAGAAAGTAAACGTTTCAAAGATCAGTTCCGTGATTCTGACAGGAGACTACTGGGCAAGGTTGTGAGGGGACCGTGAAGCAGAGCACAGCTTTTTTAAACTGAGGAGGTAAAATGAAAGTAAGGATCGTGGTCTCAGAAACCGCCCCCCCCCCCTACCATCCTCTCATCAACTGCTTTTACTGAGTAACTACTTTGTTACACTCTGACCCACCAAACGAGCTGTGAGGTCGGCCGCTACCTGCAGACAGAGGTCACAGCTCTTGGTTTTATTGTCTTTTCAGTGAGCTGCCCGGCTTGGCACATTTTAGGTACTCAATAACCCAGGAACCGAGTCTACACCATTAGCAGAATCAAACCAGTGAGGTGGTTGAGGACAGGAGAGTCCAGGCTGCCCAGTGTGCGGCAGTTCCAGCAAGAGTTTGCTACAAAGTAGGGACGAGGCAGAAATCCCTTCCCTTCCTTTCAGTAGCTGCGTGACAGAGAAGGAGAACTGCACTTCGCAGCCCCAGGAAACCAATCACAGGTTCAGAAAAAGGAGAGGTGAAAGAGAGATCTATGTGGAGTTTTTGAAACCACCAGAGATGGATGCCATCTGGTGTCCCGCTCCCCAGGGGCTGGTCCACAGGCCGGCATCACCAGTACTGTTTGAGAGCATGTCAGAGGCACACACCCTCAAGCCCCACCAGATTCCCCCCTTCCTTCAGGAGCCTCAGATTCATGTGCACAGGACCACAGGACAGTTCGAGACACCCGAGGCCAGTTTCCCTCCCAATGCCTGGTTCAACTTCAGGCAGTCAGTCCCTCAGAGCCTCCAAGAGAAGACTTCTAGGTAGCCAAGTGCAGTAACATTAGGCTGAACTATACAAAATTGCCGAGTATTCAACAATTCTGTGACCTACAAAGATGACAGTTTCAAATGAAACTTCAATTTCAGCTCAATCTATACCCTGTTCCAAACAAAAGCATTTTTCTGATCTAGGATATGGGAGTTTTCAGAAAAGGCTCTGGCCGGAGTCTACAACCCATAGGTAGGCAGGTAAGCTGTGTGGGTTTCACATTAAGTCCTCCTTCCATTAAGGGGGGGGGGGGGGAGAGGTTTAACATAAGCTGAAAACATCAGGTTTTCTTTGTGCCCTGGAAGATGTGCTCATATCAAGCCTAGATTTCTTCAGGTTACCCCATTTTCCACCTTAAGAGGCAGGAGAGGGTGGTTCATCAGGAGAGGTGGGGTGAAGTGATTTGTAACCATTTGGGGCTTATTGAGGGTCGTCAAGAAGCACCTAGGTAGAAAAAACCGAGAATGTACAGCTCATGTTCAGAGACGAATGTGGCTGTTGCCACACAGCTGGGGTGGGCAATGGTGTCAGGTTACAAGGCACCTGAGCTCTTGGTCACCTTTGGCCACCAGCAGCCTCCTTCACACCTCTGTTTCCCACCAGGGCTTTAGAGGGCAGGTCTGACTTAAGACTCCCTATAAAGTGAGTTTTAGACAGCAACAGTGACCTTTTTGGAGCTCCTTAATGAGGGGCCCTAAAGCAGCTGGGTCTTAGGGTCTCTTGGAAGATGGAGGCATCTCACAGGGTCTCTCCTGAAGTCACACAACCTCCTCTGTTGAGCTCTGTGGGCTCCAACTGGGGCTCCCCTAATTTCCCAGGCCCTGGATGAGATCCACCGTTGCCTGCACACACCCTCCACTGGAGTCTTACCAGGCCAGCTCCCTACCACCGAGATCATGCTAGGTATATTCCCCATCTAATGCTTCTCTCACTGTGAGGTAGGTACGGAGCCTTTCCTGCTGTGACATCCTCTCTCAACAGGGCTTTTCCTCTGGATGTCACCCCAGCCCCAACAGTCCCCAGACCAGGGCAGACTCCAGTCTCCGTCCTCCGTACAGAGGGAAGAGGTCATGCCAGGTCCCACATGTTTTCTGTGTAGGGCCTTCTCTGGGCTTCCTGTTTGTCTCCTTTGGCACGGCACACCTGCCGATCCCCACAGGAGACCACAGCCCACCTCAGCTTCAAGGACACACTTGCTTTTCTGTTTGGCTCAGAAGAATATTACAAGTCTCCCCCAAACTGCAATCAGAGGAACAAGGACAGCCACAGCCCATTTATCAATCCAGGATGACTCAGAGGGGTGGGAGAAAGGACCGAGACCAGAGGCACCTTCCCCAGCACTGGGTTCATATCCTGACTTCCAGTGGCTCTGGCCAGGCCTTTAGCACCCTAATTCCTGCTCCCTCATCTGTAAAATGAAGATACCGGTGACTAGGGATGACACGAACCAAGCTCTTTCCCAGGCTGGCTGTACACTGCCCTTCCTTAGCACTGTGTCTCATTGCACAGTTATATATGGTTATTTAACTAATATTTTCCCTTAGGGATGACTGTCGTGTGTGTGTGTGTGTGTGTGTGTGTGTGTGTGTGTGTGTGTGTGTGCGTGTTCTCTTGTGCAAGTGTATGAAGGGGAGAGGGGAGGAAAGAGGGAGAGGGAAGGAGAGAGACAAAGAAGGGTAGGGGAGAGGAGGGGGGTGGGGATGGGGAAGGAGAGGGAGAGAGGGAGGGAAGGAAGGAGGAAGGGAGGGAGGGAGGGAGGGAGAGAGAGAGAGAAAGAGAGAGAGAGAGAGAGAGAGAGAGAGAGAGAGAGAGAGAGAAATACACACAGATTCTTACATGCACCCTGGGGTTCATGTTGTACATCTTCCTGAATTGTTCTACATCTTTTTTTTTTTTTCCCCTTGAGGCAGGGTCTCTCATTGAATCTGGAGTTTGCTGTTTTGGCTAGACCACTTGGCCAAGCAGGCCCAGACATCCTTCCAGCTCCATCCCATCCCCCAGTACTGAAAGTATGAACAAGACATAGGCCACAACAGGTTGCAAGCAGGTCCTCATGCATGAGTGGCAAGCCCTTTACCAACCGAACCATCTCCTCCGTCTCCCTCCATCTTATACCTCTGGCGTGATACTGCCAGGCGTGGATATGTATCTGTCAGGGCATGTGCTCCTTTTTCAGGGGTGCCCCTCCTACTTTAGCCCCACTGCATGGCTCCCAAACCCACTGTGCCTGCTCCTTCACGCTGGGCGGGATCTGTGTCTTTGTCCTAAGTTCCTGGTTCCATCACTCTCCTTGTTAGAGCCTTGAACTGTCTGTCAAGAATAGCTTTATAAATAATCTGGGAACCCCCAGACACAGATGTCTTCTGGGCCCTGCTCGGACATTGTCGGCCCCCCATCCTCCCCTGTGGCTTAGGTTAAGCAACTCAGGGATGGTTACGGCTCTGCTCTGTCTGAGTTGAGCCAGGGAAGTCCCCTCTTTGTCTTTGCCCACCGGCTTTGCTAGTGAGCCCCAAGTATCTAACGTATGACCGTAAGGCTGCAGTGAGGTGTGAGGTGGATTAACCGGGCTTCCAGAAGAGAAAAGGGAGGCCTAGGAGACGCTTTGGAGTCACTCACTCAGGTCACAGGGCTGGACTTGAACCTAGCTTGTACTAAGGCTCCCGAGTTCTCATTTTCAGGATTGCTCGTTCGGAGGTGCCTAGGGTTTCACGGTTGATCTAGCAGCTCTAGAAATGACAGGCCTGGGCCCAGGAGAAGGTTTATTGTCACCGGGGAGGTCAGAGTTGTTGTACGAAGAACCCAACAAGAGCTAGAAGAAAAACAGAACTTGTAGGCACGGATGGGATGTCACACTGGCCTGGGAGAAGACGGCTCAGAAAGGAATTCTAAGAGTGATCCACAGGCTAGCCACAGGCTCACTGCAGTCTCCTCACCACACACTCACCCCTATGCTCACCCAAATGTCCACCACACATTCGCATGCTCACTGCAGGTTCCCTACACCTTTGCCACATGTTTGCTGGATACTCAACCCCTGCTTACCGCATGTTCAAGGCACGCTTGCTGAAGGTTCATTGGGAGGTCTAGGGCTTGATCTGTTGCTGCTGGCAGCGGCTCAGTGCCCAATAAATGATAAACCCAGAGAAAGAATGATAGGTGGGGACTTACAGAGCCATAAATGACGCTGTCACCAGACTTCAGAAGGCAGAGACACATGGCCTTAATTAAAATGTCCAGGGACAAATGTAAAGGAAGGCTTCCTGGAAAAAATGGTGAGTTTTTACTAAACCTAGGGGATGCTGGAGATGTCGAGTCTTCCAGAGGGAAGAGATTGGGTGTTCAGGGGTGTGTGCACACCTGTGTATGTGGGGTGATGGTGCAAAATAGGAAAGATACATTTTCATTAATAAATAAATTAATTAATAATTAAATTTTAGGTACGGTCTCATGAAGCTCAGGCTATGACCACTATTCTTCTAAGAGATTAGGAAACTGAATGAGGGGAAAAGTTTCACTAAAACTGTACCTCCCAACTTATTAGGAAATTATGTACACACCTACATAGGAGTGAGCATGTGCATGCATCCCCCCCCCCCCACATGCCTGTGTGAGAACACACACATCCCTATGTAGTTGCTGAGACAAGGTCTTGCTGTTTTAGCCAAGGCTGGCCTTGAACTCCTCCTACCTCAGCCTCCGAAGTGCTTGGATTACACGTGAACACCAATGACTTGTTAGGAAATATTTAAGCACAGACACCCTAAATGAATAGCGTAACACCACCCTCGAAGTTTCTAGTAACTCTGTACCTGTCTACATGTGTGTATAGTCCCCATAAAAGCAGGATTAAGCTATACATTCATTCTCCTACCTGCAAGCTATTTACAGATCCAGTCATCTACCATTTCCTGCCTGCCTGTCCGTCTGTTCATCTACCTATTTGTCTTGACTTATTTATCTGAAACACAGGCCTTGCATATGCTTGCGAAGTGTCCTGCCACTGAGCCAGACCCGGGTCCTTACAATGAATCATCTTAAAATAAGTTGGAGACATCATGTTCTTTCAGCCCCGAGTAATGACAGTGATAAAAATAATCATAACATTATATAAACGTGTTCATATGAGCAATCACCAGTATGATATAATGTGTATTATATTATGTGTTATATTTTGAGTCAGGGTCTCATTCTGTCATTTAGGCTGGCCTCAAACTTGGGATAGTCTTTCTGCCTCAGTCTCTGGAGTGCATGAGCAATCCCTTTCAGTCCTAAATTCTCAAACACTCTGACTGTGTTCTTAAAAATTTCCCTCAATACCCATTGAAGTTTGTGTGTGTGTGTGTGTATGTGTGTGTATGTGTATGCTTGTATGTATGTGTGTATTTGTGTGTATGTTTGTGTGTGTATGTGTGTATGTTTGTATGTTTGTATATGTGTGTGTATGTTTGTGTGTGATTATTATTATTTATTTTAATGACAATCTGTGCAGGAAACTAAAGCCTCACTGCTTGAGAGAGAGGCTGACATCTTGCCTCCCAGCCACGGTGAACAGTGAGTTCAAGACCAAGTGCAGAATGCCTGCCTTTGACAATGCCTTTGGCTTAGATTAGAAATGTAGTCTGATTACACTCATGTGTTTTTTAAAATAACAAAGCTCACACATTCTTATATCCAATGTTATCATAACATTTTCCTATCTTCCACTCCCTGAGAGGGCTTCCTGTTTCTAGAATCCAGGAGGAGGCACTAGGAACCATCACGTTTCAGGCAGGCCAGTCTTGCGGCTTCCGGGGATTGAACTCGGGTCATTAGACTCAGTGGCAAGCCTCTCTATCTGCTGGGCCATCTTGTCAGCCCCGTCTGCTTTCTAAGCAGTAAGGAGATGATTTACTACTTTCGCTGCATTTATCCTCACACCAGAGTTCTGAATGTGGTAAAAAAAAAAAGATAATAAAAAATAATAAAAGCACCCAGATAATCAAAAAATAATAAAAGGAAGGAAAAAGAAAAACCATCTAGCCAGAAGACCTATCAGGTCTGGTGAACTTCTGTCTCGCTTTGTAAGGAAACAAAGGGGTCTCATCTCTGCGACTGCGTCCAAGGAGGGGGAACGAGAGGCGAAGACTTCGCTTCGTCAGCAGGTCTGTCCTTGGCTCTGTCGGCTACCTGCACACTGGCGCGTGATTGTAATTGCATTTCATTTCACTTGTTGAACATTTCAGAGCCGAGCTACAGTTCCAACCATCAGCAAGACAAATGAGCTTAGGAGACATCAGTTGACTGAAATCTATAAGTTATTTCACTTCACTGCCCCCCCCCCCCGTCCCCCCTTGCCCGGCCTGCTTAAAACTCCTGGGATGGGAGACAGTCTGATAAGATCCACATGGTATTTTTATGGCTAAATGGGACTGACTGTACACACCCTAGGCCTTATGCCTAGATACTGGCAACCGGAGGTCTCTTAGACCCTATAGACATCTTAGCTCAGTAGGTCTCAACCTTCCTAATGCTGCGACCCTTTAATATGGTCCCTTATGCTGTGGTGATGCTCCCAACTATAAAATTATTTCATTGCTACTTCATGACTAGTAATTTTGCTACTGTTATGAATCGTAATATAAATATCTGATATGTAGGATGTCTTATACGTGACCCCCGTGAAATGGTTGTTTAAATGCCAACGACGTTGTGACCCACAGTTTGAGAACCAGTTTCTTAGCAGAAGGGACCATCTTATCCTTTCCTGATGTCACCCCCTCTCTTAGGAAATCTGGCTGGAGTTAGGAGTTCAAGGTTTGCTCCTTAAAGCAACCCACCCAGCTCTTAGTTTATGACAAGAAATCAAACCTCTTAGCTAAGGAGTGATGGCTGCTCTTGTCTGAGGCTGAACAGGCTTTTGATTTCACACAAGATCCCTTCTTTGTGTCTAATTGGAATGGGTTCCACAAAGCTCACCTTTTTCCCCAATTTGTCAACAATAATGATAATGATAATAATAATAATATTGATAATAGAAGCCATTTCCCAGAGTTCTTTAATGCTGAGATGTTGGGCCAATGTTTCCTACAGAAGCTGAGATGACTTTAGGGCATTTCTGAAAACCCAGAGAATTGATTCCAGGGACTGTAGCACAAACTTCTGGAGGACAACCTGATGCCCCGGACTCAGGACCACACTTTCTGGAAAATCCCAACCAAGACAAGGCACAGAACACAGGAAACATGCGAGACAGACGTGCCTCTCTGCTACACACGGAAACTATGTTCCTTGCAAGAGGTTTCTGTCTTCCATTTGAACAGGGAACTCCCCCCTTGGGCATAACTCGGGGACTGTGACTGAGCAGTGTACGTCTTTGATGAGGAAGAGGATATTTACGACAATGTGGCTCTAGCCCAGGGCTTGCAGCCCAAACACCTCCGAGGTCAACCAAGTGGCAGGGGTCCTACATACTGGTCCTGGGATGACCTGAATCAATGAACCTAATCAAACGTAACAAAAGCCTGTAACAGGAGCCTCCAACCAAATCCAAGCCAACAAACACAACTGACTGTATGGTATGCCAGCCTAGCACAGAATCTCAGTTGTTGTATAGATGGAACCACGATAGATTTCAAAGTCTCTGTTTCACTGGTAGAAAAATGGAGGCAGAGCTTGAGGAAAAGGCTCAGACCAAACAACTGGCCAACCGAAGGGGTCTCTCGCTTCCAGGCTCCTTCCTTCTTGGTTTTGCCTATCCCCTTTCACGATGTTTAGTGACTGACTCCTCCGGACAGCTCACACAGTACTTCTGATTGCATGGATGATAGGTCAAGCATTGGGGAGCTCAGCTCATTCACCCCAAGTCACCTAGTCCCCGGATACATCCCAGAATGAAGTATCTATTGGTTCTCAGAGACACTTGGTGATTTGACTGTGGTGAGCTCATCGTGGAAGACGCCCCGTCACTGAAGAGATTAGTGCAAAACTATCTCTGAGGTCTCTGCCTCTGAGAAGTCTCCCCTAATGCCCTCAGCCACATCACCCTGGCAAAACTGGCAAGGTACACCCACTACAACTGAAGAGATGTCACACCCGGCACAGGACTTGCTGGATGCCCCATTGTCTGGTTCTAGCCAACCTCAGGGTGGGGCTCAGGCTACCAGTATGAAGCTCCTGCCCTTGGACACGCAGCATCAACACACACATGATGTCATATCTGACACACACTGGTGTGATTTGTGGAACCACTCGTGGTAACTGCCCTCACTCTCAGCTTTTTCTCACTGAATACAATTACGGCAAGATGTTGAGCCCCAAGAGCCCTGATAACGGCTGCTCACACTGGAGACTTAGTGGCATTTTTCTGTTGATACATTATTTGCGTTGCACATCTCCAAGTGAGCTCCGTTTCTCAGCAGGGCAGGCTACTACTCATCCCCTCCTTCCCAGGGTCAGGATACATCCAAGACTCACCAAAGGCTGGGCCAGGGTTGAGCACAAAACAAGGGCTTTGAAGAGACCCGTGACAGTTAAAGCAGGGTGTATGCGCTTGATTCTGAAGTTATTTCTGATGGGTCACATTAAAAAAGGAAGTTTCTCTCTGAAAGGATTAACCAGTGGGCAAAGGCTCACTGTTAGGTGGGACCTCAGGGCTGATGGCTAGCAAGCCCGAAGTGGGAGGGATCCGAGAGAGCTCACTGATTTACAGGGACAACTGAAGAGAGAAAAATCCTACCCTCTTCCATGCCTGAATCTGGGGCCTCTCTATTGTGAGGACAACATGAACTCTTATCCACAAGTTCAAGACAAAATGTCAAGACATGAAGATCGTCCCCGACTTTGACAGAGACAGGCTGTACAAGTTTCGACAGGTCACATGACCTCTCCAAATACTAGTTTCCCTCTCCTTCGAGGAGGTCAGGAACTGAAGGCTTTAGAATCTTCTGGAAAGACTCGATTTAAATGCAGAGAATTCATATCTCCTGAAGGAGAGGAGGACTCTGCAGAGGGGTTCGAGTATCTCTGATTCCGGCTAATGGCTCTGACATTGCTGGTCTGCTGGGAAGGTGTTTGATGGTCACTAAATTGGAAGATGTCTAATGGTGGTCAGACATCAGAAAGAGACAAGAGGGCATGCCCATTCCTTCTGTAGCCTTCACATTATTAAGCACGCGTGGCCCCACATTGTTTTGGGGGTGGGAAAGCATGCCCCTTTGTGGAAACAGCCTGTGTGAGAATTACCCCTGAAATGCAACCTCTCCTGTGAGCACATGTCGCCTTGCCTGTTGTTCTTAACTGCATTCTGCTGAAGTATACCCTCCCCAGACCTATGGGAAACCTGAGTGACAGGCAGTGAGCCGAGAGCTGTCACAAGACACCGAGAGAGAGAGAGAGAGAGAGAGAGAGAGAGAGAGAGAGAGAGAGAGAGAGAGAGAGAGAGAGAGAGAGAGAGAGAGAGAGAGAGAGAGAGAGAGAGAGAATATGAATGAGAAAACATGGCACAAATTTCTTCACGCTTTTAAAATCTAGGCAAGCTGACCCCCAAGCAGTCCCTGTGAGGGATGGAAGTATTCAAAACACTTTTCCCCCAGCACCTTGGACAGCTCCTCAAAGCCTGGCCTAGAGAACCCCTGGGGATTTTCTACCTTAGTGCACCCCCACTGACCTCCTAGGCTCTCAGTTTTCCCCAAAGGTTGGTCCAAAGAGATAGAGCCTTTGGGGGCTGGCAGTGTCCATTTGGGGAGAATGGTGAAGAGATTCTAGGGCTCATGTCTGCACCTCCCAACTTGGATTTTTTTCCCTCTCTTTTTATTTAAAAAGAAAAAGAAAAAGAAAAATCAACAGCTGTAACACAGGACTGGTGTCTCCAGAACCCCTGTTACAGACATCTCAACATCTTTAAAACAGTTTTGTGTAGGAGTGATTGCTCTCATTTGGCAGACAGTGGGGCTAAAGCTCAGAGATGTTAAGTGACCAATTGGACAGTCACACTACCGTGGGGTCCTCAGCTTCAGACAGAAATCTACAACAGGTCTCCTCTATGCTGCTTGCTCTTTTCCTACAAGGTCTGGAATTTGGGGGAGGGTTTTCCAGACTTTATACATCTGGAAGCAAATCCATGTGCACAAAAGTGGGGTACAGGTTGGGCTGGCTATGGATGAACGCCCCCGCCGATTAGGAAGCCGGTGAAGGTCTTCTTGTTGACTATGGGCAACTGGCTTGGTTTGCCCTCTCCCAGGTTCTACATCTGCAAATCGAGGTGCAGGTAGTTATCCTAGGTATTGGGAAAGCCAAGCTATTCCAGATGCATCCTGTATGCCCTGTATGCAGTAGACACTTGCAGCATGCGCAAAGCCTCGCGTCCCTCAGTTTCTTCTAGAATCTGGGCTGGGGCAGTGATATTGGCAATCATGGGAGAACTTGTGAAGGATTCGCAAACCTTTCTGCTGAGACAACCCCCCCCCCCAATGATGAAGAGTGGGCTTGACCCCTATTCCATTCTGGCATATGCCCCAAGTTTAAAAAAACAACCCCCCCAAGATAACCTCCATTTAAAATAAAGAAAAGCAAAAATCCAATCAAGAAAACCAATTCTCTAGGAAGCTGTGCTAATGCCACCCCCCAAAACCTGCTTTTTTGCTCTGATCTCAGTTTGGGTAGGGATGGACAAGGGGGTACTTCCCCCCACACTCCCTTTGGAGGGGTTCTCTCCTGTCCTCCCTACTCTTGTGGTAGATACTTCCTGGGTACCCCGGGGTTGCCTGCATATCACCCCTGCCACCCTTGTGTATGAAGCAAGGGTTGGGTTTCCTAGGAGTCAGACAACATTTCTAGAGTCTCGTCTGCAGCAAAATGTGATGCATCTCTCCAGGGGCTGCTTGGACAGACTGGGAGAGGGAGGTGGGCACAGCCTTAATTACCCTCCAGAGGACCGTCGGTTTAGTTTATGGGAACCCACAAGACGCTGAGGTCCCAGGATCTATCCTGGGTTACATCAGACCCGACCACCAGTAATATTTCCTGCGGACTTAGCACTTGCCCATAGCTTCACGTAAACGTTTACGATGTTTTAAAGGTTTGCCAACAAATCCCCAGGAAAGGGCCACTTCTCTGTTTCACGCACTGCACGAGAAAAACAGAGGCTTAGAGAGAGGGAGAAGAGACTTACCAGAAACGGTAGCTCTAGGATTAGAACCCCAGGGGCATCACTCTACGGTCCCTGCTGGGGCTGTACACCTGTGTGAGCCTCTGTTGCTCCAGAAAACCAGGTTCACAGTGTGTAGACAGCCGTGGATGCTGAGGCTACCTTGCCCTTAGGGTGAAGGCAAGCTTCCCACTTCCTTGTTCCCTAGGGCACGACCCAAGAGTCCTGTGAGGACCCAAGTGTCCGCGAGTGTCCAGGGAAGCTAGGTCTCCTGGAAACCCTGTCTCACCCCTGAACCATTTGGATGCAAGGCAGGGATCCCGAGCCCTGGCGGACTGACCCTCTTCTGCTCTGGGAACCATCGGAGCGATCTTAACCGTCTCCTTGGCGGGAGAGGTGAACTTTCCGGGTTGTGGGGGAATAGCTGCTTCACTGGATCATGCCAGCCGCGGGAGCACAGGGCTGATGGGACAAAGTTGGAAAGCAAAGAACAGCGCTCCAGCAAATCCACCCTGCAGCTGGGTCTCCCCTCTGGCCAAGCCAGAGTCTCCAACAGAGTCACGGGGGGGGGGGCGGCAGGGGGTGTCTGGAGAGAGGAGGAACGGGTCTCTTGGAGGAGGAGGTGACTGAAAGTTGAGGCCCCCCGCAGGTGCCAAGGTCCCCAGGGTTGTGTATCCCCCCAGCTTAAGGCTATGTGCGTACGCCCCTGGGGTCAAGATTGCCTGGGGTTACGATCGGATTTCTACCATTGTGACACGGAGGTTGGGAACGTGCAGGGAATGGGTGGGAGGGTCCCTTGCCCTTGTAAAGTTGGAGCGAGGAGGCAGGACCCACCTTTCCAGGAGCTCACAGCCTGGACTCGGGTACGCCCCATTGCCCGGAGAGCCAGGCCGCCAAGGAGAGCCAAGTTGGGGCGCACACCGCCCGCCGGAGCTGGAGCGCAGGTCCCTGAGAAGGTACATGGGATACCTTGGGTCCAAGGCTGAGAACTCACCTGCTGCCGAGCCCGCGCAGTTCCAGGGCTGTGGATCACGCTGTTCACCCCGTCTTCCGCGCCTCCTCCTCCCGCAGCTGCTGAGCGCGCGGATCCAGAGCCTTGCTCCGGGGCAGGATGCTCCGGGCTCCAACAGCGCCACAGGGTAGGAGCTTCCAGAGCGAGCGCTCCCCGCCCCCCTCCCAGCCTCTTGCTCCCGCCTCGCTCCGCTCTAGCCTAGCCAAGTTCAGGACTGGAAGCTGCCAGCTTCCCCTTGCGCAACCTGGCTCACCCCGGCCGCAGCTGCCCCTAGTAGCAGCCGCTGTGCTAAGTAGCCGCTCGCGCCCTGCGGCTGCATCAATACGCAGGGACCGCGCAGCGAGCTCAGTGAGGGTCGTGAGGGGGAATTTATTTCTTAATGTCCCTGCTTTATCCTATCACCGCTGAAACGAATTAGTGGTGACGTCCAACCGGCTGGTTTATGGGCGTGGGGAGGGAGACGTCGCAACCCTCATTAAAAGGGCCGCTCTGGGCTTGGAAGCATACATCTTTTATGTAACCTAATTTCCATTTTTTTCTATCAGAAAAAAAAAAATCAACACATACACAGACAATGAAGAAATTGGGGACCCTAAAGGGGACTGGATGTAGTGACCACAGCGGGGAGAGAGGCTCTTTTGGGCAGAGGAAGATCTAGCTGAGGCAGGTGGTTGTCTCTATCCTACCTGGTGGAAAGATTCCTTAATGGGACAACTAGAGCATAGCCCCTCAGGGCAGGGCAGGAAGCCCCTCACGGAGCCAGCAGAAACCAGCCTGGAATACGGTTCTGGTTCTTGGGTGGGCAGACGTTCTGGAAAGGATGCCTGATTCTGTTCTTTTTTTTTTTTTTTTTCCCTCCCCGGAGCAGAGTGTATGCATGGCATCTGAGAGGGGTGTGAACCCTCCCTGGGGGTCTTTATTCCCCTATGGCTGGGAGACCCCCAGTGCCAGGAGAGGCCAGGAGCTAGGCTGGAGGAGGGGCAGACTCAGAGAACTCCTTTTCTTCCTTTCTTAGGGGCTCTAACATATGGGTAACCATATAAACCCGTCTTCAAAGCTGTTTCTTCCTGGACAGATTGCACAGGCGGTTTTGCATTTAGCTGTCGCTGTTGCTCACATACTCTTGGGGTAAAAGTGTGTGTGTGTGTGTGTGTGTGTGTGTGTGTCGGGGTTGGGGGTGGGGGTGTTGGACTTAAGGAAGGGGAGGATTCAGACCCAAACAACAGACTCACACACACCCAGGCACCTGGCTGCTATCTTTGTCTTCCCGTGGAAGGCACCGCACACCCAGAGTACGATCTGCACGGGTCAAGGGCCAGGCTGCCCCTCCCTGTCTCTCATAAATAGTCTTCAGATATCTTACATGGCAAGTCTGAGGAAAAGGGGTGTAACCTTGAGGGGGGGTTCAGGAAGAAGACTGAGGGGGTGGGGGGAGGAGGGGAACATAAGAAAAAGCTGGTGGGGGTGTGAAGAGGCCGTGCCCAGGGAGGGCCTGAGAGATTCCATCGGCCTCCAGGGCTCTGCCACTTCCTGACTGGGTGTGCCAAGTCTGAAGCCTGCTTCCTGAGCCTGCTGTGGGTCTTGGGGCTGTGGCAAGGCTGGTTTGGTCAAAGGATGGTGGTGATGCTCTCAGTTTAGTGTCTGGCATACAGTAACCCATTGTGAGAAAAACAGCCATCCATGTGACTCCCACAAGGACCAGCTATACGTCCACGAGTGTCCCATAAGAAGAGGTTGGAGAGAGTCCTTGCAGCCTGGGCCCAGCTTATGCCTGATCCCTTTCAAAGTTAAGCATTGGGCTTCCATGGTGTTGGGTCTCCACACTGCTCCTTCAATTACCATGGCAACTAGGGAAAAAAATCAGGAAGCCAGGAAGGGAGGCTGCTTCTCCACTGGGCTGGCAGTTCACCTGCTCCAGAGCCTCGCTTGCTCGCTCGCTCCTGCGCCTGCCTGCTGTGTAGGAGTTGGGGCGGTAGAGGTATACAGAGCGAGCAGTCTTCTATCCTGGCTGTGAGGACGAAGGGTGGTCAGTAGGGAAGGCAGAGCTATGACATGTGGGGTCAGGGCCAAAGCTGGGCTGTGCCTGTAGCAGCAGAGTTGGCCTCTTGGGGGAGGAGGGGACAGAAATCCCTTTGCTCCCAGTTCTGTCCTCCTTGCTAGGCGTTCTGGTACAAGTGTTGTGAAGCAGGACCGAGAGGTTCTGGGACCCTGCTGGAAGGACAGATCCTGAGCCCAGAAGAGGCGCCTGCTACCATGAGGAGTCGTGTGCGTGTGCGTGTGCGTGTGCGTGTGCGTGTGCGTGTGTGTGTGTGTGTGTGTGTGTGTGTGTATTTGGGAGGAGGGGAGATACAGAGGAATAGAGACAGAAATAGATGTAGGTATTTATACAAGAGACAGAGATAGTGCCCCAGACAGATAGACAGACAGACACAGACACACTCACACTCATTTTCACAGGTTAAGGAGATTAGGGTGTAGAACAGCTACTGTGTTAGAAAGGAGCACAGTCCTCGCTTCACGCTCGCTCTCATTTTTCTGGTTTGGAGCCAAGCCCTCTACAGATACACAGCTCGTTGGATTGTCACCAACACGACAAGAAGTGGCTCCCTTCCTCACTCCTGCTTGATGGAGGGGACATCAGAGGAGGCTCTGGAAACAGTCTCCTCTACCTCCCTAAGTAGAGGACGAGGAAGTGGGATATAAGAGGAAGTAGATCCTGGCTAGGGGAGGGGGGCGTGGCTCAGAGGTAGCAATCTCTGATGGGCAGGAACATCTAGGTTCCATCTCCAACTCTAATAGTAAACAAAAGACAGGGCTCAAGTCCCAGTGCACCAAAGTGTCTACTGTCTTGTAGAGAAGGGGAGACAAATGAAGTCAAAGCCACCATGCTGAGGGTGTCAGAAGGGAAGGGGTGGCTCTCTGGGTTGGGAGCATCTTCACTAATGTTAGGAACTAGTTTCCCCAAGAAGGACAGAGAAAAGACCAGAGGCTTTTGCCGTTGACTTGGTGGCTCTGGGCAGGATATAGCAACAGTCCCCCAAAATGCTTTTTGGGAATGGCGGTTTACATGATGTCGTGGTTTAGGTCTACCGCATGAAGCCTTGTGCACGTCAGGATAGGTGGTGAGGATGTAGCCTTTCTCAGTCTGAGAGGATGGAGCTCACTCGGGTACATCCAGACCTCTGCTCCAGAGACACCACAGAAACAGCTACCATGGGGCCTCGTCCTAAATCCCTGCGTGGACAGTGGGTAGATAAAATGGTACTATCTCTCCCCCTATATCAGCTATGGCCCCTCTGCTCAGAGTTGGCCCGGGGGAGCCAAAGGAGGAAGGAACTCGGTTTGCTTACTCTATGTGGCTGCCACCGAGGGCTAATACATTACCCAGGGCTAATGAAAACATAATTATCTTCTTTTGGCTGTAGAGAGGGGCTAATTTAATAGGCTGTGATCGAAAGGCATCTGCTGAATTTACCCATCATTGAAAACGCTTGAAGGGCCCGGGAGGGGAGAGCAGAGTGCCTCTGGCTGGCTTGCAGCTGTGTCCAGGGCGCCTCCAGCTCAGAATTCGGTGGCCAAGGTCCCAAGGCAGGCACAGACCTAGGGGCTCCACCTCCGCCGTGAATTCTCAGACCTTTCTTCTGCATCATGTAGCCTCTGTTCCCTCATTCACACAATGGGGCTTACTTATTCCTCTTACACTGTAACTTGAGGGACTAGATGAGGTGATGGGGTGGGGGAGGGAGGTATCAGCATATCCTGTGTCCACTAATAACTTCACCTGATTGGGCAGGCTGGACCGAGATGTCGGGTCTCTGCATAAACACTCCCTTCCTGGAGAAGCCCCCACTCAGGGTTCCCATCATGGTTTGAACCCACAGTACATCTGAGAGCATTTACAGATTCAGAGTTAGCCTGGGAAGAAAGCGACGACGAGGGTGGACGGTCACTGTCACCACTCCAAGCCACTGTTTTCAAAGATTGTCCCTGGACAAGTAGATCACTGTCCCCTGAGAACCTCCTGGTGATTCTCGCTCCAGACCCACTGGAGCAAATGTTCAGGGCTGTGTTTGAGACACGTACTTTGTGGAGTTTGTGAGAATCTCAGTGCCAACCGAAAACCAAACACTTGTGTGAATAAGTGAATGAAGAGCCAAGAAGTTGGAGTTCATTTACTCAACAGCAACCCCTTATTAGGCACCAACTGTATACACAGCTCCGTGCAATGAGCCTTTAAGCCTCTTTTATAGCTACGCTCCCATTCTCTCGGACCTCCGTTCTGAGGAATGCCCCCGGAGTTGCAGGACTCAGGTCTGTCCCTCTGTTGCCATGGCAACCAGATCCCCTCTGTCCCCGAAGCAGCTCCACCTGTCTCTCCCCGGGTGAGAACTAGTGGTTTCAGAATGAAGTTAGCTTAGCCCTGGGTGAACTCAGCCCTGGGGTGTTTGCTCGGGAGTCATCATTGCAATGTGTTTGTTATGAGACCCAATGCCCGTCAGTCTCCTTTGCAGTTAGAGAAATGAGAGGCTTTGCAAATGAGAGGCTTTGCTGTCTGGCATCAGACACAGGGAGGCTAAGACCAGAAAGTTCCAGAGCCATCTAGGGGCAGCAGCCTGTGGGTGGCTGCTTAGTTCTTTCCCTCCAGCTCAGGGATCATAAGAGGGAAAGCATTTCATCTGAGCAGCCTTGGGGCCAAAAGGCTGGCAGGCCAGATATGACCTAGTATTGGGAACACGGGTATCTGAGAGGCTAGTATCCCTAAGGGAAGCAGGGGGTGCCACAGTTCCTGAAGATGTTAGCCTAGACACCAGAAACAATTTGTGAGAGTCTGGCAGAGCTGAGGGAGGAACCGTTTAAAGTTTATCGGAGCAATCTGGCCATAAGAAGTAACATGATCTGTCATGGGCTCTGCGAGCCTGGGCAAGCAGCCTGGAGTCTCTGGGCCGCAAAAGATAAATTAATGTGAAGATGGATCTTTGACATGAGTTATATGTAAAATCTAGCACAAAAAGGTTCCAAACTGCCCAGAGCCTCTTTACAGGACCTTTCAGCACTGGTAGTTTGTCTCCAGGGACTCTGACGGTTTTTGGCTTTCCCAAGCTAGCTCAGCAGATGTAGTTCCAGGAGTGACCGAGAGATGGCGCTAAGCCTTCACGGTAGCCAACTTGACCCATCAGGAAGGCACTTAGGCTTCTTGGAGTCAATTTTGGGGGGCCTCTGGCCTGGGTCCTGGCCAAGCTGGGCTGATTTGGGTGACATTCAACTGTTGGGCCTGTTAAAATCTTATAGTCCAAGCCTGTGCTTTTTCAGACCCCCTTTAGTGTGGAGTTGGGAGTTTATAATTTGAAGGGTGCAGCCAGGGATTAAAAGTCTTCTAGAGAACGCACTAGGGAATAGTGGGGTCTGCAGGTAACATTTTAATATTTCCACTAAATTAAAGCATCGGGGTCACACCTATTAGAGAGCTCTGACCACAGATGTGGGTTTTAATTCCTGTAGGTGCTGCTGTATACTGTCGTGGGAAGTCTCTATCAGTGTCACAAACCAGCAGGTGCCTAAGGATTCCCCAAAGTTCAGGAATGAGCCCCCTCCCCAAAATGGATATCTGGAGTGGCTGTGTCTTCAGCAAGCTGTTGAGGAGACTAAGGCAGACTATCTCCTGTTTCCAAGTTGGCTGTCTCATGACTGTGAGGTCACCCCAGTAACTTGAATCAATTGGATGTCAGAGCTCAGGGCTTTCTGACCAGGAGAGAATAAGGTGGCTTCTCTCAGGAAAGCTTTGAAAGTGAGGGTAAGGCTGACCAGGTCCCGTTGTGGGAGTGAGGACCTCAGAAACCGCAGAGCCTTACTCTGGTCCCTCGCCTCGGCCTGCAGACATCTGGATTCCAATGACACAGCTTCTCGGGAACCATGACACCCCTCCCTTATCCGAGCAGAGATTTCCCATGGCCACACCCCTCTTGCCACACCACAGATATTCACAGAGAAGATCATACTGTTGGCTACTACTGAGCAGTCCCTGGGGGGGGGGGGGTGTCACTGGAGAAATGGAGGACATAGGAGCAGGTAGAATTTTCAGCATCTTGTTCTAGAATCTAGCCCAGAAAGCCAGGGTTGAGGGCTGGGATCCTTTAACTCTCCTTTCACCTGCTGTGTGACCCTGGGCAAGAGTGCTCCCCTCTCTGGGCTGCTAGGAAATGAAGGAGGTTGGACTAGAACGTAGATTCTGTCTGCACTCTAGGTTTGCTCTGGGCTCTGCAGCCCCCTTGGCAGTGCGGAGAGCAAAGGCTGGGTGAGGCTGTCATAGTCTTCAGGTGCCCCCTCAGTTCAGAGGCTCTGGCTTTTGTGTTTGGCTTTCTTGCTTGTACATCAGGGGTGTGCTGTTCCACGCAGTGCCAGGAAGCTGTGTCATTCATTCAGGTACCTGTGCCTCCCTCTTTCTGTTGTGTGTGTGTGTGTGTGTGTGTGTGTGTGTGTGTGTGTGTGTGTGTAGGCCTTTGCCAGGAGGTGGGGTGGTTAGTCCCCGAGGCAGGATTCTGTCCACAGCAGTCATCAGAGTGCTGACTCTCTGCAGTCTCTGATGTCTGCACCCCCACAACGGGACCTGGTCAGCCTTACCCACACTTTCAAAGCTTTAATGAGAGAAGCCACTCTGTTCTTCCCAGTCAGATTGCCCTGATCTCTGACATCCAATTGATTCAAGCAGACATTCTCTAATTGTGTGGACAGGCACTTAGTCTCTAATGGTGTGGATGAGCAGGGTGTGTGTGCGCGCGCGTGCAGGGAATGTGCTATTTAGAAGCTCAGGATCAGTTCTGGGCTCTGTTGGCTCCTAGCTGTGTGCTCTTAGGCTGGTTATCGGCCTCTTTTGAAGGTAGCAGCCTTGCTGGACTCTATTTTGGTGTTTTTCAGTGTCTAGCAGTTGGATAACATGTCCCAGGCATTCAGTAACTTAGCCCAGATGCTTGGGCAGATGCGGCAGTTCCTCCACACTACCGATTTTAGAAGCTGAGCCCTTGGGCCACCAGCAGCACCAGTATCTGGGCTGTGTGGCACTTGAACATTTCCTGTCCTTGTCCCAGTCAGTGACACTACAGGAGAGGTTGAATGGCTGAACATGAATTAGCTTGTTGTTGTTGTTGTTGTTGTTGTTGTTGTTGTTGTTGTTGTTCTTCTTCTTCTTCTTCTTCTTCTTCTTCTTCTTCTTCTTCTTCTTCTTCTTCCTCTTCCTCCTTCTCTTCTTCCCCTCCTCCTCCTTTTCCTCCTCCTCCTCTGCCCCTTCTCCTCTCCCTCTCCTCTCCCTCTCCTCTCCCTCTCCCTCTCTCTGAGACAGGATCTCACAGAAGCCAACAGTTAAAGTAGGAAAGAGGATTTATAGAATTTGGAAGCATACAAAAGACTGGATGGTTAAAGTTCTTTGCAGAAAGAACACCCCCTCCCAGAGGGATTGTGCAATATTTAGCTTCAAATTGCACCACAGAGCCATAGTGACAGTCCCAGCATGCTGCTGGCACCAAACCAAATATGGCCAGTTGAACAGGACAGAGGGACCTGAGATAAAACATTCTTACCAAAACTCTTAAAGCACTTGAGAAAAAGACAGATGCTTCAACAAATGGTTCTGGAGGAACTAGATATCCACAGGAGGACTCATACCAGGGTTTCCACCTCTCTCTGAAAAACTGAGCTTGCAATAGGTCTAATACCTTAATGTAGGCTGCCATATTTTAAGATACAGACACAGCCAGGCATGGTGGCTCATGCCTTTAATCCCAGCACTCAGGAAGCAGAGGCAGGCGGATTTCTGAGTTCGAGGCCAGCCTGGTCTACAAAGTGAGCTCCAGGACAGCCAGGGCTATACAGAGAAACCTCTCAAAAAACAAAACAAAACAAACAAACAAATAAAAGATACAGACACAGACAATGACTTTCTGGAGAGGACCCCAGCAGATCTGGAAATAATAGCAGGAAATGTCAAATGGGAGTCACAAAAGTAGAAGCTGATGGATTAGCAAAGAGAGCAATGAAGTGAATGCAGAAAGGGAGAAAGCCTTTGTCAGCTCTTGGTCTGAAAAGGGGATAGTATCCAGAATATATAAAGAGTTCTAACAAGTAAGCAACAACAACAACAAAAACCCATCAGATCATTAGTGGGCAAATGAACTAAAAATTATCTTAGTTTGCTTTCCTGTTGCTGTGATAAATACCATAACCAAAAGCAACTTGGGAGGAGAGGGTTTACTTCAGCTTATACTTCTACAGCACTGTTCAGCACGGAAGGAAGTCAGGACAGGAACTCAAACAGGGCAGGAATCGATGCAGAGACCATGCAGGGGTGCTGCTTACTGGCTTGCTCTCCATGGCTTGCTCAGCCTGCTTTCTTACACACTCCAGGACCATCTGTCTGGGAGTGACACCACCCACAGTGGGTTGGGGCTTCTACAGCAATCATTTATCAAGAAAATGCCCCACAGACTTGCCGTCAGCCAATCTAATGGAGGCAACTCCTCAATTGAGCTTCCTTCTCCCCAGGAGACTCCAGTTTGTGTGAAGTTGACAAAAAACCAACGAGGATAGAATTGAATAGACATGAAGAAGAAGAAGGAGGAGGAGGAGGAGGAGGAGGAGGAGGAGGAGGAGGAGGAGGAGGAGGAGGAGGAGGAGGAGGAGGAGGAGGAGAACAAGAAGAGGAGGAGGAGGAGGAGGAGAAGAACAAGAGGAGGAGGAGGAGGAAGAAGAACAAAAGAGGAGGAGGAAGAACAAAAGAGGAGGAGGAGGAGAAGGAGGAGGAGAAGGAGAAGGAGGAGGAGGAAAGAAAGAAAGAAGGAAAGAAAGGAAGAAAGAGAGAAAGAAAGAGACAGACAATGGAAACAAGATTCCTGTTCACTATACTTTGCTACAATTGACCAATGAAAACAATGTTCATTTCACTACAAAGGAAACATAAACAGATTGGATTGTAGCTCATCCCAGTTGTGACTGTTACTATCAAGAACCTGAATACTAACAAATGCTGGCATGGACTGGGGAGCCCTGAACATTCAGGTCTCCTTTGGTGGGGATGGGAATGGGTTCCACCACTATGCACATCGGTGTGGAGGTTGAGAACAGAGTCAGTCAGCCATGATGGCAGCACATGCCTGTCACCTCAGCTCAGTGGGCCAAGGCAGGAAGATCAAGGCTACATGGTGAACTGCAGGGTAGACTGGCCATAGGTGGAGACTTTATCTTAAACACCCAATCCAACCCCTGACCCCAGCAACAAAAGAACCATCACGATGCAGTCACACAATTCCTAAGTACAAACCTAAAAGAATCTAAGTGGGAAACCAGAGAGCCATTTGCCCAGCCTTGTCCCTCCCTGCATGCTGATGCCCACCATGCCACTATCCACGAGAATCAGCCCAGATGCCCATCATCAGATGGCTGGATAAAGAAAATGGGTCACACACACAAACGACGGAGTATCATTTATCTATAAGGAAGGATAAATTTGTGTCATTTGCACAAAGAAAACGCACGGAACCAGAGATCATGATGTCAAGCAAAGTACACCAGATTTAGAAAAACAGGTGTTGTCTGTTTCCTCCCATACATGAGATCTAGACATGAAAGTAAGCATAGGGTTGAAGGTAGAGAGAGGACTGCTGTGTAAAGATCAGGCCACAGGAGGGACAAGGGGACCAGGGAGGATGATGGGGGAGAACACGATTGAAGTCTATTGTACATGTGTGAAATGGCATGTTTTAGTATGGTTAATATACACTCATAAAAAAAGGACTGTCTGGAATGAAAAAAAAAAAAACAAAGTTTCTATAGGAAAGCAAAGAGGCATATGGAGGTGCCTCAGGGAGGATAAAGACCCCTTACTCTCCTGTCTCCCTCCAGGAGCCTCTGAAATATTTAGGACTCGCAGAAAAGCAGCTTAAAAAGCACTGCTTTTCATCTTGCTGCTCACTGCCTACCTACCCACCAAGCAGCCCATCCGTCTGTCCATCCATTGTCTGTTATCTACCCACCCTCCCATCTTTGCACATGTGAATTTGCCCACCCATATGTCCATGAACACATGAATCTATCCACCCATCCACACACCCATTTACTCATGTATTAAGGCACACGTGAATCCATTCATCTATCTACCCATTTGCCATCTATCAATATAAATATCCCATTCATGTATATTTGACCCCCATCTATCCATCATCCATTAATGTATCCACCTACCCATCATCCATCCACATATGAGCTTATCCATCCACCATTCATCAATGTATGTTTAATCCATTCATACATGACTCTGTCTGTCCATCATCTATTAATATATCCACCCACCACCCATCCATCACCCATTCACATCCAACTTTCCACCAATGCACACATCAATATATCACCCTACCCTTACACTCTTCACTCATCTACTATCTCCCCATGCACATATAGGTTCATTCATACACACACCTATCTGTAAATGCATGTATGCACACATCTTTTTATAACTACATTATTTCACCCACTGTCTACCTACCCATTTATGCATACATGAATCCATCATTACCCATCGGTGCACACATGAATCCATCTATTCATTCATGCATACATAAATCTACCCATTATGAATCTGTCCATCACAAACCACCCACCCATCAATCCATGACCCGTTCATCCTACCACCCATCTTTGTGTCCATAAATCTACCCATTATCCATCAATGCATCCATGTATCAGTTACTTATGTACACATGAATTCATTCAACCATCAGTCTATTTGTTGATGCATCTATGTATCCATCCATTCATGCATCAGTCTGTCCATCTATGCATCCATCCATCTATGCATCCATCTATGCATCCATCCACCCATTCATCCATCCATCCATCCATTTATCTACCCACCTACCCATCTGTCTGTTCACCCACCCACCCACCCATCTCTTCACTATCTGTCCACCCAATGACTATATCTGTGGAGATCACATGCCTCTTGTCCTTCTATCTGTCTTACCAAGAAGTCTGTCTCCACGCATGCTTGGAAAGAGGACAACACTGGAGGACGGACACAGCGTGAGTATTCAGAAGCAGGAGGTGGGACACATGCTTGCTGTCACATCTACAAAGATACCAACTGCCTCTGGGACAGAGAGCAGGTTTTCCCATCATGCAATAGTTGGTTTCCTGAGTTTCAGACTTCTCTCCTGAAGTTAATCCACATCACCAGTTCCTCCTTGTGCTGCCTGCTGGGAACTGGGCCCAATGCTGATATCCTGGTTTCTAGTGTAGTAAAGGCCTATGTTTGTGAGCCAGACATCTCATGTCACCTGCAGGCATATGTGAAACTGCCCTAGGTCACGTGCCAGCTTACAGTGGGCAGCAACCTCCAAGTGTCACCGTTTTGACAGTGTTCAGCCCCTCTGCGCTCAGCTCTGTGATGGTGCCATCTTTATATAAAACACTTAGGTGACAATGACACAGTCTCAGAGAACTTACAGTGGCTCCTCAGGGTGGGGAGGGGAGAGATACCCAAGGACTCCAGCACTGCTGTAAGCCCTGTAGGGGAAGCTTTGGAGCAAGCAGAGCACAAATGAAGCAGATAGACATGAGGAGGGGCCCACAGAGAGTGGCTGGGCCCTCTGGCTCTGATCTAACACCCTCCTCTCTGTTCACAGCTCCGTGCCAACCAGTGCATCTACCTCAGTGGCAGTGACCCTCAGGAACGAGAGTCTTCCAGTGTTGTCCTCTTTCCAAGCATGCTTGGAGACAGTCTTCTTGGTAAGACAGATAGAAGGGCAAGAGGCATGTGATCTCCACAGATATAGTCATTGGGTGGACAGATAGTGAAGAGATGGGTGGATGGACAGACAGATGGATGGATCTCTAGGGTCCTAAAGCTCCACACCAATGGTAGATTCAGTCATTTAATAAAGGTATGCTAACTCCCAGGGACATTCTGGGCAGCATCAATGGTGGTGATAGCTGGTTGATAAATAGCAATACTCCCTAACAGCTCCTCCCACAGGCCAGAAGAGTACTCCATTACAGCTCCTCCCACAGGCCAGAAGAGTACTCCATTACAGCTCATCCCATAGGCCAGAAGTACTCCCGAACAGCTCCTCCCATAGGCTAGAAAAAGTACTCCCTAACAGCTCCTCCCATAGGCTAGAAGTACTCCTTAACAGCTCCTCCCATAGGCTATAAATACTCCCTAACAGCTCCTCTCATAACTCCTCTCAGACCAGAAGTACTCCCTAACAGCTCCTCCCATAGACCAGAAGTACTCCCTAACAGCTCCTCTCATAGGCCAGCCAATGTGAATTCTCACCCACTTGGTAGGTAGCATATGGGTCCTCAACCTAAAACCCAGGAAACTCCAGATCTGGAACTTTGCTTGCCTTGGTTTAAGGCCACGAGTGGAAAATTCCACCCTTGACCTTATGGGAAGTCAAAATTAAATGGCAATAATAACACTATAGAAAACCACCTTCAACCTGGGTGAGGGAGGTACCCAGGAAATGGAAAGACCCAGTGAAGCTCATTCTATAGATGCAAATATTGCAAAATCCAAACAAAACAAAAAACCCACCTGAAATCCATCAAGCATTTCGGAGAAAGGGAAATGACCTGGTTTTCATATTTGCACACTGTTTGCCACCCACTGGTAAGTTGCAGGGTAGGGTCTGCATCTGAGAGACCTGTCCCTAGGGTCTTAGCCCTTACAAGCATGATGGCAGCAGATGATGAAGGCATAAGGAATAGCCCTGAGTATAGAAAGATGAAGAAGCAAATGATATCAGGGTATCACTGTTTCATGGTCTCCATGGTTACACACTTGTTCTGGCCCATCCCTCCTCCTCTCTAGCCACCCTGTGAGTGAGCCACTGCTGGGTGAACTTTGGGGGAAACTGAGGCATGGAGAGGCAGAAACTGCTTGCTTAGGAAGTGTGGCTAAGCAGTGGCATCTTTGAATGCACGGCCATCTTCAAGGGAGAGCCTGGAGGTGAAGTCTGGCAGACCAGATAGGACTTAGGGTGAAACTCCGGCAAAGGCATCTGTTGGTTAGATGCAGAGACCAGGTTCAACCAACATCACACAAGTGGGTAAAAAGTGAATAAAAAAAGTGGGCCCCCTCCCTGAACGTTTTATCCCAGGCTATCCCCATTGTTGTTACACTCCACTAATGGACAGGAAGAGAGGCAGGATGACCATGGAAGGTACAGGAAACCTGGCCTTAACAAAGCCAATGTATGACCTTGGACAGCGACCCAACCTCTCAGAGTGCCCCTGCCTCAAGCCCAGTATCTATCTCCCTTTCCAATGCTTTGAAAAGCACACTGACCAATAGCCACAAGACACTTATGTGTAGCAGGCAATGACTTATGAAAGTTCATTCATTCTTTCTTACTTCACATTCATTCATTGAGCACCTGTGTGTGTGTGTGTGTGTGTGTGTGTGTGTGTGTGTGTGTATGTGTGTGTGTGTGCGTGTGCGCTCGCATGTGTAAGACGCAGGAGTCTGTTCTTTTCCACTATATGGGTGCTAGGGATCAAATTTAGGTTGTTCAGGTTGGTGACAAGAGCCTCTCCCTGCTAAGCCGTCACCTATATTAACTATTTACTGTATTGCTATTCACTTTCTAAAATTATGAATTTCCCCCAAGGTTTCTTTCTCAGCTATAGCAGTGAATAAACATATATACATATTCATCCCAACCCTATGCCAATCACCCAGTCCGTGGCTTAACATTCAGCCGTCTGATGAATATGGGGCATTTTAGACCAGGAGGAGGTAAGTAAACCACAAAGCCTGTGTTCTCATCCCACAAGCAAACAGAGAAATAATAGGATGTCAATTGGCCATAGTTGCTATGATGGATAGATAGTAGGTATGATAAAAATGGCCATGCTGAGACTGATTTTATACAAGATGCCGAGAAGACAAATGCTTGTCAAATACAAGAGACCACCATACAGATGATGTAGGCAGCTTTGATAGGAAAAGGAAAAATCCACAGGGACTTTGTCCAAGGTTTTCAGAACCTCAGACTCCTAAGTTGATACATGTTCTGGCTAAGTTTTAACTGTCAACTTGACACAGTCTAGAGCAGCAATTCCCAACCTGTGAGTTGCAATCCCTTTAGGGGGGGTCAAATGACTTTCACACGGTCACCTAAGACCATCAGAAACACAGATATTTACATTATGACTCAAAACAGTAGCAAAATTACATGTATGAAGTAGCGATGAAAATAATTTTATGGTTGGCATCACATGAAGAGCTGTATTAAAGGGTTGCAGCATTAGGAAGGCTGAGAACTGCTGGTCTAGAGTCACCTGAGGCAGGGGACCCAATTAATAGAACACCCAGTTCAGATCGGCCTGTGGGCATGTCTCTGAAGGATTGTCTTTATTGTTAATTGATAGAGAAGGGCCTAGCCCACCGTGGGCAGCACCATTCTCTAGGCAGGTGGTCCTGGGCTGTATAAGAAAGTTGGCTACAGTGATTTATCACAGCAACTGAAAGGAAGCTAGAATAGTATGACCTCATTGAGAACACTGATAGGTAACCAACCCAACAGTCACCCGAAAGGCTGACGTCATTGGCTATCAATCATTATCACGTGACTCCACACAGGGTCACCCGAGGGCCTGGAAGTCGTAGGCATGGGAAATGAGCCCTGTCATGGATCCTGCCTCAAGCTTCAAGTTTGAGAAGTGGCCAAGGCCTACGGAAGCTGATCCTTCCTGCTTGTTCTCTCTGCTCCAGGCACCAAGCTAAGCACCACACCATTAAGGCTCAATGACCCCATTAGGAGCCTGGTAATAGAATCTTATTATCCAAGGAAAGAAACTGGGGTTCAGGGAAGGTCACATAACTTGCTTGAAGTTGTATAATGACCATGAGACATGTTCAGGCAGATGGTGGTTGGAATACAGAGGAGGGAATCTAGCCCAGCCTGGAGCAAACAAATTGTGTCTGCCTCTGGAGGAAGAAGCTCTGAGTTAGTTGTGTGTGTGTGTGTGTGTGAGTGTGTGTGTGTGAGAGAGTGAGAGACAGAGAGAAATATGAAGGCTGGGAAGTGGAGGACCATATTAGAACTGTGTGTGTATGTGTATTGTGTGTTGTATGTGTTGTATGTGTGTTGTGTATGTGCACACTGTGTTGTGTGTTTGTGCTGTATGTGTGTGTGCTGTGTGTGTTGTATGTATGTACGTGTTGTATGTGTGTTGTGTGTGCTGTGTATTGTATGTGTGTGTTGTATGTGTGTGCTGTGTGTTGTATGTATGTGTGTGCTATATGGGTGTGTTATATGTGTGTGTGTGTGCTCTGTTGTATGAGCATATGTGTTGTGTGAGTGTGTATTGTATGAATATGTATGCCACATTCTGGTGCCTTCATTACCCCCCAAACAAGCAGTATTTAGGTTGCACTCTGGGTAATTTCCTGCCCCTCCTTTGGTCAAGGCTATCCCTTATGCATGTCTCTCTGTCTGTAAGATGGAGGCACTCTGGGGATAACAATCAAATCTCCACTCTCCCATCAGCAGCCGAGTGTTTGCATAGGACTGCAGAATTGATCTGTGCTCCTGGGATACTAGAGCTATGGGGTCAACAGCTGGGGAGGTCCGAGGACAGCTTGCAGGAGGGAATCTGTTCTCTCCCTCCACCACATGAGTCTCAGCAATGGAACTCGGGTCCATTGGTGTGGTAAGTGGTGGGGCAGGGGTGGCAGCAGGTGTGTGAGGCAGTTGGTCACATTGCATCTCACAGTCAAGGATCAGGGAGAGACGAAGGTTACTGATTGGGAGTCAATCTCTGTTCCACACAGTCTAGGACCCAGGCCCAGGGAAAGGTGCTGCCTACTGTTAGGGTGTGTTTATCCACTTTCATTAGCTGAATATATGTTAATGAATATAGATAACTATCAATCAACCTAGATGGCTCTTCACAAACATGGCCAGAGGCTTGTCTCCAAGGAGACAGCATGGTGAAGCATGTTTCTGTTCCCAACGCTGGAGAGGCAGAGATGGTGGGATCTCTGGGGCTCTTGGGCCAGCCAGCCTAGCTTGACTGACAAGTCCCGGATCCCAGTGATGTCTCAAAAACTGACGTGGATGATGACAGAAGACACTCAACATTGATTTCTGCCCTCCACACATACATTCATGGGCTTGCAAACCCACTCACACCCATGGGTATGCACACACATCTCTCTGTCTCTGCCTCTCTCTCTCTCCTTTGTTTATCCAAACTGCACTTCATTCTCCTTATGATACATATCTCCAGAAAAATGAAACCCTTAAAAAAATCTTAAGATATGTGAATTGTTTCCCTCTTCCTTAACTGAAGGTATGAACGACTTCTAAGCTCTAACGGAGCAGCAACCTTGGAGACAGCCGATGCTCTCTGAGTCCAAGGAGGCATGAGTTCTTCACCAACCGAGAAAAACATCAGCTTTACAACGTCAGGTGGAAAAGGTAGATAGGGTGCAGGAGAGGCCCGAGCTGACGACGGTGTACTTTGGGAACGTATAATCTCGCAGATGGCATCTAGAATACACAGTAGGTACTCAATAAACACTTTTAATTGGAGAGGGAGCCATCGTCTACTTCTCTCTCACCAGTCTTCGGAAGTAGGCAGGCGCCAATCATCATGAAGAGATTTCAAAGCTCTCCGCCCCAATACCTTGCTTTGAGCCAAAGAACCTCCCGTTCCATGCTTTCCTCTTGTGTGCTCCTTGAAGAGCCTCTCTGAGCTCACAGCAGCCAGAGAATCACGCTATTCACAGGCTGAATGGGGGTAATTCTGGCGGTGCTTAAAGCCGCCTTCCCGCTGCAGGGGGGGGGGGGGGGAGGAAAGGGGAAGGAGTGGGGAGACAGGGGGGGGGGTGCTTGCCAGCCCGGGTGCTGTGAAAACCACTTCAATGGCCGCCTGCAATTCCTGAGAGCAGCTTCTTCTTCGAAGAGGCTGGGTTTGAAAACAGTGTGAAGAGGTCAGGTCAGGCCAGGCCTCAGTCGTCCCTTGAGAACTCTGGTCTGCCCCCACAGCTTGTATGATAATAATTATTATTTACTCCATGGGGTTTCAGTAGGGCTGAGGCAGAGGGTTCTGGGTAAGATGGGACTCAGAGTGGCTAGGGAAGAGGTACCCAGGCATGCTGACATCACTACCCAATGCCGCAGTTTATATCAGGGTGGCAGGTACAGATGATCACAGGAGCCAAGGCATTAATAAGGGAAGCAGATCACATGGGGATCTCAGAAAATCTCGGGCACACAGGCTAGTGGACCCCGCACCAGCCAACATTGTCACTGGGAAGGAAAGTCCAAGAGGGCTAGGATTCTGCGTCCTTAGGAGGAATCCCAAATTCAGATTTTTAAAAATGTGTGTGTGTGTGTGTGTGTGTGTGTGTGTGTGTGTGTGTGTGTGTGAGAGAGAGAGAGAGAGAGAGAGAGAGAGAGAGAGAGAGAGAGAGAGAATATGATGAATAGGTGTTTACTGCATATTTGTGCACCATTTACATGCAATGCCCATAATGACCAGAAGAGGGCGTCTAATCCCCTGGAACTGAAGTTAAAAAACAGCTCTAAGTTGCCATGTGGATGCTGGGGATCGAACCTGGGTCCTCTGGAAGAGCATCCAGCGCTCTTAACCACTGAGCCATCTCTCCAGCCCCCCAGATTAAAAAAAATCAATAAAAATGTTACTTATTGATGGATTGAGTGCACATGCCATAGGGCACAGATGGATGTGTGGAGTTGGCGCCTCGCTTCCACCTCCTCGGTCTTGGGAATTGAGCTCAGGTCTTTAGGCATCGAGGCAAGTGCCTTAACCTGCTGAGCCATCTTGCCAGCCCCCAAACCTGAGGGTGGCAACGATTTACATGTGAATAGGGTCTGAATAAGCAGCCCTTGTGGTGCTTCAGAGGTCTATGATTGACACTCTCAGGAGCTGTGGGGTGCATGGGTGTATTGGTGTCTGCAGGCATGGCCAAAACTTAGAGCTCTGTCTCCCAAGTGCTGGGATTAAAGGTGTGAGTCACCGCTGCCCAGCTCTACTTTTAAGTTTTTCACCCAGAGAAGAAAAGATAAGTTGTGTCCAGGAAAGCAGCAAGGTCTGGACTAAATAAAGTCATGAATGAACAGAAATAGGCAGGTGAAGGCAGGGATATCGGCAGAGCTCAAGCACACTTCCTTCGCTACAGTAGCCCCTCTTCTTGCAAAACGACTGGTTTGAGAGGTGAGCATGTGACTCGAGCAGAGCCAATCAGAGCTCTTCCCTGGGACTGACCTACTGCTGCTAGGTGTCGGAAGCCATCTTTAAATTAAGACTAAAGTAAGCTTTGGTTCTGAGTGGCATTAATATTGCTGTTAGGTAGTGGCGGGAAGGGTAATGGAGATCCTCGGCACGGCTTAGAAGTCAAGAGAACAGAGGAGGCCAGGCATGTGATGCGTTCTTTTTTCTGTCAGGTCTTGGGGCTCCGAGAGACCCAGAGAATCATCACCCAGTCAGCGAGCGAGAGGATGCAGGGTCTGTGTTGTTCGCACTCCCTCCTTTGAGTGGAGGGACATCTTCTTAATTAAGACCTCTAGAACTTATGGCTTAGGGCTTGAGAGGGCACCTAAGGCCTGGAAAGCTCTGGAAGTCACAGGGGACACGTGATCGGAAGGCTTCTGGCGACTGCGTTTCTCCTCAGCTGGGGAAAGCCAGTTCTTTTCAGCAGCCCAGGACAGTGCGTGCGTGCGGCATGGAGGAGATTTGGGAGACTGTTCAGAGGACCCGGAGGTGGCAAAGCACAAGGAGGGCTTTAGAAATATGAGCCCCAGGCTACCGAGCTGCTAAGGCTGCCTTCCCCCTTTGTCCCCCTCCTTCCTTCTTTTCCTCCCCGCCTTTACCCCACTTTCCTTCCTCTTCTGCTTCTCCTTCTTCCATCCTCTCATCCGCCCATCATTCCTTGCACCTTCCCATGCCCTGTGATAAATACCAGAGCTAGCTTGGGAATCAAGGTGACACAGACCACACCCACACCGCCTGCAATGCCCCCACCTCCTTATCCAGACTTTCCCCACACAACAGTCAGGATGATTTTTCTCAAAACAACTGATTCTGATCACTTTCTTTGAGCCCAAAACCCTCAAGGTAGAGTTTGCCAGCTCAACCATGTCCTCCACCTCCCGGCCTTTAAAAAAAGCTCCTTTTGATGTCTTGAGTGAACACAGTCTCTTCATGTGTTAAACCCTATAATCCTTCCAGGCACCAGGTCCCCCTTCTCAGACAGTGGCGTAGGTCCTGTTCCACACACTCAGAGTCCCAGGCTCACCTCCAGCTCAGCAAATTCACATTGCCCTTAGCTTCCTAGTGGCCAGAGGGTTCACCTTTCTTTGTTGAGCTTATGATGGACTCTCCAACAGAGAGAATACAGAGATACCTACAGAGTCTCAGTACCAGGGGTTGAGCAGAGTGGTGTAGGGGTGGGGAGGGTTGGTCTGGGGTGAGGATAGGCAGTAGAATTTCCCAATGTTCTATGGTGCATTCGGCTGCTGGGGCCATAAGGATGAGTGTGACGCCTTTCTTTCTTTCTTTTCTTTCTTTCTTTCTTTCTTTCTTTTTTTTTTTTAAAGATTTGTTTGTTTTTCAAGACAGGGTTTCTCTGTGTAGCCCTGGTTGTCCTAGAACTCACTCTGTAGACCAGGCTGGCCTCAAACTCAGAAATCTGCCTGCCTCTGCCTTCCAAGTGCTGGGATTAAAGGCATGTACCACCACCACCCGGCTAAAGATTTATTTATTATATGTAAGTACACTGTAGCTACGTAGCTATCTTCAGACAGCTCAGAAGAGGGCATCAGATCTTGTTATGGATGGTTGTGAGCCACCATGTGGTTGCTGGGATCTGAACTCAGGACCTTTGGAAGAGCAGTCGGTGCTCTTAACCACTGAGCCATCTCTCCAGCCCCAAGTATCTTAAGTATCTTAAGTAGCTGGATAGGTTTCACTGTATAGCCCAGGCTAGCCTTGAACTCCTGATTTTCCTCCTCCAGCCTCCTGAATGCTGGGATCACAGAGACACTGAATGACACGATAGATGTTTCAGGCAGATGCACTAATGCCCCTGATGTGATTGATTATGGAGAGTGAATGGATCGAAGCAGCACACGATGCCCCATAAATGTGTGACTATTGTGTGTCACTGACTGGAAGACGGGCAGGGAGCTGGAGATGGGAGTGTCATGAGCAATGGAAGCTGCCTCTGCTTTCACTTCTGCTTCCTGGCACCTATTGGCATGCCCCAGGAGATGTCAGAGGTCCCAGCACCCCACCATGGAGGGGACTGAAGGTTCTGGGAGGAGACCCTAATGGCCAGAGCCCAGTTTTCTACCATGTCTGAAATATCGCCATAGAAATGCCATTGGCCAAAGCAAGCATCACTGAGTGTGTGTGTGTGCATGTGTGTAGCTGAATGTGGATATGCATTAGCACTGTGTAGCTGTGTAAACTTTGTGTATGTGCATATAACATGTACCTATATGTTGCATGCATGTGGATGTGTGCACACACATGTGGCTGTATGTATACATGTGTGCATGTGGTTGTATATGTGTGCACATATGTGCATATACATGTGACTGTGTGTATACATGTATGTATATGGCCGTATATACACATATGTGCATATACATGTGGCTGTATGTATGTCTGTGCATGTGGTTATGTGCATGTGACTATATGTGTGTGTGAATAAGTTCAATCAATCCTTCCTGCATGAATTTACAAGGAACACCAAGCTATGTTTGCCAGTGGTGATGCTCCTGGTGGGTCTGGGGTCATGAGCTACTGGTAGGAGGCTGGCGCACGCACACATACACACACACTCACTCTCTCTCATTTTTTGAGACAGGTTCTTCACTGGCCTGGAACTCTCTACTTAGTCTAGGCTGACTAGGCTGACTCCCCAGTGAGCCCCAGGGCTCTCTGCCTCTTCAGTGCTGGGTTTACAAGTGTGCACCACCAAGCCTGACTGACTCCCTGGACTTTTTGAGATTTTTCTTTAATGTGGTACTAGGGACCAAACTTGGGTCCTTGTGTTGCAAAGAGAAGGAACCCCTTACCCATGGGCGTGATCTTCTCAGCACCCCCCCCCCCCGGTGGATTGCATTCCCCAACTATAGTCTCTGTGCTCCCACGCTGGAATTCTGACTTGGTTCCCTCCTGGCTGGATGTGCCCTTTCTACAAAATGGTCCTAATTGTGAAAGTAACGCCTTTGGGGATTAAAATGGGCATGTGGTGACGTGCGTCCTGACAGTATCCAGTGGGGCTGGGTATGGTAAACATTTGATTAACTTCGAGTGTGAGCACTACTCAGTTTCAGCTTTGAATTGAGACTCTTCTGGCCCTCGCTTGTCTGCTGCCCTCCTGGGTAGCTCTGAGGGAGTCCCTTCCCTAGTTGCGACTTCCTGAGTCTTCCTCCTAGGGCCTCGGCAGGTGGCTGTAGGGCAGTTGGCGTTACCTCCCCTCATGCTTGCTTCTAGGAGATGGGAAGGCGGGGAGCAGCTTGAGTTTCTCAGGCTGATGACTTGGTATGCCTGCAAGGATCTGATAGAGTGGGTAACTGGACACCAATCCCAGGGTCATGGTAGAGTGGGTCTTGATGACACGTCCCTGGCCTTCCCTGGAAACTTTGTCCCTGGAGCCTCTCTGTCCTGGGCAGTCCTCCAGGAATTCCTCCCAAAGAGGTCTCTGACTCTTCTGATACACGTATCTGGGGGCATGGGGTGAGCTGACTCTGCTCACTGAGTGGGGTCTTGGAGGGTTCAGGGAAGCGAAGGAGAAGACAAGCCATATTGCTTGTGTCTGTAACTTCCTGAGAGGATCAGTGACCATGTGAGGTGCAGGTGGGGAATTCTCCAAGCCTTTGAGACCTGGCCAGGCCTGAATTATACTTTATCTCCTTTTCGTTAAAACATCCTACATAATTACTCAAGATGTAGTCAAATGTCACCCCCTTGGCCCAGGCCTTCAGTAGCTCCTCTTGGGATAGGTCACATCTATATCTGCTTCCTTGGCTATTCCCTGGGAAAACGATAAACAGCCCTCCCCACCGACATCCTTTGCAGGGTAGCTCCTGGGGCCCCATGTGCTGAAAGTCCCTGGAACACCATCTGGAACTCCGCAGGTCTCAGGGTCTGTAACAACAGGGAAGGGTAGGACAAAACTGGGAAACAGGACCAGGGATGGTGACCACAGTGATTCCGAGCTCTCCCCTTGCTGACTGCTTCCTCTCCGTGCCTAAGAACCAGACTGTGTCAGAATCCATCCTAGCCAGTAACTCCCTACCTGGGTGGTGTACGTGTATGCATGTGTCTGTGTCTGTGTCCGTGTGTGTGTCCGTGTGTGTGTGCGCGCGTACGGGCGCATGTGCATGTGTGCATGTATGTATGTATGTGTGTGTGCTAGACACGGGCATGCAAGTATATCTACATGTGAGAAGCCAGCCTTGGCTCTCTTCCTTGAGAACTCTACAGCTTGTCTTTTGGAGACAGGGCCTCTCACGGAACCCAAAGTTAGCTGGTTTAGCTGCCAGTGATCCCCAGGAAGCCTGCCTCTGTCCACACCTGGATTTTTTTTTTAACATTATGCTAAGGAACAAGACCATGTCCTCATGCCTATTTATGTAAGCACTTTAGCAACCAAGCTATCCCCCAGTGGCCTCCAAATATTTAGTGAATATTGAACCATGAATATATAGCAAACCTTTGTCCCCCCAGTTTAAGGGAACTAGAAAGGTCCCCCAGAAACATGAAAATCACAACATCTGTGTGTGTGTGTGTGACTTTCTCCTCCAGGATACTTGTCACTGTCATTTTTGGTTGTCGCAACAGGGGCACAAAGAGGGTAGATCTCAGAGATGATGCTCAATGCCTTACAATGCCCCAGTCCAAAGAATGACCTAGGTCAAACTATGACACCTAGCTGTCTATGTCATACCCCAATGACCTCAAGCTCCACAGAAGGTGGAAACAGAGGCTCAGGGAGGATCAGGGAGGATCAGTGAGGCAGATGTGAGCTGGGTGGTTCGGGTGCCAAGCCCAGGTTCCTCCAGCCCTGCTCTGGGGTGGCAGCCTGGAACAGGGCAGGCCAGAGGCTGCCTGTGCAGGTGGCTAAGGGTCTGCTTTCCTGATTAGTGGCACACAGCCCTGTCTGAGGGTTACCGGAGGGTCAGGAGGGAACTGAGTGCCTTTCTTGTCCAGAGCCCAAAGCTGGCCTGTGGGGAATTCTCCCAGCCAGTCAGAGCAGCCACCAGATGGGGGACTGAGCAAAATTTAATATGTGACCATCTGCAGCCAGCAGTCATGGAACATGACAGGCAGCGCTCCTCCCGGGGTGGGGGTCGGGGCTCCAGGGTCAGCTCTGTGAGCTGGGGTCACCGAGAAGAGCAGGCTGTGGAGGGGAGACCTTATACCCCTATACCCACCTATATCCCTAACACCCACTCATACCCAACTCATACCACGCTCCCTCATTGCTTGCCTCCCTCCTTGATAGGCAGGAGCACTGAGAATAGGAGCAGCCATGGATTTCAGACCATCTGCTCCATGCCTATACCCTGCCACCCGTGCCTCTCTCGCAATGTGGAGCCAGGATGGGTTGTTTCCTTGTATTCTGGACTAAAACCAAAACCCATGGTTTCTAAGAGTGAGGGCTTACTGCATACAGAGGGGACATTAGGGTTAGCGGGTCCACAGACTTCCCCCCCAAGGCTTTAGAAGGATCCTATCCCCCCCCCCGACATGTGAGCTGCCAGGGAAGTGGCTCTCAGTGCCACAGCCCAATACTTCTTGTGAGTCACAGGCTCTCCTGCACAGTTCTGGGTGACAGAGGGAACCACTGTTGCCTGGAGAATTTTTTCTGCCTTGCCTCCCGGTTACTGTGACAGCCATGAGAGGCTGACTTGAAGCTATTTTCTTAAAGATGTATTTACTTTATGTGTGTGAGTACACTGTAGCTGTACAGATGGTTGTAAGCCTTCATGTGGTGGTTGGGAGTTGAGTTTTAGGACCTCTGTTCTCTCTGGTCCGGTCAACTCTGGTCAGCTTAAAGGTTTATTTATATTACACATAAGTACACTGCAGCTGACTTCAGATGCACCAGAAGAGGGTGTCAGATCTCATTGCTGGTGGTTGTGAGCCACCATGTAGTTGAACTCAGGACCTCCGGAAGAGCAGTCGGTGCTCTTAACTGCTGAGCCATCTCACCAGCCCATGAAGCTATTTTCTGATGCTCAGGGAAGTTCAATCTTTTTCTCTGAGCCACACAGCAAGCACACGGTCTCGGGGTATTGAAGAAAGCCAAGAATCTCTGCAGATAGCCCAGATTCACCTATGTCCTGGGAGTCCTCCATGAGCCTGCTTTCCTGAGGGACCAGAGGTGCCTCTTGCCATCCACCAAACACCTGAGGGAATAACATAGAGCAGACATAGAGGGAGGGGCCAGGAACCAGCTATGGCCTCAGGGCAAGCATATCTCCAGTGACCTATGTCCTCCAACTAGACCCCAGATTTCAGTTTCTAGAACCTTCTAGAATAACATTGATGGCTGAGGAACAGCCTTTCACCCCATGAACCCATGGAGAATGAACAGTTCAGACTCCAAGCCACATACAGGGCACCTGGCATTCCCTGTGGTCTCTCATCTCTGGGTGGCCCTATGCATTGGATTTATTGGGTAGATGTACCCTAAGGGACAGGAGATGGAGCTTTGCAGGGTATTGTGAGTTGAGGAAGGGCTTGATGGTCAGATCGCTGCTGCTCTGGGATGGGATGTTTAAGTTTCCCGTTCTTTTTGGGTTTGGTTTCTGTGCATATCTGGAAGGCTGCCCTGTTCAGAGCCGGTCAGAGTCACCAAGGAGACAGACTTGTTTCCTGCCACCTCCAGCATTCAAGGTACTTTCCATCCCAATAGAATCAGGACTTAGCTCTCTTTCCACGATTCCAACAGACACGGACAGAGCTACATCTATCAAGGGCCTTCCAGCCTCCAACAAGACCAGGCCAGACAGGCAAAGAAGTTCCTCCAATCCAGGACACACCCAACCACACCCACCCCCAGGCAAGGAAATTGCATTGCTAAGTTATGATTTGTTTTTTAGGTTCCCTGTCCAGTCCGGATGCTGGCCTCCTGTCCCTGTTCATCAGAGATGTCACTTTCCAAGGTCAGGGCAGCCAGTGGCCCGTGTCTGCAGCCTCAACTAACGTTCCGGAAAACCTGCTTTGGGAAATAGCATCACCTGAGGGGCAGCGAGCTGCCTGGTTTCGGGAACCTGACCTTCTCGGATCCAGCCAGCAGTCCCCTTTTGTTTGCTTCGTGTTTGAGATGAGGTCTTGCTATGACAGTGGCCAGGCTGGTAGCCAGCTTCCAGCATTCTCTGATTCCTACTGCAGGGTGGTCACACTTGGAGCCCTTGGGTGGGAAAGACCCAGTGACTTGCTTCTGGTGAGAAGAACACAGTGCAAGGGATAGGTGTCACAGCGAGGGATGGGTGGCACTTTTGAGTCCAGGGACAAGAAGGCAGCAGTCTCTTTTGGGTGGGAATCAGGAGCCACTCAGCAAGCTCAGATCGGAATTAGCCAACTGTTGCTTTTCTTGGTTCAAAGAGACCAGTATTCTGAAGTGACCCAATCAGCCTGCATATAGCATCAAGGACATTTGTCTACTTAGAAAACATTACACGTGGGAATTTAGTAAAAACTGCAGAGAACTGGGAGTGGTTGGACAGGTTTGTTAACTCTTGGCACTTGGGCAGCTGGGGCAGGAAGATCATGAGTTCAAAACGAGCCTAATCTATGTAGAGAGTCTGAGGTCAGCGTAGGTTATGCAAGGAGACTTTGTCTCAAAAACAAAAATGTAACTCTGAGGCTTAGAGACATTCATATATGCATGCTATCCATACTAAGGTGGGGTGTAAGCAGAAACACCCGTTCCCAACATGTGTTTGTTGGGTCTTAGCAGTGGTCTTCAAACAGCCCTTTATCTGCTCCAGAGAGCACCTTGGCCCAGAAAAGGAATCCTATTTCGGCCTGTGTACCTCCCAGAGCTCTTAGGTGTGGGTGCCACATGGCCCCTGGTGAGGACTGGCCCACACCTGCCTGACTGAAGAGGCGCGCCCTCAACCCAGCATGGCCAGCCCAACCCAGGGAGTCTCATCTGAGCAGAGACTGGCAATAATGACCTCACCCCCACCAGTCTGTGCCTGCTTCCCCGTAATTCACGGTGGTGGTCACATTAACTGAAGGGCCTGGGCCATGAACGGGGCTAATTGTTTCCAAACATTGGATTGCAGGGATCCTGGGCATATTAGGATGCTGAGTGGGGAGGGAGGTCCTGCTGCTGTGATCCTTAACGGATGATGGCCTCTGGGGACACCATCTGCCCGGATGAAGTCCTCTGTACCACAAGGACACAGCCGGGTCCCAACACCCTCCATCTCTAGGATGTGTGGGCCTCTTGCCCGGAAGGAGCAGGAAACTTCCTGTTTTAGTCCTTTTTCCTTTTACCCCTGAGCTACTAAATACCCACGTGTATGCTTCCAGGCCACCCAGGAAGTGAGGCAGCAATCCCAGCACTAATTACGCGTCAATATCCAGTCATCAGTGCTCTCTCTAGCTCTCATGTAACTCACGCTCAGACCCAAGGGGACGGTCACCGCCAACCACTATTGTTTGACAGATAAAGGAAACCAAGGCATAGACCTGGATTATAACACAGCCAGGGCGCGGCAGGTTTAACCATGCGGGGCTTTAACCATGGACCATCTGGCCTCAAAACTCCTGAATTAGCCAGTGAGATCTCCATTTCTGGTTCTAGAAGCCTTGGGACTGGGTTTTAAGAGTCCCCATCGCTTTGTTCTTGTTTCTGGGTCAGGCCCTCTACATTCATGATCCGGAGCTGTCCTAGAGTTTTCCCCCGAATCCTCACATCTAATATTTCATGCCGGATGTGGATCCTGAAGGCCAGGGTGGAAAGAGGAAAAGGAAACTTGGAAAGATCCTCCAGCATGTGACTCATTTTGTGTTGGTCATTTCACTGGCCCCCCAAGAGAGCTTCCCAGTATTGGGGGTGATCTTACTGTAATAACAAGTTAAGGAAGAAACCAGGGCTCAGACAGGCTTCTAAGTTGCCTGAAGTCACCCACAAACACAAGTGGCAGAGCCAGGGGTGACCTGTCCCACAGTGTGCTCTTCTTGTGACGTCACTTCCACAAGATCACTCTTACGGTATTGCCTCTGTCTCTAGCCAGACAGCTTTCACAGCGATGTAAGAAGTTAACCATTTGCCCAGACAATGTTTAGTGTAGGTACTCACTCTACTCTTTCCCATGCCCCGTCAGACATTAGTAATGGATCGCAGCACCTACCCCCATCAGACCCTAATAATGGATCTCAGCACATGCTCCTGATGAGCCTGAATCTGCTCTCAACACAGTGGCCTGGGCAGCAACCACCAAACCCTTGGAGACAGCAAGGATGCTCCAGTGTCTTCTGATCACATGACCCATCACTCAGAGCCTTGCGGGGAATTTCTGAGACTATGAGAGGCCAAGAAAACTTCTTTAAAAATTGCTGAGAACAAGCCACCCCAGAGTTCAGCTTCCTCTCTGGACAACCAGCCCGGGGACTTGCTCTTTCTGGAGTAAATATCACTTGGATGTAATTTGTTCCAATTCTCTATTTCTGCCCTTCTAGGTCCTGGGAAGTAGGTCATCTGCCATCGCAGGTGTGCCCGGAAACAAAGGCCCATGGGTTTGAATATGAAATTCCCCTACAGACTCACATATTGATGATTTCCAATTGGTGGTGCTATCTGGAGGCCTTTGGGGCATGGGTCACCAGAGGCTGGCCTCGAGGGTTACAGCCTGGTTCAACTTCCTAGTCAGTGATAGGAGGAATAAGCTGCAAGTTCCTACTCTATAAACTCGGCTGCCCCAGCCACAATGTGTCTCCCCCATCCCCACCCCAACCCCTCTGACTGGACCATATTCCCCAAATCAAACCAAGTAATCTCCTCCTGGGAGCTGCTACTGTCAGTACCCGGTCACAGCTAGAGAGAGCAGCCAATATATCTAGTTAGAAGAAAGTGACGTTTTTCATGACACTAACTTGTCCCCACTGGCGCTGAACACATCACGGAGGGAAGTCCTGTGTCCTGAGCCTTTTCTCTCTGCCATCTGCTGATGGCTCTGGCTTGTCCTGCCTGTCCCCATCCTTTGAACAAGGATTCTGTCTCTACCTACACTGCCTTGAGCATAGTTGGGGAACAGACACCTTCAGGCGGGACCTGAAAAGGTGGCAGCTATCAGTTGTGTCCTACCATTGCCCTGAGGCCCTCTCCTTCCACGCCACCCTGGCCACCATAGCTTCAGAGGCTTGTCATCCTCTGCCCGGTTGCTGTCTGTTTCAGTCCCTAGAATGTGAGCCCCAGTGTCAAGGGCTCCATCCCTTCTGTTTCTTAATGATCCCGCATGCCTTAGTTCCCGCATGCTCAGCAAAGACCTGTCAAGCTGTAACAATTCAAACTGCATCTCAGAGCAGCGGGATTTGGAAGCAAGTCCCTAATGTTCTGGAAAAACAAAACAAAACAAACACCCAGCAAGCCCCTAGATTACTAAACAGGTACATTATGAGAGAGAAAGTGGGGGTAGGGTGGGGTAGGGGGGCAGGCCAAGTGAGTTGAGTGTGATTAGAAGCATTCCCCTGATAAACTGGAAAGACCAATGTCAGCCCGAAGATGGAGATCTCATAGAAAGTCACATCCAATGAGGGCTCTGGGAAAGATTCCTGGAGACGGAACTGCTGGATCCAGGGGAGCCTGAAGCTAACACTAGAAACATTGTTAACAGGTGGCAGCTCTCTTCATTACTCTGCTCTCCATGTGTCTTTGTGTAACCTCTGCAAAATAAAAAGTATAGCCTTGGCCTTTAAAACTCAAGGGAGGCAATACAGAAATGAATAATCTTACAAAAGCCGCATGCTAAGACATTAAAATCACCTGCGAGAAACAGGAATACTGTAGCGAGAATGGGGCAGAGTCACTCATCAGCCTTTGGGCTCCTATGGGGTTGAGAGAATGGTCCAGGCAGAGAGAACAGCAGGCTCAAAGGTCCTGAGGCTGGAGGAAGTTTGGTGTGCTTGAGGACACAGAAACCTAATGAGCCCTGAGTGAGAGGCCTCATGGCTTGAGCTGGGACTGTGCCGATGAACCACAGCTCAGCCCCCTGCACCAGAGCGTGGGTCTGTACATCAGCCATTTAGAGCTGTCTGTAGGGCACTAGGAAGTGCTGGAAAATCTAGAAGAAGGACAATCACCTTGTTTACAGTGAGGTAAGTACGTTTGGGAGCTTCTCCCAGGGCTCCAGGTAAGAGAAGAGGGGCTCAGGCTAGAGTGGGGAAACAGAATGAGGTACAAAGAGCCAGATGGGAGGAGGTTCATTGTGAGACTCCGCTCCCTGCGTTGGAGGCATGTATTACTTGTGCTCACAGATAAACACCAGGGAAACCAGAAATGTTAAATACACAGGGCTGTGTCTTCTAAGGGGGACATGTTTAACCTGTTATTCCACCCAGAAGGCTGGGAATGGATATTGTTAATAGCTGGGGATCTGTGTTCTCTATATGGCCAGGACATGCTGGCTCCCTCAGACCTGTATCTCAAGCCTGTACAGAGCTATCCTCTCCCAGACTTTAATCATGAGTGTCACTTACTGTGAGCCTGCTGCCTTTGCTAATCTATAGAACTCATCGTTAGGGAAGTGGTTTCTCGTGTTTTACAAGAGTTTTGATGGAGTCATATCTGAAGCTTTGCATTGCAGACATGGTTGAGTTAATTATCAGCGGGATCCTTCCTTTTCTGCTGTGCTTAAAAATCCCTACTTCCTTCTTTTCATCAATTTATTGGTCTGTCCATCTATACATTCATTCAGCAGCGATTTATCTATCCATGCATCCACTTCCCACCCACCTGTCTGCTGTGCATCATTCCATCCATCTGTCCATCCATCCACTCATCAACCCCTCCTTCTGTCCATCCTCCTGCCTGTCAGTCCATCCATCAGTCCATACATCTACACATCTGTCGTTCACTCATCCCTACTAATTTATCCTTTTCACTCATTCAGAAACTAGCAACAACCTCTGCATATCACACATTGAGCCAGCTCAGGGAGCCAATGGTGAAGGCATCCTTACTCTCTCAGCTCAACCCCGGCAGAACCCAGCTCTCACGGAGCACCAGGTTTGAGGGAAAATGGAGTCCCGAGCCTAGGAATGAGGATCAGTCTTCTGGAGGAGGTGACACTCAGATGGGCTGTGGAGGGATGAGCCACGTGCTGTTGGGAATTCCTAGCTTCTAAATGGCTGGCTTCGGTGGACCTAAGTCAGGCTTGGCTGGTAGTAAAGTCATAGATGAGGCCGCTTCTCTCCCTCCACAATCACCAGGGAGAAGACATTCTTTGGCTGGAGACTGAGTCTTGTGATGAGGGAGGGTGCCCATGCTAAGTGCATGACCCTCACTCATCATGCTGCATCCATCACAGGAATGCCCAACATCAGTCTCAGCCCAACTATCTACCTTCCTACCATCCATTCACCTACCCACCCACCTATCCACCCTCTGTCTAACTAGAGCAGTCTCCATGCCCCTTCTTACTGGACCGGACAGAATCTGTAAGACATTTGTAATCTCCTGCCCAGGGAGAACAGCTCGGGGAATCACAGAGGGTACCCTGGGGCGGATCTGAAATAACAGCAGCAGTGATAGAGAACCATCGTGTGGTTTCAGTCCGTAACCGGCCGGTTTGAGTTAGTGCCAGACAAATCCAGTGAAGACGAATGTCAGGTGATTTAGGAGAGGAGGAAAAAGAAAATTCCGTTAAGACTTTGACTTTAAAAAACAATGAAGCAAAAGAAAAACAAAAACCCATTCAAAAGCAAAGCAAATGAACAGTAAGTGACTGGAGCCATCGCTCAAGTAAGATTTGCAAAGGAATAAAGATCGGGCTTTCTGTGGACTCCGAAGGCTCAACACTTAAAGCTGAAGACGGAAATTGTCTTCACAAGTAACTTTCACAAAAGGAGATGGTCATGTGACCGCTAACTGCATGAAGACCTGTCATGAGTGTCATCAGAGAAATTCAAATTCAGAGCACACCGAGCCCCACCCCCAACCGGTTGTTCCTCCATGCAAAGGGCTAAAAGAAAAACAAAGGACTTTAAAACCATGACAGTTCCAAGTTTTGGCAAGAGTATGCAAGAAGTGAACCTTTCATATAGGGATGATTGTAACATTAATTGTTTAATCAGATTAGAAAGCTGTATGAAATAGTCTCAGATACACCAGATGATCCAGCAGCTAGAATCTACTTATCTACCCAGGGATGCCTACAAAAACATGTAAGAACAGTAATCCAAATAGGAGAGAACCTGAATGTCTACCCCCCAGGGATGTGGGTAAACACTGTGGTACGTCCATTCAGTGGGTCTCAGTCAGGTGGACCACTTTTTAAGAATGACTGAACTCAACCACACCAACTCTGATGATCTCAGAGACATAACAGGGTGTACAACCGACCAGATGTAAGGTCCACACTGTGTGATTCCATTTACAGGAAATGCACTCATAGGATACTGGCTACACTTAGTAGGTTCAGGAAGATTTGGAAATGACATGGGGAGAAGTATTTTCAGGCAAAGGAAAGAAGTTATTTCACAGTTTGGTTGATGTTGATGGTTACATGGGTAAATAAGAAGTCAGAATTTTATTGACCTGTGTAGGGAGGAACTGGGGATTCACAATAGCTAGGTATTTTTGTGTACAGGCATACACACATGCACATATATGTACACAGAGGTAACAGAGTGATGTCTATCAGGAGACTCAATCCCGGGCTGTGGTCCAAAAGGCTAATGTACCCTTCACAGGCTGGAGACATCTTCACAGACAAAGATTTGTGTGTTCTGTGCTTTAGGAACAAAATGGGAGCCCCCAGGGACCAACTGACAAACCACACTGAGCCCCGCAAGGATGGAGAGGCTGCGGCTGTCAGTAACACTGGGCAGGAGGACCCGAGAACCAGTTAGGTGAGCCTGTGCTTTCGATCAGTGGTCGGCGATAAAGCAGACAGGAAAACGAGTCTTAAGTTCATCCAGTCAAGGAAATTCTCCTGTCTGTGTTGATAACTCGAACCTAAGGCCTCAGAACACAGTGAGAGAAAAGGGCAAACCGAGGAAAGGAGAGAAGAAGTGATATTTAAGGAGATAAAGGGATGCAGGGGAAGGGTGGCAGTGTGAGGAGGGACATGGGAGTGTTGACTAGAAAGAAGAAATGACCCACGTTTTTATGGACAGAGGACTAAATGATAGAATAGTATACCGTCTGCAAAATGAAGTCCTTTGCTCTGTTCAGAGTCTTCTCATTTTTTAGGGGGAGTGGCGACCTCCGTGGGTTTCTTGTGTGTTTGTGTGTGCACACGCGTGTGCAGGTCAGAGGTCAACCTCAAGAGGTTAGACACATTTTTGAGATGGGGTCCCCTCTCACTTTGGAGTTTGGGATCCACACTCCTCAGGGTTGAGATTACAAGGTGTTCACTGCCATGTGCTGGCTTTTTCTGTGGGTGCTGGGGATTTGAACTCAGGTCCTCAGGCTTGTGTAATGGCGGTCGACCCAGCCCCTCACATGAGCTCTTTCCTCACTCTGAGGTCTGGATTTTTTTTTTTCCTGAACCTAACATGATTCATTAATTCACTTCATTCACTTCATTCATTCAACATGGGTTTGATTGCCTACTATGTGCCAGACACTGTGTCAGGCCTTAGGACACAGGATAAGTACTGGGGTTCTATGTTCATGAGTCTGACCTTCTAATGTGTCACGCATGGGGTCATGCATGGCACTGAGGAGGACAGGGAACCCTGGCATGGTCACAAAAGTCTTCTTATGACCTTTGTATAATGAGGAGATGCATCACTGGATGGAGATGAGAGAAAGGTAAGTTCACACTCATGGGAAGAGGTTTCCCTCCAGGGAGGGAAGTTTCCAGGACCAGGGAGTAGGCAGTGCAAAGGCTCTGAGGGAGGCATGAGCATGCTCAGGCTGCAGGAGAGGTGTGGGGCAGGAGGAAGGTGCAGGAGGAAGGGCAGAAGCAGACATTGCAGAGTTAATTGGGTGTGGGCAAGGCCTTATGGCCATGGAGTGGACTCTCGGCCTAATTCTCAGTTGCCAGGAAGCCATGGGAGTGGGGAATGATGACATTGGAATCCCTGTGTGGGAGAATGAGTGTATGGGGTCCTACAAGGGTGCAGTGGCATTGTGGGGCAAACAGACTGACAGAGCCGGGGACCCCTGCAAATCACTAAGAAGCTGCTCTTAAACCCTGGACTCTAGACAAAATCAAGTTCTTTCTTTGGTAAGGATCCAGTAAAGGATCTTAAACCCAAAGTTGAGACTCCATCCTCACCCATTCAGAGGCTTTGGCCATGCCAGGCTGTCAGCTATTTGTTGATGAACCTGCTATGCTCTGGGGGACTGTGTTATACCCAACTCCACCTGGAGCATTGGGCCCCAGGGCCGTTGCCAAACTCTCGATCCTGTCCTGTAGCCAACCTGACAGCTGACCATGGGAACATGAGGCTATGTGCTCATGAGGTCACAGGAGACTAGATGTGCTGTCGGCTGACCCAGCGCAAATGGCTGATCTGAAAAGTAGCCAATTTCAACAGAGAATAGACATTCACACTTGAGTATGGTTTGTTACACAGCACAAGCTGACTGATATACATGGAAGATTTAGTTTCATGGAACTGTCAGCAACCTGATAGTGCCAGGCTTAGAGCATTCCTGGTGATGAGACCTTCCTCCCTTAGGAAGCCAGAGCTGCCTCCTAGCTGGTCATCTTGGGAATCACTCATCTTTGGTACCCCACCCATCCCTTCCACACCACGAAGAGATGCTAAGCAGCACGCTGGGCTCCTAACCTTCAGGACCCTAGTACCAATTGTAAAAATGCATCCAGACCTTGGCAAAAGTCCCCGAGGGGACTAAAATTGCCTCTGGTCATAAAACCACTGACATAACCACCTGGTGAGGCTGAGGGGAAGGTGCTGAGGACAGCAGAAGGCAGAGAAAGACAGGCTAAAAATATCAGGACTCAATCAGGGACCACAAATCACCAGGACTGCTCTGGCTCGAGGGTGCCATCTGCTTCCATGGTGTAGGTGGGGAGGGACACAGGAAGAGAGGAGGGCAGGGGGTGAGAAGAAGAGGGGAGCCAGGTGAGAAGGTGAGGGAGTGGTGGCTGAGAGACCCAGATGGAAAGAGGTACTGTGTGGTTGGTCCCCTAGAGGAGGATCCTGTGGCCTTCACTTCTTTGGAGAGGCTCAGAGGAGCATGGAAGAGAACAGGAGACGCAGATCCACGGAAGGGAGGAGGGGCAACCAGGAGAGATCCCCACTCTGTCTACAGTTGTGTTCCCTGACCTCACAGTGGGCCCCATGGACCTTAGGGGACACACAGTTGCTTCAGTGTGGCCAGATAACCCAACGTTATGTAAGAAGCTGGCAATCTGGGTTCCTTTATTAAACATGAAACCTGAAGCCGGGAAGATGGTTTAGCTAGCGCCTGCCACGCAAAGATGAGGGCCTGCATTCAACCCCTAGTACCCATGAGAAAAAGCCAGGTAAGATAGAGGACAAAATCCTGGCACTGGGGAGGCAGAGACAGGAGGATCCCTGGGCTCCCGGGCTGGCCCAGCCTAGCCCAAACCAGCTCCAGGCCAGTGAGAGTCCCGTCTCAAAACATAAGGTAGCAGTGTATGTGGAATGACAGATGAGCTTGACCTCTGACCTCCATGTCCACGTGCATGCACAGTCACTCCCCCAAACATGCACCCTCAAATATACAAAACTAGCCCCCCCAGAGCCCCCCAGAAGGAGGTTGTCTGAATTACAAACCTAGACAACTCAGTCCAGAAAGTAAGCGAAAGACAGAAAAACACTGCCATTAACTTGAAGATCCACACGGAAGCTTGGAATTGTTGGCTCCCGAGGGAGAGGGGACAATTGACCAAGCCTTCAGATGAGCCCAGAACTGGGGATGTTAAAAAATGAAGCTGACAAACTTAGGATTGAGATTACAGAGCCCAAGACGCTGAGGCAGGAGGATGGCGAGTTTGAAGCAAACCTGGTGGGCTAGATAACAAAGGAAGAAGCTGTCCCCAAGCAGATGCTGTATGTGCCTCCATACTTAGAATGACCCAGGTTTGGGGTCAAAGCCAAAGAGGCTGGTGGCTGGATGTTACTTCACCTCCACACAGCATGAGGACAATCCAGACAAATGCCATGGCTAAAGTCACCCATGGCTTCTCTTCCAGACAGCGCCACCCACAGAGCACTATGGGTGGAGGTTAGAATAGAACCTGCCCTGTCCCTATGACATACCCTCATCTCACACCATGGCTGCCAGCGCAGTGCCCTCTGAGCAAGGGCTTCAACCTGTTTGGAAACTCCCTCCTTTATTTGTATGTTAGGGGCATTGAGAGACGCAGGCCAGGATCTCAAAACAAAAACAAAACAAACCCAAACCCCAAACCAAACAGAACAAAACAAAACACCCCCCAAAAAACCATTCAATTATTTTTACAGTAGGTCCTCACTCTGTAGCCCAGGCCAGCCTGGAACTCTCAGACCTCCTTTTATCAGCCACCTCAGTGCTAAGGTCACAGGCTTAAGCCACCATGCCCAGTTCTAAGAAGCTCAACCCCCTAGCAACCCCTTTCCTCTCTTCTGTGCCCATCCAAAGCTGTCAGCTAAGTCTCCCTAGGGGCTGTGCCCTCCCTCCCCTGCAAGGCCCACGGTGAGCATTTTCTTTAGTCAAATGCAGAACCTTCCCCAATCACCAGGGCATAAGGTAGTCTCTTCCTAGGACTCCAGGCAACCCAGGGTCTCAGCAAAATATCCCTTCTCAGTAACATGGCCAGTTCCTGGAGCATAACTGGCTGAGGCATCTGAGGCCCCTTGGAGTTGGGCTCGTCCTCCTCCTGCTACCCCTGAACCCCATCTAGAGTAGGTATCTACGTTTCTCCTGGTGCTGAACAGGGTTGGCTCTTGGCTTAGCTAACCCACTTTCCAGAGAGTACCAGACTGAGAGAAAAACCCCAGGTGCACACCTCTGAGACCTGCTCTCCCTGCCCTGGCTGTCCCCATGATCTTGGGTGGTACATAAGGCTCTGGGAATGAAGCAGAGGGGAGGAAGAACCTCATTTTAATAGGCGCACCGGTAAGTATCATCATTGGTCAAGATGGGCAGCTGTGAAGGATGGATTCGGTCTGATAGTGTAACATCCCATGAACTTCAAGTAGAGGTGTGTGAGGGAAGGGGCGGGTGTAGAGGATGGACAGATAAAGGTAGACTGCTCCTCCTGATGTCTTAGTCTGACCTGTGATGTTCCCTTCTGTATGCATTGCCTATTGCTGTGTTCCCACCAGAGTGGCAGCCCCAGGGGGTAGGGTCTGCAACATCCTCATACACTCTTGTGTCCTGGGGCCAACACAGCGGTGCACATGGAAGCGGGCACTAAACATCTACTTGGTGAATGTGTAAGATGAATGGATGCTAGTAAGGATGGGTGGGTGGCCAGGCAGACGAAAAGATGGAAAATTCCACATAGATGGAAGGCTGGGAAGGGTGTGGGTGTGCATAGGGGTGGTCTGCCAGGCAACATCCTGCCCAAATGCCTGTCTAACCTCTCCATCCCTAGACTCCACCCCCAATTCCTTCAGGTAAACAGCTCCACCCCTAGCCTGCTGTTCCTCGTCCCCACTCTCAGGCAAGGTTTATTCAGAGAAAATACAGATGCCTCTTGGGTCATGCTGGAGAGTTCCAAAAACCAGGAAACAGGTGTCTTAGGAGCCTCATACCTGATGAAAGGGCGTGGTAGAGGCTGGACCCCAAGGAGACCAACTATATCGTATGTAATTACATCATATGCAGTTACATCATACGTACATGCATGTATGCACTGACCACTCAAAACACAGCCATCATTTATTAAATATCTACTGTCTGTTGTGAAGTACATCTGTGCATTTTATATAAGCTATCTCATGCTATCTGGACATCAATCACATATTACAGATAGGGAAACTGAGGCTGAAGGGAGCACCGTAAGGTATCTCAGGTCAGGATGAGAACCCAGGCAGTTCAACACAATTCTTAACTCCCCGAGCCTGGGAAGATAAAGCTGAGATTCCCTTGAATCGGAGCCTGGTCTCTGGCAGCCTCCTCGAGGTAGAACCTTGAGGGTCAAGCTGAGGCCCCTCCAAGCCCATAGGTAATATGCAATCTAGGTGCCTGGCAGAAGTTCCCAGCAGCTAAAAAGCATGTGTGCTTTCTCCTCATCACTGTGCATCACCAAGTTAGAGAAGAGCAAAGTTCTGAAATCCCCTCCCTACTCCAGAAAGTGTTTTGTTTGTCTGGCTCTGAAACTGTTGTATCCCTGCTAGGTTTTCACCTAGGAACTTCAAATGGACATATTCATAACAGGCATTCTTCAGCAATCACCAGATCCTGTGTGAGGCCACATAGGACCAATGACTCACCACCCCCAACACAACCTGCCCAAGCTGTAGGACTCTTTCATAGATTTGCAAGCTGCAGGCAGAGGCGCTTGTGGCTAAACCTGATGCTCCTAGTTTGATCCCCGAGGTCCTCACAGTAGAAGAGAATGGTTCCCCCAAGTTGTCTTCTGATTGCTCTCTCTCTCCCTCCCTCCCTCCCTCCCTCCCTTCTCCTTTCCTCCCTCCCTTTCTCTCTCACACACACTCACAGAGAGATACACACCCAGAAACACACAGAGACATATACATGCCTGTGTACACACACAGAGAGACACACAGATACATACAGACATACACACAGATACACACACTCACAATAAATGAATGTAATAACCAAAGTTTGCAAGTTAATAACAGTTTGCAACTGTTCAAAGTTAATGAAACTTCAGCCCAAGGCTTCAGTCTCTGCAGTAATGTATCTTCCTATGTTTACATAGAAGATTCTAGACAAATAGTAATTCTAGACATGAAGCCAGCTAGAGTTATTTCTGTCATGCTTTACTAGTTGAAATTTTGTGTTTAAAATTTAAGAGGAGGTAGAGTCATAAGCTACATTTTTTTTTTTTTTGCTTTGTTTCTTTGTTAAACAGCAATTTCTGGTTCATACCTGCCCTGTTGTCTGAGTTTGAGTGTATCTTTAACACTGAAATGTATTCTTCTTAAATGAATGGTTTAAAACCAGAGGACGAACAGTGAAAATAATACTTATTATAATATGATTACTGAAAATAGTTTTGTCATATAGAAGCGAGGATTGCTTAGGAAAAAAAAAAAAAAACCCTTGTCTCCAGGTGTCAAATACCCGCCCACACAGCTGCTCCCCAGAGAAGGGAACTGACATTGCCAGCCTCCCACGGGTTATCTTCCACCCTTGCTCTCAACAGACCGACTCTGCCATGTGTCAATAAAGCGCACAGAGCATTATTTTGCTCATCGGTGAATGTGCAAATCTGTTTCAGCATTGCTGGCACTTTACAGCATTCACAAACACACTTTGTGCTCAAGGATGTGCAAATGCCCTTTTGTGCTCAAGGTCTGTGCCAATGGCCCTTTGGCTCAGTGTCCGTGTGTCCGAGGTGGTAACTGGATCTCTTGGTTCTTAAATTCTTAATTGTTTGGAGACTTCCCTACAAGTACTGAATTGACATCATGTCCACACTTCCTGTTCCCCCTTGTGTCTCTGCATTCTGTCTCAAAATCATGACTTTTATAAGCGCGCGCTCGTGTGCTCACGAGTGACATATCTATGCGTATAAGCCTTCCAGTTAGTTCTGTTAGTATATACATGTGTTTATAGCTGACCACTTGGGACTGGATAACCTATCAGGAATTGTAGAGAAAAATTTTGGAATTTTGGTTTCTTTTTAAAAAAACATTGTAAGAACATGTTTTTGTTTTAGTCCCAGGTGTGGGGATGTGGGGGCCGCTGAAGACTGTCCACAGCAGCTGACTATGATTTGCCTTGTGCTCTGGTTGGTTGCGACAGTGATTTTGCCAGCTGCAGATAGTTTTGGTGATTGTGTAATGTTTGGAATTCTGGGGCCTTTTCAGAGGGTGTATAAATGCTAGGTCCTCAAGAGGTGGGGGTGGGTGGTTGGCTGGTTGTTGTTTATTAAGTTGTCATGTGCAAAGAAGAAGGAACAAGAAGAAATTAGATGTCCTGACAGCAAAGATCAAAACGTGCCCCAAGGAACCCAATCCCATCAGCAGGAAGTAGTTTAATAATGTCACCCCCTTTCTGACCCTCAACTTTATACAGGGATCTTTTTCATTTTCTCTCTTTTTTTCCCCCCTCTCTTATCTAGTGTTAGGGGTTGAAAGGGTGGAAGAAAGAAGAACCCACAAGGTAGGAAGAGACAGGTTACAAGGTACCTGTCCTCAGAGGAAACAGATTGTCCCTCTCTTGGTGGCCACTGACTGCCTGCAGCTTATGTGAGCTTTATCCTGGATGGGTACCTCAGTTGTTTCTGACTGCCGAAAGCATACTCTCAGGGCTGAGCACAGAAAGTTCAGGGACCGTGTACACAGTCTGTGGTTTGAGAGATCCCATCAGGTGCCATCATCCCGAAGCATGTCCCAGCCGATGGCGTCTGCTAGCCCAGAGTTATTTTCACCGTGCCCTTTCTCGGGATGGCCCAGGGCCAGCTCAGGTTCCACATCCCTTTCTGGACTCCATCGGCACCTTCTATGTGAATCTCGTGACTCCCGTGGCTGTCACAGACCTCCCTACACTATGTGCCTCGTGACCTGGGCTATTTAAGTGACTGTACCCTGTCCGAACGCACACATTCAGACTCTGTCCCTTCCAAGGCTGGGAGAGATTCCCAGGCCCGATCAGGTTACTGTGTTCTATGTCCAGACTGGCAGCTGGGGCTGGGGATCCCTGTGGGGGCTATTCTTACCACCTGTCCCTACCCACAGATTTTCTTCTTTCCCGGGCCATCACTTTCCCAGGCCCCATCAATTCTCTTTTCCTTTGTTCACAATATCTCCCCCACCCCCAGCAGCCTGAGATGTTGCCAAGAGTGGAGATCTTGTTACTGGGTCCCCAAAGCTTGGCATAAAGGAGATGCCAGGCAGGGAATGACCAAGCAGGAAACCAAGCCTTCATATTGACAGGGACTTAGTGTTACCCCTCTGCCTGCATGTCCCCAAGTGTTTGCGTTCTCAGATAGGATCGGACTCTTCATACAAACAGCCTAAAGGAAGAAGAATAGCTCAAGGTCAATAAGTTCAGCTCATGACTGTTAGACCCGGGCACTCAGACAGATCATTTTGGTGTGAGAGTGTCCTTCACAACATGGTGGACAGCAAATAGGGGTGGTAGCAAGGAGGGAGAGACCAACCTGTAATCCCCCAGGTTCTGCCCTCAGCCATCTACTTCCTTCTGTAAGCTCCTCCTCCCCTTAAAGTTATAGAAACTTGAAAGTCAGCACCACGGGCTGGGGCTGGAGAGTAACCATCTAACACACCGCTCTTGTGGGGACAATTTATGTGTAAACTGTGTGTCATTGAATCATCATGGTCTGAGGAGCAGACGTTCCAGAAACTGTGACATCAGCAGTGACGTGGGCAACAGGGCTTATTTTAAAGAGGGAAGGCAATAGAATCATCATTTGGCCCAAGAAGCCCTTGCATGTTCAGGATCCGTGCCGTGCCGTGTCAAACCTCCCCTGTGCTCGCTCTAACACCAGGTGAGGTTCAAGTTCAGAAGTGAGACTGGCACATTTTTAACCCCAGCTCCTTAGCTCTGTTTGTAGGCCTATCTCACCCCCATCCCTGCCAGGAAGACAGTGGATACCTCCGACAGGTCATGCCTGCCCTGCTGTTCCCAGCCAGGTCCCCCACAGCAGACTACACGGTCATCCTGAAATATAAGCCTTAGGAGAGCTAGCTCTACTTCTCCAGTCCCATCTCCGAGAGAGCCGAGAGGAGGCTTCTCCTTCTTCAGAAGGACCTGAAATTTATTACACTTGGAACGTGAACTTCTGATCTCTAGGCACGTGAGAAGAGCCAAGGGGATGCTCGGGAGTAAGCCTAGGAGAGACTGTTTTGGCAGCTGCTATTGCATGGGTGTAAAACGTCTCCCCCTCCAGGGCCCCCACCTGCTCAGAGGATAAGGGGAGGTGGGGTGAGGAAAGGGTTGTGGGAGGGGACAATCAGTGACAGGGATGTAAAGTGAATAAGTAAAATAAAAGAAACAGTACGACGATCATTATTTTTAATGGAAAAAAAATCTCCCCAGAACCAATATGTTAAAGACCTGGCCTCTGGGGCTGTTGTGTTGGGAGTGGAGCCTTTCAGAGATGAAACCTGGGGGGGGGGAGGAGGAGGAGGATGGGATGACCTTTGCATCATTGGAAGTAAAAGAGATTAAGGGCTTGGCCCCTTCTTGCTCCCTTTAGCAGCTTGCCATACACTCCTGCCCTGAGGTGTCATCATATCTTAGAACCAAAGTGGTGGGATCAGTTGACCATGAAGCCTCCAAACCTCAGTCCCAGTTAAAAACCTTTTTTCTTCATATGTTTATTGCCTCCTGTATTCTGTCACAGTGACATAAAGCTGACTGTCACAGCTGACCTAGGAAATGAACCCACCTCTTAAGAGAGTTGGTACCCCACATCCCAACTACCCCCCCACCCAACCACAACCCCCCAACCCAACCACAACCCCTTATTTTAGAAGGGGATGGATGTCCAGAAATGCCAGTCATTCACTAGGTGACCCCTGATCCTTTTGTACTTAAGAAGAGGTTAGCTAAGAATATATCCAGGCATGAATAGCCTGAGGACAATCAGGTCCACCTCCTCTCTCTCTCCATGCCTGATGGGTCCCTACATCCCTGTGAGTAGAGACAAAAATGGTGACAGTGTTCCCCTAGCAAAGGCTCTGACTGACAGGACTGATTGTTCAAGGAAACAATCCTGAGGGTACAGGGCTGACCCCACTCCCACTTCAGGGCATTGGTGGCTTTGTGTAGAGGACAGCATTGCTATTGGACTGTCAGCTGGGTACATTGCTCTCCAGCCATCAAAGGCATGGCAGGGAGAACCCACTATTTGTACCCCTTCCAGAGGACAAAGACATCAGGTGATGAATTACAGATGAATGCCCAGCCCACTGGTTCCCCCCTTCCAGCAGACAACCTCAGAGTTCCTAATGCCCACACACCATCATTAATAGTGTGCTCCCTGCTCTTCCCTGCCACTGTGAATAAAACTGTTTGTGAATTACCAACCAAGAGGTTCTGCCTGGGAAACCTTGGAGGACCTTGGAGCTGTGGACTCCAGTGTGAAGGGGTTTAGTTCAGTGGTGACCTCTTAGTTTTTGGAGGGTGTGTGTGTGTGTGTGTGTGTGTGTCCGGTCGTCACTGCTCCATTTCTGGTCTAACCTTGGAAGCTCTGCTCCAAGAAAGACAACATTTTATGCCACTGTCCCTGGGGTATGTGTGACAACTGGTCCCGAACAAATTCTCTTTACATTGACTTGATAGCAAGACCATGACTTTGAGGACTGAGTGGACCTGGGTTCGAATCCTGCCTGCATCGTTTTGTAAAGGATTCTAGGCGAATGTCTTCACCTACCAGGATCGGTTATCTTCATCTATAAGATGGAAGATCAGGGTACATGACCTTGTTTACTAAAAAAACAAACAAATGTTAACAAGTACAAAGGGCTTTAGTCAAAGTAAGAAAGTTCAGACATAGGAAGATATTCCATAATTTTGTATGATATATGAAACCTTAAAGGAAACACATTTGTTCTTGTGTCATTTCAAAGCTTCAGTGCTCTCGGGTCAGCCTTGGTCTAAGATACTAAATGGAAAATTCTAGAAGGGAACAATTCCCGGGGTTTTAAATAGCTTTATTATGCCACTTCGATAGCACTGTTCTTTTGTAATTGTTAGTGATTGTTCAGCTAGCACGGCACACGATTTACAGGTGAAGCCATCCTAGGTGTTTGGTACAGAACAGAGAGTGTGTCCAGGGACTGGTGCTAGCCACAGCTCCTGGTATTTGTGATGGTTTTAGTGTGAACATCCTCAGAGGTGGGGCCATGGCATACAGAGGTTCCGGGTTACTGGAGGGGTCAGAGGCACATGGAAACCCCATAGCAGCAAAACAGGAGGGAGTAGACACGAGGGGTTTCTAACACGCTGCACTTTGTGTGGTTTTACTCAAAGACGTTCAAGGGGATCCCGACACCCACCACCCCACGTAAAGCTAACTGTGTGATAGTTGAGACTGGAGACCCTCATTCGCTCGACTGCTCTAACCGGTTCACAATGTGTACCAAAGACACCATGATATAATTGTACATGCACAGAACACAGCCTTTAAAATGAAAAGGGAAGATTCAAATGCACCCAGAGGGAAAAGCCTGCTGTAAGGAACCATGGAACCTCTGGTCAGGAGAGGAAGCAGTGGCTTCAATCCACCCCCAGACAGACTTAGAGCGCTTTCTCATCTGGCCATAGGCCTCAAACATGGTCACCCAGGTAATTGATTTCCCTTAGTGCAAAGTCAGGAAAATGCTACGAGAGACTGCCTGACTTGAACCCTAACCCTCAGCTGCAGAAGTTTGAGCCAGGCACAGGTGCTCTGGTTTTCCCAATGTCCTGATACGGCACGCATGGTTCAGGATGGATGCCCATTCTTCTTGCTATTCTTATGTTCTCAGAGGGCTTGCCTCGACCCAAAGGGATCATCTGAGACTGATGCATGTGGTCTGCTCAGGACCAGATGCCAGAAGAAAGGACCTGCTATGGAAGGAGCCCTTCCATGCATGGGCTGACTGTCTCTAGCATCGATACAGCAAAGTAGATAGCCCAGTTTCTGGAAGAGGAGTCTGAAGCCCAGAGAGATCCAGTGGGAAGACAGATGCTAAGCTTGCCTGTCCTATGTGTGTCCCAGGGTTGTAAATACTCAAGAATATGGGGTACAGCCTTGGGGGGCCTCAGAACTGAGGAGGGAGCAAGGGGACCTAACTAGGGAATGCCTACGCTGTCCTTGCTCTAGAGTCTTCAGTAAGCTGAGCATGGAGACCTCAGAGGCCATAGGAAGATGCCTCTCTAAATCTGTAAATATTTATCCCCAGGTCCAGAAATTCCACAGGGATGGGTGTGCCCTCCTGGGTGAAACATCCCCACTTCCTCCAGGAGGAGTGCCTCCTGCCTGTTCCCCTGCTCGGGGGCTTGCTCTTGGCCCAGCTCTGTGAGCATCTTCACACTGTCCCAGAGGCTGTGGGGTGACCTACAGTCTGTGAGCATCTTCACACTGCCCCAGGGGCTGTGGGGTGGCTAACAGCCTGGCCCCTCTGAGGTTGGTGGAAACCAAGCTGTGCCAGCTCATCAGCTGAGTAACCTTGAATTACCCACTTATCCCCTCCCAGATTCCCTTTCTGTGGCTATGAAGGGAAGTGCGCTGTAACTAAAGCTCATCCCAGGAGATGACACCCTTCTTATTCCTTCTCCTGACGGGGTCACCTTTCTCTCTCCACCTCAACCAGTAAATGGCAGCGATGGCTGATGGATGTCATTGTCAGTGTCACCAAATAAGTACATACTTGCATTCAGCACTTGCCTCAGACTAGAAGCTCCCAGGGGGTAGTGGGTCCCATTTCCCTGGTCCTTAGCCCTGACCATAGAGGAAGGAGCAGGAAGATCCCCAGGAAATGTTTGTTGCTTGACCAGAAATTCAAAGTAAGCTCGGTGTACATATCAATCACAAACACTTTCTCTCCTTCTCTCTCTCTCTCCCCCTCTTCCTCTCCCCCTCTTCCTCTCCCCTTCTTCTTCTGTCCCCCTCTTCCCCTCTCCCTCTCTTCCCCTCTCCCCCTCTCCCCCTCTTCCCCTCTCCCCCTCTCCCCCTCTCCCCCTCTTCCCCTCTTCCCCTCTCCCTCTTCCCCTCTTCCCCTCTCCCTCTTTTCCCCGTCTCTTCCCCCCTCTCTCTCTTCCCCCCTCTCTCTTCCCCTCTCTCTCCCTCCCTCCCTCCCTCTCTCTCTCTCTCCCTCCCTCTCTCCCTCCCTCTCTCTCTCCCTCTCTTTCTCTCCCTGTCTTCCTCTTCCTCCCCCCTCTCTCTTTCCCTCTCTCTCTCCCTCCCTCCAGGGTTTTGTGTAGCCCTGGTTGTCCTGGAACTCAATCTGTAGACCAGGCTGGCCTCAAAATCAGAAATCTGCCTGCCTCTGCCTCCCAAGTGCTGGGATTAAAGGAGTGTGCTACCACTGCCTGGCCATAAACACTTAAAGTATCAAGAATTCCAAACTGCAAAGATCACAGATGTTCTAGGAAGATAGCCTTCCCCCTCCCTTTCTCCTCCTTCTCCTTCCTCCTCTCCCCCATTTCCTTTGTTCTGTGGCATCACTCAAGTTCAGAACCTTGCAAACACTAGGCAACTACACTCTAGCATTGAGCTGTAGGTAGCCCAGCCCCAGGGACGTTCTTGATGACGGAATCAAGAACCTGCCTCGATTACTGGGACTGGAGCAAAAACTTCAGGGATGTAAATAGTAGGGACAATAAAGTCACCAGTGACACGTGTTTTGGTGGCACATGTCCATTCTTCCAACCAATAAATATTCAGTTATCTCTGGAACCATCTCTATCCATATTTATATGCATACACACATATGCATATATGTACATATATACATATATTACACACATGCATGTATACATATACACATATATGTACATATGTGTACACACATGTATACATGCATATATACACACACATATACGCATATATGTACACACATATACAGATATATACATATGTGTATGTGTGTACCTATACACCATACATACATGTGTGCATGTGTGCATATATGCACATATATACAGTACATGTATATGTGCATTTAGGTATATGTGCACATATACATGCACATATATACATATACTTACATATGTGTATATATGTATATATACTATATACACACACACATATTTATGGTTAACCACCTTTCTATTTTTTACCTATACATCCATCCTACCATTCATTCATCCACCATCCCATGCATTCTTCTCTCCATCCTTACACCCATCGATTCACACATCTAACCCCCTCTTCCTCCCTCCCTTTCTTCTTACCATCTCTTCACTTACCCATCCATCTCCCCTATCTACCAGCCAATCTACCAGCATTCTACATATGAATCCTCCCAAATACCCATCTATCCATCCACCCACCCACCTACCCACCATGTACCTACAATGAACAGTTTTGTCCAACACTCTCTAGCTCCCAGGCACTTTGCGAGGCACTGGAAGGACCTATTGCTAAAGAGCATATGGATCTCACCTTACACTTGCCCTGTAGAGGGAGAGACAAGATCATAAGTACTCCCAATCCAGGATGATAGGGGTCTCGAAAGGGAGGAGTACCAGAAGCTGCAGGATACAGCTTAGTAGGACCAGGATGGCTTGGTAGAAGAAGTGATGTCTAAGTCAGGACAGGAGGAGCAGGCTGGGCAAAGGACAATGTGCTGAGTCAGGGGAGACACTAATGGGTCTATGTTGCTGTGTCATTAGAGTAAAGCTGGCTGGAAAGAGTGAGCCTGGGTTTAGGGTGTGCTCACAAAGGACTTTGGGCTAAAGTTGCATCTGACTTTGCCACTGGGCCTCTGAGCCTTTAGTTAATATTAAAGGGGCCAAATCAAAAGGGGGTCTTGGGAGCTGCTGAGATGACTCAGTAGAGAAAGACTCTCATCACCAAGGCTGATGATGACCTGCGTTCAATCCCTGGAATCCATCCACTGGACAGAGAGAACTGGTTTCTTCAAGTTGTCCTCCAACACCCATATCTGGGCTGTGTACACATGTGATACCCTCTGCTCTGGCACAAGACAAAGGATAATAAATGTAGAAAGAGGAGACTTTGGAAAGGCAGGAAGTCTGAGGAAGTAGGTTCTCTTTTTGAATGAGGAACGGTAGCCGGAAGAAACTTTCCATACTCGAGAATTGTTCCAAAGTGCTTCCTGCCACCTGGAGTCTGGGGTCGGAGTCCAGCTCCAACAGGATTCAGGTCCCAAAGAAGAGGTGGGGAGTCACTGAGGGAAGGAGATAGCGATTCCTAGGGTGAATCAGGATAGCTGCCATCTATTGGGAAAAGGCTACACCTTTCCTACTCTGTATTTGCCTAATAGCCACACAGGTAACACTGAAAGCAGACTCAATTAACTCCAAGAGACGCCTGATCTTCTCTGGTTGCTTTTAAACCGTGTCAGCGAGGGAGGCAATCATCTTTACTACGGTACTTTCTTTGAAGTAAAGCAATAAATTCAGCAAGCATCTACCTCCTTATTGTTCTCTAAGGTTCAGCAACCCCAGCAGCTGGCCTGGATTCCTCCGCCTGCACATGCTCCGCCTCTGTGGTCAGCGTTTGTGGTCGTGAGGTGCCAGACATCGAGTCCTGAGAAACAAACCTATAAGTAATTTTCATTCCTCAAGGGGCACAAGGCAGTGTTTATACCGTGTAGCATAACAAGCATTGAGCTGTTTCCTAATTGTGTTCCTATGTGCCTGAGTCTTACAACATGAACCTCTTCTCTTCATATGCTCCCCAAAGGGAACGTCCTGATATCTTACTATTTTTCCAATATGCCATCCAATCCTGATTCATTCACTGTATGCTCTTTATATAGTAGAATGAGATCAAGCCAGCCTAACTTTTTAACAGAATCTGCATCTTGCAGAGCATACCAGATCTTGCCATTTATCCTGTAAGTCATGCACCCAGGGGATGAATCATGGCCACGACTCTATACTTATTAACTGACTGCTTGCCCTCACATGCAAGGCTTCAGTCTCTGGGCCTGGGTCCATTGTTTCTCTCGACTGAGTGCTTTTATCCGCGGGACCAGGTGTACTCAAAGAGTTTCTGGAACTCTCTTTCCAGTTAATAAATCTTCATCATCTCCCTTCTTGATGCCAACTGGGGAACAAATGGGATTCTTGTGTCGGAGTAGGCAGAGTTATCACGCTATATGGTTCCACGGTGGAGGAGATTTTTCCAAAGAGAAATGATTTTGTTTAGAGAGACTGCCATTGCACACATTCACACCCTCTACCAATGTACACGGAAAATGTCTCAAAAGAAAAAGCATTAGGATGCTCCAATAACACACAGCGAGAGTCATCCAAGATGAGGGTAAAAAGGTTGGAGAACTCTGATCCACGATGTCGATATGCTGGACCGTTGTCAGGCAGCTGTGGTCACTATGTGGTCCATGTTGTTTGATCTTCTCCATCTTTCCCAGAACCATTTTATATCTGATTGAAAAGCTACTAATGGTGGCAGAGGGTGAGTTAATGACCCCAGAGGCCACTAACATCCTCCTTGAAGATGCTTCCATAAAGTTTTAATGGTAAACCCAGGCTCTGAGATCAGGAGACAACCACTGAGGCACATAATTATGGGTGATAGTAGCCCCTCCAGTGTTCCTGGACCAGTGCACTGAGTCATCTTTCCATTAACCATCTATCTACACATCCATCTACACACCCACAATCTATCTACCCAACCAACCATCAACACATCTATCTAGACATCTATCCATCTATTCACATATCCATCCATCTATCCTTCCATTCACCCATCCACCCATCCATCTACCCGTCCATACATCTATCCATCTATCCACTCACCTTTCACCCTCTCATCTAGCCATTCATCCACCCATCCATCATCAGTCCACTCACCCACCCATCCATCTACCAATCCACCCACTCATCTATCCATCTGTACATCCATCCACTCATCCATCCATCCATATCATTTATCCATCTATCCACCCATCCATCCATTCACCTATCCACTCATCCATCTGTCTGTCCATCTATCCACCCAACCAACCACCCATCCATCCACTCATCTATCCACTCATCCATCTGTCCATCCATCCATCAGTCCATCTGTCCATCCGTCCATCTGTCCATCTATCCATCCACTCATCCATCCATCCATCTATCCACCCATCCATCCAATCTTATCTATGCATTCATCTACACATTTATTTACTCATATACCCACCAACTCACCGATCTGTCTTCCTGACTGCCTGTCTACCATTTGTCTATTATCCGTCTAAAACACAACCTATCTGGATCAAGCTTGTACTGCATCCTCCTGTTTGTTCTCTCCAGGTGTATACATCAGGCACTGTAGTTTGTGGTATAAAAGAAGCAGAGCCAGACCCATGCTTTCTAGGAGCACACAATTCTCTCAGGATCATGGGACCTATGCTAGATTGTTTTATGTCAAGTTGATACAAGAGAAAGTCCTCTGAGAGGAATGAGAGAGATTATAGGTAAGCCTGTAAGGTATTTTCTTAAATAATGACTGATGGAGAAGTCCTAGCCAGATGTGGGTGGAGCCAGTCCATGGTGGGTGGAGCCAGCCCATAGTGGGTGGGGCCAGCCCTGGGCTGGTGGTTCTGGCTTCTGTAAGAAAGTAGGCTGAGCAAGCCATGAGGAGCAAGCCAGTAAGCAGCACTCCTCCATGGCCTCTGCATCAGCTCCTGCCTCCAGGTTCCTGCCCTGCTTGAGTTCCTGTCCTGACTTCCTTTGATGATGAACTGTGATATAGAAGTGTAAGCCAAATAAACCCTTTCTTCCCCAACTTGCTTTGGTCATGGTGTTTCGTCAAAGCAAAAGTAAGCCTACGTCAGGGTCTAGTCCTCAAAAGCCCCAGGCTGCTGGGATGACTCAGTGTATAAAGGCACTTGCCACCAGGCCTGATGATTTGAGTTTGATCTGCAGGATCTACATGGAGATCAGAGGAGAGACCCTCTGACCTCAGCATATGTGCTGTGACACTTGTGTGGTTTTGAGTAGACACACACACACATACATACATACACACACAGAGAGAGGGAGGGAGGGAGTTCCAGATATGGGTACTGGCAGTACATGGGGAAGAGATGAGGAAAGAAGTGGAGCCCACCGTCACCTGTGATGGCAAGGATTTAAAATACACCTCCAGTTGTGAGGAGAGTAAGGAACGAGAGTGTAAAAGCATGTCTCAAAGTTGCCACGGTAACCGATGCGGCACTAAAAATAGTGACAGACCTCAATTGGGCAGACGAAGGAAGAAATGTCAAGAGATGCGGTCGTGGGTCGGCGACTTGATAGACATTGAGCGTCGGCATGGCGTGGGGCGCATTGGAGGGAACAGCCAGAAACTGAAGAACTCAAGTGGGGGGTGGGCAGGATGAAAACCTTTCCTTTTCACATGTTGTGTGCAGCTGCGTGTGTATGTGTAGAGGACAGAAGTTGATGTATTTAAACATCCTTAACTGCACTTTATTCTTTGAGGTAGGGTCTTCTAATGAACCCTGGAGTTGGGGGTCCCGTCTCTGCCTCCTGAATTACACCCAAGCCACCATTTCTGCTCAACATTTATAGTGGGTTCTGGGGATTTCAACTCTGGACTGTACAAGTACTGGAACCACCGAGTTATCCTCCCTCTTCTAAGATTCCTACCTTGATGGATCAGCCCCAAGGTGTGTGTCTGTTCCCAGAGGAAACACTCAGCTGACCCCAGTAGAGATGCATCTAGTCAGAGGGTGGTAACTCTTCAGACAGGCAGCTCCTGCCATCTGACATGGAATCTGGGCTCTTGGGATGCCACTAAGAGGGACCATGAATGTAGACAGGAAAACCAGTATCTTTATTTCATGCTAGCCTCTCCCTAAAACCTAATACTTTCAGCCCTTAAAAGGACAAACATCCCAGGACTGTTTTCAATACCTGTATCTTTGTCTCCCATCCCTTTTAGTTACCGTAAATATCAGTTACCATAAATACCCTGAGATATTTATACTTGTCCATACTTCAAGATCCCACAGCTTGCTATTGTCTATCTTGAGATGGGAGGGGTCTCATTAATGTAGCCCAGGCTGGCTTCAAAATTCATACCCCGCCCCTCAGCCTCCTGAGTACTGAAATTATAAGCATGCACCTCCCAGTAGTGACATAAAACAGCAGTGTTAGCCTTACAGCTAGCTCCTGTTAATCGATGTGCCAGCACAAACACACAACAGCTCACTGTGTTTAAGGGAAGTGGTACATTGTGAATCATAGGGTTTCAAACAGTTCATGTACATCCTGGAGCATTGCATTCTGGTGCACAGAGAACAAGGCTCTGAGAACCTGGCCTTGGATCCTCAGCACCCGTGGAAAAGCTGGATGTGGCAGTGACCTCTGCAAAGCCAGGGGTAGGGGCTGGGCAGAGACAGGTGGATCCCTGGAGCTCACTGGACTGGCATGCTATCAAGCTCTAGGCTGGGAGGGGAGAGATCCCGTCTCAATAGATAAAGTAGAGAGACATTGAGGAAGACTGTGACATTGACCTCTAGCCTCCGCGTGCATGTGCTCTTGCACCACCCCCACCCCCATTGCGCTGAGAAGGGGTCTGTGCCCCTGAGCACGAGGAGAAAGTGAGTTAGAAGAGACTCATGAGGTCATAGGATCCTTCCCAGATCCACAACCTGCAGGAAGCTGAGACCAGATGTGTGGTAGAAAGGACACACCAACGGAGGAGGGAATTACAGTGACTCCTCGGTGTAGGGAGGGGCTGCTGTGCTGACAGTTTCCCCCCCCACTCCCACCCCCCCCCCCCCCCCGCAAGCCCACTGGCTTCCAGGCACTCCCTAAACAATGACTCTGCAAACATCACACATAAAACATTGGCAAACAGCATGAGGAAAGATGGCTATCGGCTCTTGTTTACCACCTAGGAAACACACTCCTCCTTGTGTTAAGGGATGAGTCCCAGACCACACAGCCGGTGTGAGGCAGACGGCTAGGGCTGAGACTGTGGGCCTCCTGGTTCCTCCGAGTGTGTCTGCCTGACTCACTCATCCCTGCTGCCAAGCCCGCTCAAGTTGCCCATGAAGCAACCAAGGACCAAAAAAGGTGGGTGGAGCCAAGACCAGATCCCTGCAAGCCTAGGAAAGTGGTGGAGGTTTCCCTTAGCTTAGCTGCATGGTGGTTCATCCAAATCCCCAGGTCGTGGCCCTGGGAAGGCCATACTCAAGCCCGTTCTTAGGGTATCACTATCAAGACGCAAAACCTGCGAAGTTTATTCAACCGTCTGTTTATCCTTTCCTCCCTCCTTCCTTCCCTATTTCTCTATCCTGCCTTGCAATTTCCTCAAGGAACTCATCCTATAGCCCAGGCTGGTCTTGAACTCATGACCCTCTAGGCTCTGCTCCCTCAACTGAGATGACTGATACACACCACCCTGCCCCGTCTATTTCTTTCCACATCCCTTGCTCTTATCTTTCCCTCCTGACATCAAACCGAAATGCCCCCAAACCTCTTGGATCCTATACAACCTTTCATGATTCCTATTTTCTGCAAGATACACTTGATTTCCTGGGGCCTCCCTACCCCGGGCTGTAAACATTGGCTTCCTGGACTTGGTGCTTTAGTACGCAGGCAGAGGCAGCCAGCGTTCTTCAACTGACGGATGAACATCTTGTTGCTGAACTCCGTGCCTTCTGAAGTCGCTTCTGCATCATGCCTGTGACAGCCACCGGACCGAGCCACCCCAACTGTAATTACCACACAAGGACAAGGGGACAGTGTGGAAATGCTCCTGCTGGTGCCCAGTGAAGCCTGAGGATGGGACATCAGCTATACCTTAAGGAAGAGATGGACTCACATCCTACTGAGGAAAATGAAGCAGAAAATCAAGTCACCACAGCAGAGGCACTGTAAGGGTGATTAAAAGAACCCTCTAGAAGGGAAAAAAAAAAAACCAAACATGCAACCTAGCCCCCAAACCCAACAACTGTGAATTAAACTTCAAGTTAAAAAAGGAAAGGACCCTCTAGGCAGCATGTCCCACACTTTCTGGGTGTACAGTGATTTTGTTGCGGCAGAGCGACACACTGCCCGTCACAGGCGTGTTTTGAGGGCGAGTTTTATTGGCTGCATAATTGCAATCATGTTTACCGTGTCTATTCACTTCTGCTGTAGAACAGTGTGGGAGACGGAAGAGCTGGGAACTCACGGAGCGTGTCTGCTGGCACCCATTTAAACATCGTAATGAGGACATTTCACGGTGACACTGAAGGGGACGTGCCTGTGAGGATCTGAGCCCTTTAAAGGCATGCCACCATCTCTAAAGACACTGCGGCAGGCACCACCATAAAGGCTCAAAGCCTTGTAGACAGTGGCCTCACCTCCATGTTTGAGTCTCTGGCTGTGTTGGGCTAATCAAGTGATGGGCAACTCTGGCCCCTGTCAATTTCATGGAGCAAGTGAGAGGCTTGATGATGGTCGTGCAAAGTGGGCAGAGCACGATCTGATGGTGATATTGAAGGGGACCAGTTGGAAATCTTCCAGAGTCAGAGGGGGAAACTGAGAGGAGAGCCAGTTCCTATCCCCTCAGCAGAGCCATCTCAGAGCTACCTTCACCACATCGGCCCATCTCGATAACCAACCTTGGACTAGAGCCACGTGTTTTTCTTTTGCCTTTTTTAATATACTCTATATGTGAGACTTCTAGAAAGTCACCAGACCCAGGCTAGTCTTGGGGACCCCAATCACAGAGAGATAGATGAATGAACATACAGATTCATAAATGGGTCAGCTGGACACAGGATGATGGGTGAGAGATCGGAGAAGCAGGAATGGGTGCGTGATCTGGTCAGTGGGGAGTGAATAGATACAGGACGGCTAGGGGGAGAGCCGAAGAGATTGCTAACAGGAGGGAAGGGAGGGAGGATGGATGGGCGAATGATTAGGTGGGTAAATGGAGCTTACTGATCATGAGTGTGTGTGTACATGTGTGTGTGTGTGTGTTTGTATGTGTGTGTGCATGTATGTATGTGCATGTGTGTATGTGTGCGCATGTGTGTATGTATGTGTGTGCATGTTTGGGTATGTCCTGGAGTGGACACACAGTGTGGGAAGGCATTATCAAAATCTTTTATGTTTTCTCAGCAACTAATTTTAACGGCACCCGGAGTCCTCTGAGGCTCAGACTTCTGACAGCAGCTTCTCTGACAGCAAGTGAAGGCTGGGGATTGGCTTCTTAGTCCTACCCATTACCTGGGGCATGTGGAAGACCACGGCTATCCACTGGGCACCCATGGTCCAGGGAAAGGTGTGTAGGGGCAGGAATCAGTGTTGAGAGGACTCACTGGCCAGAAACATAGCCAAGTCCCAGGCTGAGCTTCTCTTTCTCCACTCACAGCTATGACCTATTGAACTCAAGAGCTTTTGGTTGTTGTTGTTGGTGTTTAGATCATGTTTTTCTCAGGGGAGCATCAAATATCTCTTTGCAATTTATTGTTTTGGAAATATTGCCAACTTTGCAGAAAGGCTGTTTCCTTTTTCATCAAACTGTGTTCTGTAATTAAACTGAGTCACAAAAGGAGAAGGAAGAGAGAGAGAGAGAGAGAGAGAGAGAGAGAGAGAGAGAGAGAGGGAGGGAGGGAGGGAGGGAAGAAGAAGAAGGAGGAGGAAGGGGGAGGGGGAGGGGAGGGAAGGGGAAGGGGTAAGGGGAGGGGGAGGGGAGGGATAAGGGGAGGAGGTGGAGAAGGAGAGGAGGGGAAGAAGAGGAGAGGACGAGGAGGGAGGATGATGATGAGGAGTGGAAGGAATAGTGGGAGGAAGAGTGGGAGGAGGAGTGGGAGGAGTTGGTGAGTATGTAGTTGTTCTAGCCTCATCTATTTCCCAGTGGGAGAGAAGGCAAACCCAAATGAAGGGGGTCAAAAACTGACAGTAAACTGCCCCAATCCAGAGGAGGAAGCGACAATCCAGAAACACATGGACTCTCAGTACACACGTCACCGCACACATGAGCATGCATGTTAGCCAGCTATTAGAGCATGGTCTCACCACACTAACACCGTGACCCAGAAGCCCTGTCCATGCCTGGCTCTGAGACTGTGGGCTTCAGTTCTTATGAGAGGAAACCATCTTCATATGGCTTCTGAGAGGGTTCTCAGAATAACAAGGTGGGGACTACAAACTGGGGGTGCAGTGTCCTGAGAGATTGGACATCTTTTAGACACCTGGATTGCTGGGCAGGCTTAAGTAGAATTAGATTTGAGTTTCTGAGTCCAAGAATCCAAAGTTGGGCAAAAATACATTGATGCACAAAGATGGCCGCCACAAAGGTTATGGGCGCTAGTACATGCCTCCCACAGCACTTGACACAGGCCCCACCCACGGCCTCTCGTACACACCCTCCAAGTTCTGTAAACACTCCATTAAACACATGAACCCTGGCTCTGGTGTGGTAGCACACTCCTCTGCGTTTGGGGGGCCCAAAAAAGTTGTGAGTTTGAGGCCAGCCTGGGCTACATAGTAAGACTCTGTCTTCACACCAAGGAGTGCATTAGCAACTAAAGGAAAGGATGGATACACACCAGCCACCAACGTACATGCTCACCCATACTGTCACGCACCCATCTCACACACACATGCCTCCCCTGTGCACACCAACATACATGTTTAGCCATGTTGTCTTGCCGACCCAGCCTGTTTCATGCACACTCCTGTGTTTACAAACCCTCCCCGGGGCCCACACACGAGCTCTCTCACACACACCTCGAACATGTACCTTACAGCGTTCTGACATGCTCACACATGTGCTCACACTCATGTTCACACTCCCCACATCCTCACAATCTCCCCAAGTCCTTATGTCCGCACACAGGTACCTTGATAAACCCCCTCACATATCTTCACAGATATACACAACTATACATATATCCTCACACACTCACCTCACACACACATAGACATCCACACACACTCTCACGCCCATTGTCACATATTCCTTCATACATGTCTCACACACACATTTACACACATTCCCTCACAAGCCTCTCCATCTCTTACACACACACACACACACATACCCACACACACACCTTTTATATGCTAAGCTAACATATCTTTCACATGTCTCTCTCACATGCACATGCCTCTGTGCACCTCTCTCATGCACACATATCCTCACACACCTCTCTGTGACAGACACCTTCCCTCCCCTCACAACTCAACACCAAACCCCTCCCCTCCACAGCTTTGCACACTCTGTGCCCTTGCCACTCAACACATACCGTTCTTGGGGTTCTGCACGTTTCCCATTGACTCTGATAGGTCATGTCCCTGCTGCACCCCTGTCCTCTTCCCTGCTCCCCAAATCTCCAGACCCCATTCCTTTGCCTGTTGTGACCTCCTGGATCTCTGCTATCTAACCTTGACTACATCCTTGGCATCCCACAACCCTGAAACCTGGTGCACGTGGGATCCTTGTTCGTAACTCATGCATAACAGGGTCCAGTGCATGATGGGAGCTGAGGGACCACGTGAGGAAGGAATGGATGACTGACAGGGTGACGGTTGGGTAAGGGGGGTCTTCTAGCCAGTGTTTTAGGCCTGCGGGAGGAGGGACAGGGCTGGAACAGTTCCAGGTTTCGTCTCCCCCAGCTCTTGGCTGAACACAAGCTCCCTCCTGAGCCAGTTCTGGCCCCACACACATCCTGTGTTGCTTATTTTGGGGCCAGCTGTCACAAAGCAGAGTCACCGGTGAAGAGGGAACCCCAGTTAATAAAATGCCTCCGTCCAACTGGACTATAGGGCAAGACAGTGGGATATTTTATTTTTTCCTTGGAGTCATTGATTCTTATGTGTACGAGTGTTTTGTCTGTTTTACGTATGTGCGCCATGTGCAGACATGGGGCCTGCATTGGCCAGAGGAGGGCATCAGAACCCCTTGAACTAGAGTGACAGATGGCTGTGAGCTACCACGTGGGTGCTGGGAGCTGAACTCAGGTCCTCTCTGTGAGGAACAGGTACTCTTAACCGTTGAAGCATCTTTCTAGAACCCACTTATTATTACGACGACAATGACAATGACGATGATGATTTATGTAGCCCTGACTGGCCTAGAAATCTCTTAACTTAGACCAGGCTAGCTCCCAGGTTATAGAGATCCACCTGTCTCTGTATCCAAGTGCTAGAAGGAAAAGCATGAGCCACACACCTGGTCTATATTTTCTTGATTAATGATTGGTTAGCACAGCTCATGGTGTCCAGTGCGATCCCAGGGTCCTCAGTTGTAAAGAAAGCAGGCTGAGCAAGCCATGGGGAGCAAGCCAGTGAGCAGCACCCCTCCATGGCCTCTGCTTCAGTTCCTGCCTTGGCTCTACTTGATGACAGACTGTAAGTCTTATGACTGTAAGACCTCACGCCAAATCAAGTTCACAGAGCTGCTTTTGGTCATCGTGTTTATCACGGCAACAGGACGTGAACTAAGTCATGTTCCCTCCTTACCTCCCCCTGAGACACAAAGCCCTATGCATGCCCTTTGGGTTCAGGTCAGGCAAGGCCCCTGTTATGCCACAGTAAGACTGGGAATACCTATGGCTGACTCCGTCTCAGTGTACCATACTGTCCTTTGCAGCTTCCAGAAACTGGATCATGTGACTTCTACAGGCATTGTTCCCACCATGCCACGATTGGGGACTGCATGACATTCACACTCCGCAGCCAGGGAATCACTGGCCTGGAGGACCAAGGGATTGGTTTAAAAGTGATGAGGCACCACCGGGTGGGGCTAAGATTTGAACTCGGGTCCCAGAATCTTTGCTCATTCGCCTGACTTCCCACACTGGGTCTGGTGCCTCCATTGGTTTTCCTTTACATTCTCCATCGGAACGGTGAAGCCCATGTGGTTCTCTCATCTACCTGTCTGTCTTTCAGTCTAGAAGTCACCCAGTGTGATGGGTGACAAGCATGTTTCACCCAGGTGGCTTTCAATGGCACCCAAGCCATGTTACACACACACACAGTACCCCTTCTGTACCAAGGGGAACAGCTAGGTTGTATTCTGTCCCCAACCTGCAGACAGCTCAAATCACAGAACATAGTAGGCGCTTAATAGCTGTTTGTTGAATGACTACAGATATTTGAGAGAATGTCCGTCTCCCTAAGAGTCCGCCTTTCTCAGGTACTGTCGGGTCTTCTCCAACCTCAAGGCCACCGCTTCACCACCTGCCATGACTCCCTGGCTGGACTGACACCTGTCAGCTGCCTGACTACCACAGGGGTTTCACCAGGGGACCTCAAGAGCCTTCGAAGGCATGGGGTCAAACGAGGACTGAGATGACAAGACCTCCATCTACCTCTTCTGGAACACTTGACACCGATCCGTTTCTCTAGAGTTCTGTTTGGGCAAAAGTTTTCCTCATTTGCCCGTAATGTATGAAAAGCTCTTTGTGGTTTTCCGAAGGCCCCGCCCACACTCTCTTAATGGTTCCCACATCTTCTGTCACCAGCTCCACGCAAGTGTGTGTGGCACCAGGTGTGGCAGAGCCTGCCTGTAATTCTGGCCTGAGGAAGAGGGACTGAAGCAGGCTGTGTCTCAGAAAACCAGGGGCTTAGCTTGACCGTGCTCTAATGGATGCTCCCACACCTATGAGGACACAGGCAGCACAGGTTAGATCCAGTGGGTTATTGAAAAAAAAAGGAAAAGACATGAAGATGGGAAGGAGTTGGGGGTTAAGGGGACACATCTGGAGGGAGTGGGGGTAAATACGACCCAAATACATTGTATGCATATGTGAAATTTTAAAAGTTGCTAAAAATATCATGTTGAAAAACAAAGAGGGGCAGGGGCTGTAGCTCTGTGGTAGAGCATGCCTAGCATACACAAGACCCATTGCCAGCACGGCTAGCCATATAAAACCAGTAATCAAAATTGCCCATGTTCCATTGAAAGCCTGGAACTTAGTAAGAGGCTAGTTCTGGGGCTTCCAGGTGTGGCCCCCAGACAGCAGGCAGGAAAGGAGTGGGGAACTTTGGAGGGTGAAGGGACCTGAGGGAGTCACCTCCCATGCTACACGAGGTGGTGTCCAGCTTGTGGGGAACTAAATGCATTGTCTCTTTAATGGGTGACACCTGAGCTCAGGCAGGCTTAGGGAGCAAGCATAGCAATAAGTACATGCTCCCTTGGGGAAAACACAGTTAAGCCATGGGCACATGTAAACTCCATCTTGTCCTGGGGGTGGATATCTTCAGAATGCTAAGGGATCTATTACTGCCTGTCACTGTATGGTCTGGAACTAAATTGTGGGCTTTAGCTAGAGCCACTGATGATGGGAACATTCTGATGGGTGCTTCAAGGGGACCCCCAAGGAGGGACTTCAATCTCTGTAGCTTCAGCACCTGGCATGTCCCAGACCAGACATGGGTGTCCTGCTGCTCACAGTGGGGAAAGAGACGGGATGATGGGAGTCTCAAGTTCATGTGTCTTCGTGTATCTGGGCCTGGGAGCACAGAATCTGGCTCATAGTAGATGCTCAATAAACACAGCACAGTGTGTAGCGAGCAGGCTGTGGGAATGAAGGCCTCCGCTGTAGGGTAGCTGCTTTGTAATCTGGTCCTGAGAGCAAATGTTTCTCAGTAAAGCTTTTTTGACCTGAGTTCTCGGTTCACTACTGTATCCCCGGGTCAGGCCCAAGTCCTAATTGGGAGGAGGCTGGGGAGGACTTTTATGGAGGAGATGTGCTAAGGTCAGTATTTCCCAGAAAGCAATCGGGCTTTTCCATGGCTAACCCTCCTTTCCCTCTTGCCTCAGATTCACAGACATGGCTCCAGGGGCTCAGTCCCCAAGTCCAGCCACCAGGGAGGTAGCCCCAGAGACAAAACCAGCAATCACACAAGGTGGTGGGGGAACAGCTACTGCCCAGCGACCTCAGGATGTGGCAACCCCCCTCCAGAACTCACTGTCCCCAGAAGGACAGAGCAGTCTGCAGTCACTTGGCTCCACAGCCAAGAGGCCCATGTCCGTCCACACAGCACAGTCACCCAGAGCAACACAAGAGACACAGTCACAGAAAGACACTCTGCAATGGCCTGGTGGCCACAGAGGTGACCCATCCTTCCTTCCTGGTCCAGACTCCAAGATGCATGTGACAGATATCATACAGGAAACGCACATGAAGGGAGCATGTACCCCGAGGACGGCGGAGCTTGACAGAAGTTGGTTGCACGAATACAGACATGGCTAGCCAAGGATCTGCCTATTGCTCTAACGTGTCGACAGCTGCCTTCACTTTCCTGGGTCTTACCCAGGTGTGTCCTCCAACTTTAGAACTTCCACCTTCACTAGCTCCAGGTGGTGCCACCATACAAACCCTTCTGTGGCTACTCCAGAAAGCTCTCCCAGCTGAGAGCCCAGGCTCCACGACGAAGCCCAGGGGCCAAACATGAGTCACGTCACATTTTACAGGCCTCTGTAAACCTCCCCCTCCCTCTCACCAGAGTCCGTCCCACAAGCAGGCAGCTGCCCCATACATACATACATACATACATACACTGTCCATCTTGGGGATCAACTTCTCCGTGATACAAACCCTACCGAGCTGAGCCAATGACCCTTGAAGCAGGTGCAAGCTGGACCTGGCTTGGTCTTCTGTGCCCTAGGACACATGGCATCTGGAGCTGGAGCCTCTCCCCCTTCGAAGAGCTGCTTTGGTGCAGAGACCACTCCGGCTCCTCTGTGGGGCCACCCACAGCAAGGGCTCTGGGGCCAGTAGGTTATAGGAACTCAGTCTTAGATGCCCACCCAAGGGGGGCAACAGAGGCAAGCCTTCCCTGTGGGGTGTCCAGGAGAGAGTCAGGGACTCCTCCAAATAGCCTCCGACTGAGCTGGTCCCTCATCCACCCTTCAGGCCTCCTTCAGACGCAGTGTGGGGGTGCCCTCTGCAACTGCGTGACTGGAGGAAGGACACTGGATGGCATACGGTCCCCTGGGGTCTCCTTGAGGGGAGGCTGAGGAGAAGAGGGTCCAGGCTATTGGCAGGCCCGGAAAGGCCTCTAAGGAGCAAACTCTTCTGGAAGAGCCCCCCCCTCCCCTGATGCCCAAGTGCCCGCACACACTCAGCTTCCCTCCCATCCAGGGGACAGAGCCCCCCACCTGCTACTCACGGGCTCCTGCGAAGCCTCCCCCTGGCATGGTGGTGTCGCCCCTCAGTCCGGGCTCCCCATCTGGAGAGACTGCAGCTCTAATCAGCAGCCCTGCGTGGTGCGGCCAAGCGACTCAGGGCCTTAATTGACACCAGGTGGCCCCTCCCCAGGGGCAGGCTGGGAGGCGGCTCAGCACGGGGCCCAGAGGCCAAGCCCTGGGCAGGAGGGGGCGGCACACCCAGGCTCAGGCTGGTCAGGCTTCCCCTGGAGAGGAGAGAGGTGAGGGTGGCTAGCCAGCCCCCAGGCAGCCCTCCCTCCATCACGCCAGCCCTGCTTCCCTAGACTCTGACCTTTCTTTCATTCCAGAGGCTGTGGTGGTTGTGGCGGCTTCTGCCAGGGATAGAGGTGGCTCAGGTTTCCCTCAGCTGGCTGGCACGGCCTGGAGTCGGGATTGCAGCCATGAGTCTTCTGTGTCTAGGCTGTGGCTGCTGGATCTGAATCCAGCCTTTCACAGCGGCACCCAGGAATCCTGGGAGCGTTAACTGAGCATTTACTATGTGCCAGGATAGGTGCCTGTGCTGCCCCCCCCCCCCCAACACAGCTCACAAGCTCCACAAAGTGGCTATTTAGTAACCATTTGTACACAAAGCACCTGAGGCTCAGAGAAACTAATTTTCTTCTTCAAAGTCACACAGCAGGGGTGTAGGCCTATACCCCTCGCTCAGCCTGACACAGAGTTATGACTTCTCACAATGCTGCCTGCAAAGGAAACAACATCAGCCCCTTGTTTGGATCAGGAAAACTGAGGCTCAGGGGCAGGGAGTCAGTTCTAAAAGACACACAGCCAAGTAAGAAATTACGACCTGCTGATGGGTATTTTGTGCCAGGCTTCTGATATCTTTTCTCCTGACCCACCCGTGCCCTGACTGATCCAAGGGTTCCAGTGTGGACCCCCAGCTGGGGATGCGAGAGGAAAAAAGAGCTCTGGACATGGAGTCAGGAGATGTGGCGAGCTCGCTGTGTGACCTCAAGCAGGTTCCTCTACCTCTCTGGGCTTTGCTGCAGCTATTGTGGACGATGGACTGATAAGCACTTTGAGTCAGAGGAAGGGTTTGGAGAATGGAAAAGCAGTTCCCATTCTCCCTAAGCACCTTCCCCCATAGCCCCGGGGGCTGCTCTCTCTCTCTCTCTCTCTCTCTCTCTCTCTCTCTCTCTCTCTCTCTCTCTCTCTCTCTCCTCACTGCTGGGGAGTGGCACTCAGTTCATTCCAGTGCATGGCTCGGTAAATACACAGAGTCTACTATGTGCAGGGATTTAAGGACAGGTATCATAGTGCTGCCTCCCATTCAGAGACAGAAATTAAGACACATCCCCCTTTTAAATTTATTCTTAGTGTATAATAATGGTACAAGGTGTAATTATTTGTGCTACATACTTGATGAATTGAGGCAGCAATTATTGTGTCCTTATTTAATAAAAGAACCTACTGAGTGCCTACTGTGTGTTAGGCATTACTCCAGGTGCTGGGGCTGTAGCAGCTGACAGGCCTGTGTCCCTTTGGATGATTAAATAATTACTGTATCATTATCCCCAGTCAAGACAGGTTTCCCCACACACACGTGGTTGAGTAACACGCCTGTCTGCTGTGGTCTACCCCCTCTGGAGCTCCAAAGTGGAGTGTGGGATTCTAGAATGTTCTTAGGGCTAATCCTCAGGGCGGCTTATGGGCTCATTTTGGTCTGATTGGCGGGCACCCTGGCTGGTAGTTCACACCCCTGGCGCAGACCCAGCCTCCACGTGGGGCTGGGGAAGATGAGCTGTGAGTCAGACTGCCTGACCTGTCGGCTGGAGACAAGAAGGGAGCAGGCAGCTGGCCGGGCTGTCAGCCACGAGGCCTCCTGAGCCAGGTCCCAAGGCAGGTGATGGGGTTCAGGCTGAGACCTCAGGGTGACAAAACTCTGAGCTCAGATAGCGAGGGGATGGTGGGGTCGCTAACAAAACTCACTAGAATATTCTAGTAAGAGTCATGAGAGGGGCTGCCTTGTAAGGGATTGGATTCCAGAAATTGGGAGAGATTCCAAAAAAGTCATCCTCTGCCCTCCTCGAGGGCTGATCTTAGACGTTGTCACCTGACATCTCAGAGTCCTCGCCCACACTGGGCTAGGGCTTCCCACCCCTCCTCTGCTCTTCCCTGGGCTCAGCCCAGCCCAGCCCTAAGCTAGAGCCACAGATTTTGGTTTCTACTTCCCCAGAGCACCTTAGGTCTGGCACATAGTAGGTGTTCAGCAAACATGGCCTATTTAAAAACAGACCGCTTGGAACCTTTGCTTCTGATGTTTCTTCTAGCTTGACGCAAGTGTGACACTGGTGTGCAGAAACCCTGTCATTCATGAGTGGCAGTTCAGCAGAATTGGGCACTGAGGTTCAACCAAGAGAAGCCCTTCAAGGACTCCAGACTCTCTCTCTCTCTCTGTCTCTCTCTCTGTCTCTCTCTCTGTCTCTCTCTCTCTCTCTCTCTGTGTGTGTGTGTGTGTGTGTGTGTGTGTGTGTGTCAGAGACTAGAAGAGGCCTTGGGGGTCTAAAGTTATAGCAACTGGGAACTGAACTCAGATCCACTGGAAGAGTAGCAAGTGTTCTAACTCTCTAGCCCCGTGATGATTGTTTTGTTTTGTTTGTTTTTGAGACAGGGTCACATGTAGCCCAGGATACCCTCAGATTTCTCTTAGGGCCAAGCAAGGATGCCCTTGAATGTCTGCTCCTCCTCCTGAGTGCTGGGTTTACAGGTGTACATCACCAGAGCCCCTTCTTGGCTGTGCTCTGGACTAGGTGATTGGCACTGGTGTTAATTATAGTCATGGTACAGCCTTGGCCCAGCATCCGGATAGGAGCCTACACTTAGTGATCACTTCCATATTGGGAGGAAGAATCGGAAGAGGAGAAACTCCTTGCTTCAAGCCCAGCACCAGTCCTCTTGGTGCGCTAGGCAGGCAGAACCTGACACTCCACTTCCAAGGCTAGTTGCAGGGACAGGAACTGGGCTATGTGTTATCCGTTACTTTGTTGCTTCTAATCTGAGCCCCAGGTAGAGTGAGGTCAATTCTGTCGTGTACTGCCAGCAGTGGACACAGCCAGAACCATTCCCAAGGGATAAAGCAGATGATGTTAGTTAAAGGAGGCAGAGCCAGGTGAACAACACACTGTGGTGACGAATCTCTGGAGGCTGAAGAAGGAAGGTGCAGAGTTCGAAGCCAGCCTGGGCTACCTAAAGTTCCAGAAGGCTGGTATGGATTACAGAGTGACAGACCCTACAGGGAAAATAAAATAAAATAAAATAAAATAAAATAAAATAAAATAAAATAAAAAAGAAACAGGGTTTCACTATGTAATCCAAGTGGGCTTAAAACTCACAGAGCTCCACCTGCCTCCATTCCGGTGTGCTGAGTTTAAAGGTGTGTGCCACCACACCTGGCGTTATTTTATTTCTTTGATAAAGGTCTTACAAGGTCAGGGCTGGCTTCCAAGTCTGTGTAGTCATGGATGTGACCCATATGAAGTAAGGCAGGTCTGGAAAGCTCTCATGGCTGAAGGATGAACACCAGAGGCAGGCTGTCCTCCACTCCATGGCCAGGTGGCCTGGAACCCACAGACCTCAGGGTGGCACATTTCTGATACGTTCTCTCTCCACCACATCAGTAGCATCCTGGGCCTGGTGTCCTGCTGAGAGGCAGGCCTTTGCTTCCGACCTGCGTGTTGTGTCCTTCTTTTAGGTTCCGAGTTTGACCACAGCTTGGGTTTTAGAAGATAAGAGTACTGGACACTGAATCTGGAGTCCTGTGTGACCTTCTCCCTCCACCCCTGCGGGCTTTGCACAGAACCATGGCCATCAAAGGGAATCTCCCACGGTGAAAGACTTTGTGACTGCGACTCACAGGCCATGGCTAAGCAGTGTTAGAGTGGCTGCCTCTTGGGGAATCCCCCATAGTCACCCACATTCATTTCCTAGGGTTAGAACTCCTTGCTGCCCTCCCATGGGCCAGAGGCTTGGGATTCAGAGCTGGTTGAAACCAGAGATTCTGGGGGCCGAGACATGACTTGACCACAACAACTCAAATGCCCTTGTACCCTAATTTCCTCATTCATGAGCTGAGAACGGCTCCGTGCTGGTCTGTGGCAGTGCTATTTTGCAGGACTCAGTGCCGGGCTAGCAAGTGATTGTCTCACTTCAGAATGTTAATGAAGGGGTTAGCTAGAAATGGCTGGCACACGGTGAGCGGCTTCTTGGCTAGCAGATCTGTGAAGATGGTTTTACAGAGGTTTCCTAATACCCTCAGCAAAACGCTGATAGTGACAGGTTATTCCCAAGGCAAGGGCAGACAGTCCCAGATGAAGGGATAAGAGGAACCTGTCTTACATGCCTGGAACAGTTGAGTGGCGCTTTGTTCAAAGTGGAAAACCTTAGAATCTCCCAAGTACCTCATAGAAAGGTGGGACGTGGAATAGATCTCCCCAGATTACATGCAGTTCTGGTTTTACCAGCATAGCTCGAAAGCAGTGGCTGAAGACAGCAGCTTTGGGGCTGGGGTGTTGGCTCCGTGGCTAAAGCTCTTGCTAGAGTTTGGGTCTCCCCCCATGTGAATTGGAACCTGCGGATGCTGGGTGGGTGTTGGAGCCTGTTCACAATCCCAGCAGTCCGGAATCGGAGACGGGGATTCACAGACCAAGCTGGCTGACTATACTAGCCGAATGGGTAAGCTTTGGGTTCAGTGAGAGATTCTGCCTCAAAAAATAAGGTGAAGAAAGATTAAGGAAGACGTTCAGTGCCAATATCTGGCCTTTGTACACACCCACGAGTGTGCACATGTATACCATCAGTCTTGGTATTAACTGACCGATACACCCAATAGTGTCACACTTAGGAAGCAGACCAGAGCTTGCTTCAACTGTCAGCAAGAGTGGGAATTCTGGGGTGCAGAACTGTGATGCAAACCTGTCTCGGCAACTCATATGTGCAGAGTGTGTTCAAGGCCCTTACAGAAGCCTCGTCGCTTGGGAGGAAGACGGCATTGTGGCAATGGCCACATCTAATTAATTCATGAAGGCCCAGAGGAGCTAAGCCATTTGCCCAAAGAGGCACAGCTTGCATGCTGTCAAGAGGTGATTTGACCCCAGGCCTGTCAGCGAATGTGTGGGTGTGGGCAGGAGAGGGTTTTCCCAAGCCAGGTGGCCAGAACCAGTGAGGCCAGGGAGGGAGTGGTCAGAGCTGTCCCCACCAGCTTTCCCAGACTCCAGGTCCCCAACCCACTTCCTCAATGGAGATCTTGTTTCACAGGAGCACGTTAGAGACCTCAGTATAAGGCTGGACAGATGGCTCAGTGGGTAAAGAGCTTGCCCAGAAGGACAAGGACTTGAGTTTGAAACCCCCCCCCCCCAGCCTCCGGCAGTGGTACACTAGTGTGATCCTGGAGCTGGGAGGTGGAGACAGGAGGATTCCTGGGACTTGCTGGTCAGTTAACCTAGCGAATTCATGGGCTCCATGTCAGTGAGGTACACAGTCTCAAAATCAAGGTGAAGGTACCTGGGAGCAATACCTAAAGGTGTCGTAAAGGCCCCCAACCCCCAAGTGAGGACACACAGGCACTTGCCCACCCACAAGTGTACACACACACATCTGTGAATATGATCATGGGGACTTCTGTGTCTATACCATATTCATCTTTCCAGGAAAGCACATTTGTGCCCGCTTCCCACCATGGATGTTGCTAGCTTATACCACAGTGAAGTTTGCAAGCACTCCATGAGAGACTGGGTCATCTGACCAGTACTGGCCAGTGTAGTGTTGGTGGCTGTGGTTGGAGGCAATGGTCTGCATGTGGTTTTGGTTCATTCTGGTCTGGCTTTCATATCCACATGAACACATACGGAATACTCTTCTATCTGACCTTGAACCTGACTAGAAGCCTCCAAGGTGCCTCTTAGAGGAGCCCAACTTAGACTCACAGCCCCAGGTGCCTGAAGATAAGTATTTGTTATGTACATGGTAGAGTTTGGGGGACATTTTGTTACACAGTATCATCAGGGCAGTTAGCAACCATTGTTCCTCACTCTGGAGCTTCCTTCCATCCAACAGACAACAGCAGAGTTCTGACCTGGAGTGACAGCAGCGGATGCAGTAATTCTCAAATTCTTTATTGGCATTAATAACTCAGACACTGGATTCTCACTAACATTGCACTAAACACAAGAAACAACAGGCTTGCCGGCTCACAGGCTCACAGACTGTCCAACAGCCAAGGTTAGAAATATTTTTTTTTTTGAGAAGTGTAGAAAACTTTATAAATGATCTATACAAATATACATAGTGGACCACCCACCCACCCATCTGCCTATCCATCCATCTTTCTATACGCCCACCCATCCAGCTACCTACCCACCTGCCTATACAGTCACCCACCCTCCATCCAGTCATCGATCTATCCATTCACCCATTCAGCCTACCCACATATCTATCAACATAATCATTCACTCATTTATCCACCAACCACCTGTCCATCTATCTATCCATCCATCCATCTGTCCATCCACCTTCCCATCTATCTATCCATCCATCCATTCACCCATCCACGAATACATTAACCTACCAACCTATCCATCCATTCATCCACCCACTCACCCTTCTACCCACATATTCATTCATCTACTTGCCTATGCATCCACCCACCTACCCATCCATTCATCCATTCATTCACAAATCAATCCATCCATCCATCCATTTATTCACATACCTATCCATCCATTCACCCATCCATTCATCCATTCATTCATATACCTATCTACCCACCTACCCATCCATTCATCCATCATCCATTCATTCACATACCTATCCATTCATTTACCCATCCATCACCCATCCATCCATTTATATACCTACCTATCCACTCACTCATCCATCCATCCTACTTGCCTTCCTGATTGGCATCTAAATCAAATATTCTTTCCCAGCAACATGTTGGCAATGAGTGAGAGAGACAGAGAGCAAGACAGATCTAAAAAGGAAAAGGAAGAGACATGTGGTCCAGAAGGAAAATGGAGAATCAAGATCATACATCAGCTCATTCTGCAACAGTCAGTACAGACAGACATGGAGAAAACAGTGGGCCTGAGGTCCGTGGAGGGCTGTACAAGAAGTAGTCTTTATGTATATACACATATATAATATATATAGCATTTATAGGTATATATACTTTGTGTTTAGAAAAAGGCAACAGAATCATTTACAAAGAGAAAGCCTTTTTACAAGGAGGGATATTTTCCTCAGGTTGGTGACTTGGAGAGCTGTCCACCTGTTGGGACATGTGACAGACCCCTAGAAAGATCACTGGGTCAGAGATGTAAGAACAACATGTCTGGAGTGGGAAGCTGGGCTGTCCTGTCTGGCCTGCCTTGGCAAGGTTGCTTGCCTGTGGAGACAGACATGTGTGCTGCAGATGATGCGCTTGGCTCTGACCTGGGGGCTGTGGGACAGGAGGAAGAGATTCCTGCTTCTACAAAGGCCTTGGTGGTCAGGGGATGGAGTTCTCTCTGGGAGATGCCAGCATCCTGGACCTGGAAGCTATTCCTTAGGAGACCCAACTGTCCCTGTTTATAGTCCCAGGCCATCAGCATCTAAGTGGGTGGGAGATACCCACTGGCTTTCCATTCCATCTTCGTGTGCCTGGGGATATCCTGAGAGGTACACTTGAGGGTGGGAGATTCAGTTGGGTGCAGAGATGACAGAGACAGGTGCTTTTAATTAACTACAGCCAATCCCCTGGGACCCAGCAACACGGCAAATGCTAAGGGCTTCATAACACGAAGAAAGTCCAAAGTATGCCCCAGAAGAGCGAGAATAACTTGTTGGTGAGGTCACAGTCAGCCAGAGGAAGGGGCAGGAGAATTGTGAGTTGAATCAAGCTGAAGGTGAGCTGTGAGCCTCATCCATTTACCACCCCCACCCCCACCCCACCCCCACACCTGGGGGTTCTATAGTTAGACAAGGTGCTGTTTCCCATGCCTCAAGCCCATACAGATACTTAAAGTAATGAAAGAAGCCCCACCCCACCAACAAGGTGAATGCAGTCTCTCCTGCACTTTGGACCCCATTACAGATTCAGCCTAGGACTCACAATGACCCCTGGGTCATTGTCAGACTCTCTGCCCATCACTTTCAATATCTCTCTGGAGAGTTATGTTGGGTGTGGAGGCTTTTTCCATCAACACATCTCCATGTCAATATCCCAGCGGCTCATTCATAGAGTGAAGCATGCTGCCGGGGGGTGGAGGGGACGGGGACAGGGGTGTGAGAGACCATGGAAAGACCTAGGATGGGCTTTCTAGTGTGTCCATATGGGTCTGTGGGTCAGGTGGCTGATAAATCTGAGCACTGTCAGAAGAGGTGGCAGGGGGCATGGTGGAGAAACAAAAGCAGACAAGAGCAGGCTTTTAGAAGGGCTTGTGACTGGCCTATATACAGCAGAGACACCCGAGGACAGTCAAAGTTCCACCCTAGGTAGGATGCGGATGTGGTTGGTGGGCCTTCAGGGAACAGAGTGACCCAGTGACTCAGTGACCCAGTTTCTTCCCCGGGTGGTGCTTGGTGATCATGTGTATCAAATTCCACCATGCTTTCCAAGCTCCAGCATCTTGCAATGCCCACCTTCTCCTCTGTCCTCTATAATTCTGGGCCATTGGGTCCCCTAGATCTGATTAGGGGTGTGACAAAGGGAACTTTTCATCAGCTTCAGCCAGATCGGGGATAGAGCAGTCACATTCTATCCCACCATTTAGTGGCTGTTTCTCTACCAGGAACAGGAGGATCAAGGGTTCGAGGCTAGCCTGGGCTACAACAGAAATCCAAGAACTGACTGGGTCCAAGGTCACTTAGCACCTAGAGTGACAGACTTCTAATTCAACCAGTCTGATCTTCCTACTTCCTCCATTTCCTTCAGACCTCAGCTTCACATCTGTACATAACTGGCCACACCCCTGAAAGCTCCCCCAGCCTTCTGTACATTACAAACCTCTATTTTCATGGTTGGCTGCTTTTGGGTATTGCTGGCCACTGGATAGAATCACCTCCACCACCCCTGAACCTTAGCATCTCATATCCTGGCACCTGAAGTTGGTTGCTGAGAGAAGTCAAGACATTTTTAAAACATGAAGAAATAGCCAAGCTGAGATTTTCCTTCAGAGTAGTAGAAAAGAAAAACCAAACTTTGATTTGAGTCATCAGACTTTCACATCTAAAGATCCACATTGTATCCCATAGCCATCAACCATGGCTGCCAGCTCCAGGGAGAGGAGTGCTGATCTGCACATTTAATATAAGTGCATGATAGCACTTTTAGTCTTTCTCAGCACATGGGCAAGAGATGCAATGGGACAGGAGATGAAGAGATGGGCCATGTAAGGTCTTCTTGGTCACTAACCTAGTTATCAGGGGCGTTTTAAGAGTTCAGGAGTAGAGAGAGTGGATCCCAGAGGCCACTGGGTAAAAACTTGATTTTGAGACTCCCGTGCAGGGAAGAGGCCAAAAAGCAGTTAGAGTCGATTCCTGTTTCAACATAGTATCAGTAGCAGGGTTACCAGGAAAGAAGCCTTTCCCAGTTGACCCAATTCTCTAATTGGAAATAAACTCTTGTATGGTCCCATCACTAAGTGGACCCCGAGGGATTGGGTCTCTGGAAAATTCTGAGTCATGGATTCTAAAGTCATCAATGTTTATTAGAAGGGACTTTCTGGGGGAAAACTACCTTCCCTTCTCAGCACATATAGTCACATCCAGGGCCTTTGTGGCAAATGTTCTATGACTGTGGTTGGAAACTGTGCTGAGATTGATTAGCAATGTCTGCCAAGGGTAAAGGAAGGGGCAACAGTGGCAGGAGCGTTAACATGCAGTCTTCTTGTTTTAGATCTTCATCCTTCTAGACCTTTTATACATGGATCTTTCTAAATCCTCATCTCAATAACCTTATTGATACTTCCACACTGCCTACTCTAAACACCCTTGTGCTGAAGTCTTTGACTATCTGGGCTCATGGATGGGACATGTCTGTCATGGGTAGAATTGAGAAGTGGCCCAGGGATTCTGGGAAATCTGTCTCTGGGTGACCCAGGGTTTTGCCACAAAGGAAGCAGGATGGCATATGTACTCATAGGAGAGTCACTGGGAGAGTGCTAGGGTTTGGGTAGTGTCCCAGGACCTCAGAATGGGGCCCTGATGGCCTGTGAAGCAGTGAGATGTGTAATCTTGATTGACATCTTAACAGAATTAAGACATGCTTTTCAAGGGATCAATGAAGTACCTCTAGGTATCTGTGACGATGTTTCCGGAGATGTATTGATACCTCTGACCTAACCCCCAAGTCCCTGGATGGCTTCACAATGTGATGCTCAAAGGTCCTAGCTGGAGGAAGTGGCAATGACACATCTCACCCCTGACCTTTTCCTGTATTGCTCTTTGCTTCCTGTTTGCCATGAAGAAACTCCTCCTCACCCTCACACTATCATGATGAACACTTGCCTCAAGAAAGGCCTAGAAACACAGAGTCAGGCAGCTATGGACTGAGCCCTTTGAAACTGTGAGCCAGAATGCTGTTTCTATCGGGCATTTGGTTACAATCACAAGTTACAAAAATAACTAATACAGAGCACCCCGATTCAACAGGACTGGTTCCTCATAAAAAGAGTCCCACAAAGACAGATGCAAGATCATCTAGTAGAGGCAAAGGTAAAGATTGGAGAGAGGTTTCCAAAAAAGCCAGGGAATATGAGTTTATCACATATCACGACATGTCAAAAAGCAAGAAGAAAATAATTCTAGACAAATTCCAGAGGGGGAAGGTCATGCAGACACTTTGTGTTTGGTCTTTGCATCTGTAGGATGGTGAGAGCATACATCTTCACTGTGAAAAACCTCTTGGTGTGTGGTAGTCCGTCACAGAAGCCAACACAGGGGCAGAGGGAGGCTTGGCGTTACCAGGATCACTCTCGGAACAAGACCAATCCTTAGGAGGGTGGATGGGTGGAATGAAGACAGGCAGGGCATGAGGACAGGAAGGGCCCATATGGAGACTCAAACTTGGGCCAGAGTGGAAACAAAGAGCCAGAGATGGGAGGCCTGCAGCAGGTATTTAAAACCCACAGCCTTAGACAACTCCAAGGTCTTGATACAGGATTGAACAATGACCCCGTATGCTCATATTGAGTCTTCTCCCAACATCTGTTGGAGTCCCCCACGTACATTCAGAGAAAGAATCTCTGAAGAGGTCTGAGGCCCGGATCAAGGAGAAAGGCGGTGTTATTAGTGGTCTTAGAAGAAGATGACACAAGAGACTACAGGAAGGCACCTCAAGAGATCACCCCAGATCTGGGAGTAAGGAGCAACTGTTGTTTAAGCCAACCTTATGTGCTGGCATCGCTGGCAGACCAAATCAGCCTTGAAGTCTAACTAGCTGTGCATCTCACACCTTTGACACGGAGACAACAACACGGTCATCAACAAAGTTCACACTTGAGTTGGAAAAAAAAAAAAAAAAGAAAGAAAGAAAAAGAAAACCAACCCAAAAAACAAAAAGCCAGCAAACAACAACAAAACAAAAACCCTTAATGGTTTTAAGTTAGTTTACGATTTTGTATTGGGTCACCTTCACAGCTGTCCTGGGGCATATGCAGTCTGTGGGCTGAGGGTTGGACACATCTCATAACTCACAGTAGCCTCAAGGGCTTGGCTCACACCCTAGCTAGCACCATTCCTGGCCATCCAGGGTCAGGGAGCTGTCCGTCCCCTCTAAGCCTTTGCATTTCCTATAGGTTGCTCCCTGAAGTCCGATCACTAAGACAGTCCACTATATCACAGGCCAGCCAGGCAAGCCACCATATATTTTGCCTCTACAGGTCACAGGGTCTGTCTTGCAAATAATTTTGTCATTGCTAGGGACAATATGGGATTGGTGGAAATTTTGAGTTGCATTGAATTTGCCTGAATCATATTTTATTTCTTTTGACTTTTTTTTTTTATCCCAGATATAAATAATGTAAAATCCACTTGCAGGCTGGAGCTTGATGCCCCCAGTGAAGCATTAGTGAGTGGCACTTCTTTGTCTGTGCACCTTAGGTGACCCCATGCAATTGGGACAAGGTATATGGGAGATGAGGAAAGACCATTTGTGTGTGTGTGTGTGTGTGTGTGTGTGTGTGTGTGTGTGGCACATGCAGTATATGGACATGGAGTGTGAGGTGCCAAGTGTGCTGAATTTACAAAAGTTATTAGGGTCACATGTAGCCCAGGTTGCTCTCAAGCTCACTGTATGATTAAGGATGGCCCTGAACTTCTGATCCTCCTGCCTCCAGCTCTCTCGTGTGTGGGGGACATAGGCACACACCATCATATCTGGTTTGTGTGGGACTGGGGATGGAACTTGGGGCTTGGTGTGTGTTAGGCAAGAGCTCCATCCACCTCCCACCCTGGGTGTCCTGAATACAGTCAGTTGCCTAGCAACACTAGTCTAGGATTTCTATTGGTCAAGAGTTCAAGATTGCAATGGTGGTACACACCTTTAATCCCAGCACTTGGGAGGCAGAGGCAGGTGAATTTCTGAGTTTGAGGCCAGCCTGGTCTACAGAATGAGTTCCAGGACAGCCAGGGCTATACAGAAAAACCCTGTCTTGAAAAAACAAACAAACAAACAAACAAACAAACGAACAAAAAAAAAAAAGAGTTCAAGATTGCTACAGAAAACAAGAGCATTTACAGCAAGGTGGCTTTCCACTCCTTTGACCAGCAAGGGGAACACCCCACAAAACAACCCAAGAGGCTACTTGGTGTCTCTAATTCAGCTCTGGGGATGGGGACATAGATGATGTCCCAGTACAAGGTTAGAAGGAACTATCCCCTCTGAAACTTCTGTCTTGAAGGATTTGCAACGTGAAGCAGGGACAGAAGCCATTTGGTGTTAGTGGGGCAGGTGGCTGGTCTGGCAGAAGAAGAGGCATTGTAAGAAGCGAGGGTCTGGACGGGTCAGTGGTCGGGGGGTAGGGAATGTCTCTAACTATATGGTCCCCTCTCTTCCCATTGGCTCCTTGCAGGGCGAAGGAATACATTTCCCCCGGATGCTTCCTCCGGGAAGAGACTGATTCTTTTTTTTTTAATCCCTTGATCCAGATGTCTGTACATTAAGAGGTTACTAGCAAGGCAGGGCCTGTAGCTGAAGGGGGGAGGGAAGTCAGTGAGGGATGAAGCCTGCAGCCCAGGCCCAGGTCTCGGTGGGCATGGAGGTCAGGAAAGAGCAAGAGTGAAGAGGTGACATTTGACCTAGACCCTATCCCATAAGAGGAAGAGCAGCGCAGGAGCAGGGAAGGCTGGGACTTGTCCCATGTCATCCAGGTACTTATTCACTAACAGACCCTCAGAAATCATATATAGTCTAGACTTGTTATCCTCCTGCCTCAGCCTCCAGAGTGCCAGGATTACAAGCATGTTACCACCACACTCTAAGTCTGTGGATGCTTGAAGGACCCTAGCTTAAGGGCAAGGCAGAACCCTGGGAGGCAGGTGACTGGTCACTCCTTCCTGAGGAGTCCCCCTCCCCTGGCTTCCTTGGAGCGCCTAGAACTGTGACCCACTGGGTCATTGAGCTACAAACAGGAGAAGATGAGTGAGTCCCAGTTCCCGGGGGACACTTCAGGGTCCCAGAGCTTCAGCCCTCCCTGGCTCTCTCCTCTCTTACTTCCTCCAAGATACAAAGGCATGTGACAGAGACCGGGGTACATGGACCAAAGGGGTCCTGATGCAATTAAAGAGAAAAGAGAAACTCTAAGATGCTTAGTAGGAGGGGGTCAGTCTCAGTCCAGCCCTGGCCACAGAGATATATCCAGAACAGGGCTTGTTAGATGGGGTTACAGCTGCTGTGGAGAGTGGTCTTCAGCGACTCTGGAGCCCAGGGCCATAAGCAAATGTACAGGGAAACTGTCTGTAAGAGGCAGAGAAGCTGAGCCAGAGACAGATGTCACCAGGAGAGGCAGGATGTTCACATGGGGACAACTTGTGTGGGTCCCGGGGTCCCGGGTGCAGACGGCAAGAGCTTTGCAAAGGGGTGAGAAGGTTCTGAAAAGACTTGAAAGTGTCATGGGGTACATCTCTCTAGAAGTGTGACTACTGTCAATCAGTCTTCCTGCTTTGGACCCGTGCTTGGTCCTAGTGTGTACATCCAATAGGGCCACTCAAAAAGGGGGGGTGGTTTTGTATGTTTACATGGATTTTGCTGTCTGGCTAACCCTGCTAATTCTCTGCTTAGGGACAGCTTTGCCTCTTGTGTCAGGTCTGATCACTGGGGGGCATGGCTTTGGGCATGTGGACCAGTGACCTCAGGGCTCTCCTTCCCATTCACTCTGTGCCACCCCTTCCCAAAAGAAGGTGGGGGATGAAGAAAGGCTTGGAAGATGGGGTGCTGAGTGTGCACAATAAGGGAGGGGCCAAGGGTCACAGGGTCACAGGGTCCTCAGTGGGGAAACCACTCAGGATTCAGCACCAGGCGACAGCAGAGACCACAGAACCTCTCTATGTGCATTCTCCTGGAACACAGCCCGTGAGAGGCAGGGAGACCATTGTAAACAGTTACACACACACACACACCCATGTAACCCATCATGCATACCCAGGACCGTCTCCATCACCGAGGGAGAACTTAACCCCGGCATTGCTAGCCCCACAGAGAGAACACACCAGAACTCTCTTGCCACAGCCCCGGTTCTCAGGACTCGGGACTTTGGGGGAAGCCATGAATGATGGTGAACTGGTAAAGGTCACACCAAATGTCACATCAGCTGAAACGCTATGGTGTTCTCCAGTTGCCCAGGGTAGCGTGGGCATGAGGTGAGTTAGAACAGTGTTCTTACAAAATGGGAGAAGGGTGAAGGCCAGGGACTGGTCCCCAGAGAGGCCCTGTGCTAAAAAAGACCTGCAGGACTGCCTACTGTCCTTCAGAATTGTGTGCTCAGCGGCAACCGGTGACTTCCATCTTGGAATGGGACCTCTAAAATCAGATGTTTGCAAGTTTAACCCACCCCACCTCCCTACCCTGACCTTGGCCTAGAAGCCTTGACAACGGAGCAGGTGTATTGTTTCTGGTTCCATCCTGGTTCTGTGTTCCAGGATAGCACAGCTGGGACACTCCACAGCTGGCTCGTCCAGGCAGAAGGATAGCAGTTGGCCCTGTCCATGTGTAGACACATGCGCACACACTGGTCCAGCGTGTGAGTCTGAGTCTGCCCACTGGGCATGTGTCTTGGTCTCCACAGTCCGAGGTGGTGTGCTCAGTCTGTGGCTCCTTCACACCACACATGGGACCCTCTCTGGCCCAGTTTGGTCCTAGTTGAGTGGTCCCTGATCGTGCCTGAGTAACGGGGTACAAGTCGAAGGTGTGGACAGCCTCTGTGACGTCATCACACAGGTCTCCCAGGCTGAGCCGAGTCAGGACTCCCTGACAGTGAGCCTGGGCCTCCTGAGCTGGCAGAGGGCAGAGCAGGGTTACAGAGGCGGTTTGGGGGTGAGGCAGCTGATGCTGGCCATGGTCACAGCCTGGAAGGGGGAGAGAAGAAAGGGTGGATTAGAGCGATGTAGGTCCCACTATGACATCTTTTATGTGCTAGCATCTTCTCAGAGGGTGGCTTCCAGTGGGCTCCTGCCCTTTCCAAGCAGAAGGGACTCCTACTGACAACGGTTTTTTTTTTTGTACACTAGACTCTACACACTGAGTGTGGGCTGTCCCTGATCTCATGTAAGCCGGGGAAGAGGTTTAGTTGTGGCATTTTGTATCCTTTTTCCAAATAAAATTCAGGGCTCAGGGAGGTTATATGATTTGCCTGTGGTGCACAGCTAAGAAGTATCAAGGTCAAAATTTGAACCCAGTACTCCCTACTACAGTAGGTAGTCCACTGTTTAGGTTGGGAAAAACTTGACACATTGCTGAATATGGGGACCTGGGGTGCCAGACCAGACCTGTGTGGCAGATTTGACAGTGGCAACAGCAGCAGACCCTCATGATCCTGCATTCACCTCTTAGAATGGGTTCTGATTCCCCGTGGGAGTTCAGCCCACAGAACGAATAATGGAAGACTGAATGGAAGATTCTACAGGATGTCTAGCCTCGCGGGACACAGGACCACAACTTATCCCTCTGTTTCTTTAGTCTCTTCAGTTTATGTCCAGAGAAGAACCTAGAAAACAAGGCTTTCTTCCTCTTCAATGCTCAGTTGAATGCTTTTGCTCACGGGCTTGGTGCTAGCCCAAAGGACTTTGGAGTTTTAGAACACCAGGTACTCTGAGGTCTTGCCTGAACTCCCAAGCCAGCTCTCTCCCTCTTCTGGACTCTCTCAGCAGGCAGAGCCGAGCCTGTTTGAGCTGCCTCCTGCCTGTTTCTTGCATGACTGGTTCTAAGTGCCACCACGATGCCAGTCCGAGGCACTGACTTCCTTCTAGCACACGGCGGTTGCCAGGGCAGAGTGAACATTGGTTATCTGAGGCTCAGTGTGCCCGGTGCCAAGCACACGACCTTGCTGGGCCCTCACAGTATCCCCGCTATGGGTTCTGCTGCCCTCAATGTTCAGAGCATGAAATTATAGCTCATAGAAGCCAATGGATATGCCTGAGCCACAAGGATTATTAACAGCAGAGAGGAAATTTCAACCTGTGCCCCTCTGCTAGTGGATTCTGTGTTCTTTCTAATTTCCCAGGGAAAAGGTGAGTCTCGGGGTGAGAACAAATGCAAAGATCAGAGGCTAGGGTTATCTCCTCACCCAGCTCCTGGGATCTTCATGGGGTCCCATTGTGTAAGCAGTATCTACATATCTGTGTGTAGGCATGCCTGGTGAAGAGCCAGGGCAGTGTTCAGTGTGGGTATACATGTGTCTCACGTGCCTTACAGTATCACTAAGTAACTGACTGTGTTTGTTCCTGAATTTGCCTACATGAGCTGGCTTTAGGGGTTTCTTCCATGGGATATTCCTGTGTATGGAGGTATGTACACAACTGAGTGCCTGCCCTTCTCTCTCTCTCTCTCTCTCTCTCTCTCTCTCTCTCTGTATGTATGTATGTATGTATGTATGTATGTATGTATGTATGTATAAGTTTGTGTGGAGTACTGTTTCAGTGTTCATACATGTGTATATACCTAAGTCGGTGTGAGCTGACCTGGGAGTGCCTAGGTAGACAACAGGAAATGAGACCCCCTAAGCAGCCTCCTCATCTTCGTGAGAGATCTGTCATGGCGGCAGGCCTGGGGAGGGCACCCCAGGGTAAAATGCATGTTCCTGGTCTTGGAGGAGGCAATGAACCTATAGCTAAGGCAAGGGCAAGGAGGGGCATGGAGCCTCCCAAGAAGGAAGCAGATGCAGAGGAAAAGCTGGGATCCCTTCCTGTCTCTAGACTCGTGCAAAGGAGGATGCTGGGAGCCGTGTCAGTCATGGTAGGGGCAGGTGGGAGGGGCCTTGCCTGTGAGCTTCATGGAGGAGACCCTAGTCACATGACAGATGGAACTTGGTCTTTCCATGTGCTCTTCAGATTGAGACAATATCTGCCATCAGGAAGAGCTAAGGCAGAGGTCACTGTGCCAGCCACCAGTAGATACTGTGGGGACCTCAATGTCAAAATAGGCTCCCCTGGACAGACAGATGCTGGTAGACAAGTGTGGTGACTGGGTGCTGGGTGCACAGAGTGGGTGAGGCCAGCTCAGGGAAGGGTTGAGGGAGAGGATCAAAAAAGGAGACAAAGATCAATGGGCAATCCAGCTGGGGAGGGGGCTGAGGTAAACACATACTCTGCAGACTTCCAGAAATGTCCGGGGTGCGACAGGCGGCGGTTTCGCTTTGGCAGTTTCTCTAGCATGTCCATGAGCTTGGTAAAGGTGGGCCGCTCTTCCTGCTCGAAGGCCCAGCAGAAGAGCAGTATGTCCTAGAAGAGACCAGAGAGTCGTGACTGGATCTAAGTGGTGACTTTCCTGAGTCCTTGTCTAAGTCTCAGCTTCTGGGCATGGCTCTGGGTCAGCCAGGTGTCCATCCACCTGGTCCACTTCACATCTCTCCATTAACCGCCCTTCTACCCACTGATCAATCTACCTACTCATAAACATAGCTATCCCACCCAGCCACTCTATCCATCCACTCAATCACCAGCCACCAGCCATCTGCTCACTCATGTATACAGCCATCACACCCATCCATCCATCCATCCATGCATCTATCTATCCATCCATCCATTCATCTATCCATGTATCTATCTATCCATCCATCCATCCTTCCATCCACCCATCTATCCATGTATTCATCTATCCATCCATCCATCCATCCATCCATCTATCCATCCATCTATCCATCGATCCATCCACCCACCCATTCACCCATCCATCTATCAATCTATCCATTCACTAACCACCACCCACCTACCCATTCATATACACAGCCACCCCTACCATCCATCTATCTATCCACCCATGCATCCACTCACTAGCCACCATCTACCTATCCATTCATGTACACAGCCATCCCACCACCCAGCCACCCATCAGTCTACTCATCATCTACCCATCCATCCATCAACTCATCCATTCATTCTTCTTCTAGTATCCATTATCTATTCACCCATCACCCATTCACACTACCATCTACCCATTCACAACATACACCCATCCATCCCTATGAACTCAGCCATCCTCATTCATCATCTATCCCTCCATTTATTCATCCACACACAAGTTATGTACACTCTCTCATCTCTCTGTCCACTTACCACCCACCGTTCATCCACACAACATCCCACCCACCCATTCATCCATCTCTCGGTCCACAAAGCATGAATCTGCATAACCATTCCTTTATATCATTTCCCTTATTTCTCTTCATCTACCCTCTTTCATCCACCCACTCACCATATCCCACTGACACTCTCTCCTTGCCCTCTTCTCATATACTTTGTAAGACCCTTTAATAAGCCGGGGAGGCTCCGTGCTAGAAGGCCAGAGACCTGTCAAGACCAGTAATAGCTTCAGGGAGTTTCCTTGGTATTTTTCTTGAGCAAGGGATAGAAGGAATCCTACAGTCGCTAGCTACATCCCACTAGATTAGTGGGTGTCCTTCAAAAATACAGAGGAGAAAAGCTAATTTCCACCATCTCCTTGCTCAGCAAGAGGAACCTGGAGGTAGGCGGTCCTGACAAACACCTGGGGTAATTACTGCTTCCCTGACTTATTGGTTCTCCCCCATTGTGTCTAAAAGGAAGATCAATCAGACTTACAATCAGACTTCTTGATTTCTGTCTAGTATACTTCGAGTTAGATAATGGTTTCAGACTATTATGAGATGCAAGGAAAAGTGAGTGCTAGTACTGTTTGTGATCTTTTAATGAATTTTGTTTTAAAAAGTAACAGACCAGGTGGTCTATTTTGGTTTTATCTGAAGCAGCAATCCATTGCCAAGAGGGCGAGCAAGTGTTATTGCGCCCCTGGTGGCAGCCACTTGGAATTGCAGGCATAGTGCTGAGAATTTGCCCTTTAAGCTCCAAGCAGGTCACTTTCTTAGCCACTCTCTGGGAAAGTGTCTATAACCTTCATACCCGAGACCAGGAAATCTCAGGACTGTGTCAGTGGCCTCTCTCCGTGTCCCCAGACCCTGCCTCTCATAGGGACTTACCGAGATTTCTTTTCCCATGCCAATCTGGCTGAGGTTGGGCTTCATTCCCGTGCCCATCTGCCAAATGATTGCCTCTGCTGGTTGGGTCTTGAATGGCCACTCCCTGGCGTGGAGCTCATACCAGATGGTGCTGTCAGACAGTGGATACAGTTAATGAGGCATTGCTGCAGGACAGTGTGTCAGTTGTGACCCTGGAGCCCCTTTCGTCACCCACTGCACCAACAGGGGCAGCATCCTGGCTGGCCATTTCCCTCTGCAGTCTCTTCTCAAGGGGGTTGACAATTTGTTTAAAACCCTCTTGAAGTTAGACATTAGGCTTGTTGTTTCAGAATACCTATTTTGATGCCGGGATGGATACAAACTGGACCTGAATAATTTAACACAGTGCGGTGGCCACTCGCAATTATATATTAAAATTCTATACTTGGAAAAAAAACCCTATATTTGAATACTTTACTCTTGAGGTTGTTCTCTACCATCTAATATGTAACACTGAAAAAGCTGGAAATGGTATAACATCTCTGTAGTCGTCAGCAGATGTATGTATGATGGTAAGTAACTCTTTTAAGTGAAACAGCACCATAGTACCTGACATAAAATTTTCTCAATAGATCACTCTAAGTGTAAGAAATGGGATGAGGAATACATATGGGGGTCTTTTATATGCGTGGATCGGGGAGGATCATGAAAGGCGGCAACATGCTGAGAAGTAGTGGGACGGGAGCTTACTTTCATACCTGTGCGCTGTAAAGATGAATCATAGTGTGTGATGCAGACTGGCCATAGTCTATGCTACCGGGATGATGCTGTGCTAGCCCCACCCTTTCTCTCTGTGCCTATGGAAGGGTGTCTCTGAGGAACACCAAGCATCAGGGCACACGGTGCCAGGATTGCTCCATGGATATTTGCCAGGCCACATGCCCCCTAACTCACAGCAATGCAATAACAGGAGAAAGGATGCTGACAGAGAACTTGAATGTGGTCGGGGTGATGGCTGGATGGTATGTAAATGAGGCGAGCATGGTGAACATGGTGGTGGATGAACTTGGGGAAGCTGGCATGTCACTGAGCCATACTGTGGCCAATAGTTTCCATTCCCTGAGAAGCAAGTCTCTCACTTCAGGGAACATCTCAATAATCCCAGGAAATGATGTCACTGTCACCACCACCCCTGCCCAGCTCCTGCTCCCCAAGGAGACTTCCGGGCCTTTCTTTCAGGAACACAAAGCACTTTGGCATTCTCTTGCCTGATCAAGGACTGTGTTAACTCATGTCTTCATGGGCAACTTTATTCTATTTAAACTTTTGTTTTATTTTTTAGTTAAGAGTGTGTGGGGTTATATAGCCACGTGACTTGTGAGTGCCTGTGGAGGCCAGAAGAGGCCATCAGAGATTCTGGAGTTACATCTGTGAGCTGCCGGGGTGCTGGGAACCAAACTCTAGATTTCTGCGAGGGCAACAGTGCTCAAAACTATGTAGCCCGAGATGGCCTGAAACTTGCTGAATTATCTCCCTGGCTCCTAATCGTGCTGCCCAAACATAAGCTGAGCAGGGACAACAGCAACAGGCTGTTGGGAAAGCCCAGAAGGTCTCCACCCTGTACAAAGAACTACAGCTACTAAGGATGCTGAGGGCGGGAGAAACAGTCTTCCCCAGAGAAGAGCACACCAATTGGTTATCCAATACCAAATGGTTAGCCCTGAAAACATACATGCAAGTCACATTACACAGACTGAGCGGGTTATGTTTAAGAATAAGTATGTCATGTACACACGTATGAGATAACAATGAATGGGAAAAGAGACCAGGACTTTGAAAAAGAAAAAATGTGGGGAAAATGAAGGTCGAAGGGAAAATGATGTAAATATACTATCCCCAAAATTAAAATAAAGTTAAAAATAAATAATAAATGGAAAAAAAATACCTTCTGGATTTTATTTTCTCTGGTGTTGGGGATGGGACCCAGTGTCTCATATGGCCTCAGTGTGGGAGTAGGAAGGTCAGCTTGACACAGTCTTTGGAGGAAGGCGAGATTGGCCTGGTTTTGAGTTGCTGGGACAGGATTCAGGGCCTCTTACACCCTAAGCAAGCACTTCCCGCTGAGCCCCATGCCTAGTGCTCAGGGCATCTTTTTACTCTGATGCTTTGATTGGCTGATTGACTTGCTGGCCCGGTGGACCATCCCCTGCCTAGGTGAGCTGGCTCCGGTACACAGGAAGGGACTGACCAGGGAGCTAGTCTTTTACAACAAACGGGGTGACTCAGACATCTCTTCGACCAGTTGTTGACACTCAAGGTCCGTTGTCCCCCGTGCCCCATCTAGAGCCCAAGCCATGACTTCAGCTCACTGATGGTCTTCTATCTTTTTCTTTCGTGTGTACATGTGCCGATGTGGGCATGTATGTACGTGTGTCTGTGCTTATGTGCTTACGTGCACATGCACGCGGATGCTAGAGGTCTCCCTCGGGTGTCAGTCCTTGCTATGTCCACCTTGTTTATTTGAGACAGGGTCTCTCTATGTGACCCTGGCTAGTCTCAAACTTACAATCTAGACCAGACTGAGTTTGAACTCATAGAAATCTGCCTTACTTCTACCTCCTGTGTGCTGGAATTAAAGGTATGTACTGCCACACACTGCTTCTACCTTGTTTTTTGGAGTCTCTCACTGGCCTGGACCCTATCAGCTCATCTGGCCTGGGCAGAAATCTCCAGGGGTCTATGTGTTTAGGCCTTCCTGGTGCTAGGATCACAGGCAGGTACTACCTTTTTCTGCTTTTTAGGTGGGTTCTAGGAATTGAACTCGGGTCCTCACGTTTGCATGGTACACACACAGGACTGAGCCATCTCCCCAGTTCCTGCATAGGTTTTTATTAAGCTTAATCTGCAACAGACAGAAGCGGGGACCTTGAGTGTGACTGGCTCCCGGGTCTGTGGGCTGCTCGGTGCAAAGCTCCGGTCACAGAATGAGGGTGTTCCTGGCCTGAGTCCCAGCTCTGCCACCAGTTGCCACATGGTAGGTAACAGCCATCTGACTTTGCTTTTCACATCAGTCAACCCAGGGCAGCGTGATGCCAACTTGGGAAGGTGTTTGTGAAGACCGTGGGCTACCATACCCGTGAAAAGCTGAACGCGGTGCTCAAGTACACTTTTACCGGTTTCTCTGTGCTCTAAAGCATTCCTGAACATGAGGTTCCCTGGCAACGGGATGCTCCTAATTGGCTGGAGTCTGAGAGCAAGGGGTCCTTTGCAATCTAACAGTGTCACCAATAAGAGGCTCATTAAAACTTCCTTCCTAACCCAACTTTTAAGAGGAAAATTCACTTTCAAGAAAAGAAAAAAAAAAGTTATAGCCGAAAACTCCAGTGGGAAACCAATTACCGACTCTAGTACATTTTGTTAATTACATTTTTTTTCTTTCGCTAAATTCACAGTAAAAATATACCAACTTAATTACAGCAATTTGGTTCCAGATAATGATATCTAACTAGATAAAGATCTGGGCATTAACTAGTTAGAGCAAGTGATGGCTTTGCAAGGGGCTCAAAGGAGGAGCTCTGGGGACTGAGATCTTCTTAAAATGCACAGTTGGGGGCGGGGGTGGAGCTGCTGGTGAGGGCTCAGTGGGGCACTTTTCTACAGGAGACTGACTGCCTCACTAATGCGCTTTAGGGATGACAGGTCTGATTGCCTAAAACCTACAAGCTTTGCAGCTTCCCTTGTCAGTGTTCCCAGCACTCTCTCCCAACTCTCCAAATCCATCCCGTGAATAAGGGCTATTTTAGGGATGGGCACAGTGAGGTTATTTAAGGGATGTGGTACAGCAATTTCCTGGTTGCTTCTTCTCATCTGTTGGTGGTAGTGTATGTGTGTGTGTCTCTCTCTGTATGTATGTGTTACGTGCTTATGTGTATATGCAAACATACTTGTGATTATAAACACACATGTGCAAGTTTGTATAAATGTGTGGAGGTCAGAGGTCATGTTGGCTATCTCACCTCAATTTCTCTCCACTGTATTGTTTGAGGCGGGGTCTCTCACTAGGCTTAGGGTCACAAAAGTAGCTAGGATTGGCTAGCCATTGAGTTCTAGGGACCCTTCTGCATCTGCCTCCCCAGCACCCAGACACCCTGTTGTTTAATATAGTCACTAAGGTTAGAAACTCAGGCCCTCAAGACTGTGTGACAAGCAGTGACTGAACCATCTCCCTAGAAAGGTCAAAGCCACTCGGAAGTATAGCATTTGCCTAGCATGTGCGCAAGGCCCCGGCTCCCATCCCCAGCACCTTGCAAAGGAGAAGCCAAATAAGTTCTAAAACCCATTCCTAACTGAAAATGGCAGAGAGGACATTTCCTGTCCTTGAAGGCCATCTGCACTTAGTGGCTTGCCTACAAGGAGCCCCCGGAAGGAGACAGCACCTTCCGATTAATTAGAGTTGCTCTCCTATTTAGGAAACTTGAGCATGCTTCTGAAGGCAGAGAAAGTTGCAAGCTGACAGACATGTGAATTTCCCTGGTCTCCATCATCATGCAAAGTACAAACATGCCAAAGCACCCTGTTGCATGTAAAAAATATCATTCAAAAAAGGAAACTTAAATCTGGTGGGCGTGATGCTGTGTAATTCCTTAGGCTTAAGCTCATAATTACAACAAGGCCCTTCGTTGGCATGTTGGGCGCATGCTTGGGCAGCCTCCTCGAGTAGCAGGGTAGAGAACTGACCACAGCTGAGTGAGCAGGGGCAGCCATCTTGGAATGGGCTCATTGGCCAACTGGTGCACAAATGTTGCAACAATGTAACAACGAATCGATACACAATGAACAAAATGGATGAATGAATGAATGAATGAATGAATGAATGAGTGAATGAATAGGGTAACTTGCCATTGCTGGAAAATTGGTTAGACTCCAGACAGGCAAATGTGTTACAGTTATTCTTTCCACTTTCAAGCTTACTTGGAAACCCTATCTCCTTGTCCTTGCTAACATGTGCCCTGTCTCTTCCAAAGGTGTCACTAGGCAGTAGCCCCACCCACACACCATGGAAGTCAAAGGCAGGGGTGTGGTCCACTCTTACCCAAGCGCAAAGACATCCGAGTGCTTGGAGAATGGGAGCTTGTCCTCTTCTGTGTCAGGGGACAGCTGGCGGATGATTTCTGGGGCCAGGTGACACAGCCAGCCGTTCTGGATCCGCAGTTTGTCGTCCCGCCTGGAAAGGCAAAACCAAGATGAGGCGTGTTTTGTAGCACTGATCGCAAGTCCCAGAAACACCTTGGTCGGGGTTTCCTACCTTCCTCCAAGGGCATTTCTTGACCCTCCAGTGAGCCTGAGACCCAGGGTGAGGCACAGAGAGAGGATTCATGGAGGCCAGTCCAAGTATAACCCACTGTACTTGTACATGAATATAAAGAGTCCACTCATAATCTCCAAGTTACTCTCTTCTCTCTTGCTCTTGCTCTCTCCCTATCTCTCTCTCCCTATGTCTCTGTCTCTCTGTGTCTCTGTCTCTCTCTGTCTCTGTTTCTCTCTGTCTCTCTGTCTCTGTCTCTCTCTCTCTCTCTCTGTGTGTGTGTGTGTGTGTGTGTGTGTGTGTGTGTATGTGCTTTTGACACATGGCTAGAGGGCTGGAGTCTGGTTTCCTTCTCCTGTGTGAGTCCTGAGGATTGAGCTTGAGTCTTCAGGCTTGGTGATAATCATGTTAATTTGCTGGGCCATCTCACCAGCCCCAAGGGGTGAGCTATTAATTTAATTCCACCTTAAATTCTTAATTTTATTTTAATGTGTAACACACTCACACACACACACACACACACACACACACTGCTCACGTGGTGATCAGAGGACAACTTGCAGGAATCAGTTCTCTCTTTCTAGCGTGATAGTCTCGGGGATCAAACTCAGGTCACTTGGCTTGGCAGTCGGCACCTTCACCCACAGAGCATCTCGCAGCCCCTGATTCCACTTTAATTAAGGTTGGATCTACACAGCTACACCTGTCTGGCTAGCAGCCCAGATCTAGATAATGATTTACTAAAACCAATTCTTTTTAAAAAAAAATAAAACAACTTAAATATATTTTAATAAATGACTTTTAGCACAGCCATAAATAGAAACTAGTATTTTTCCAATACACATTAAAACGAAGCTAGAAAGCGCTTGTTCATTCTCTCCTTAAAATCTGCTCAATGCCTACACTCTTAGAAACCCTGGGCAAACAGAAGAAAACTCTTAATGGGGTGGCAGGAGTTTGGGGGTTCAGGGTTCCAGACTTGCTGATGTATTTGCTAGTTGGCTGAGAGGGGCTAGGAACAGCCTAGATGTAGAGCTCTCCAAGTTATTTCTCTTCTCAGAGGGTACACAGTAGATCCACCTGGATAAGCAGCTATTGAGAGATCCCTAGTCAGTGGCTGAAGGAAGGAGACTGAGCTGGGGCTATCTATCACTAAGCTTCAGCTCGCTACTGTATGTGAATTGCGGGGGGGGGGGGGTCTGCTTGGGCTACCTCTCTATCCAGCACAGGGGCTGTTCATCCACTGCCTGTATTCCTATACCAGGAGCCAGGGGCAGTCAGATGGCCACTGTTAAATCTATTCTAACTCAGGGCTTCTCATCCTCAGTGCTCTATATTACCACAGATGCTTCTCTGTGGGGTGGGGCTCTTCTATGCATTGTACCATGTTTCATTGAGACCCCTGGTCTCCACCCAGTAGTTTCTGGAAGCAACACACACACACACACACACACACACACACACACACACACACACTCCCTAACTATAGCAATGAGGGATGTCTCCAGGTCCATGAGCAGAAAGAATAGCTCCCATTGAAACTTACCCATTATGATGGTTTGTATATGCTCGGCCCAGGGAGTGGCACTATTGGGAGGCGTGGCCTTGTTGGAGTAGGTGTGTCACTGTGGGCTTGGGCTTAAGACCTTCTCCCTAGCTGCCTGGAAGTCAATCTTCCACAAGTAGCTTTCAGATGAAGATGTAGAGCTCTCAGCTCTGCCTGCACCATGCCTGCCTGGATGCTGCCATGTTCCCACACTGATAATGGATTGACCCTTTGAATCTGTAAGCCAGCCCCAATTGAATGTCCTTCATAAGACTTGCATTGGTCATGGTATCTGTTCACAGCTAACTAAGACACCCATTTAATACACAATAGAGAAGAGAACGATCCAGATTCCAGTGTCAAGAATTTCTCCTCTATTGAGAACAAAGAACATTATACTATGTGTCTCCTGTTAGTATGGAGGGCCCAGACCCTCCAGCAAATCCTGAGGTTGGCAGAGTTGAATGGCATCTTTCTTCTAGAGTCAAGAATACCTACTGGCACATAAAGACTTAGCAATACATTTGATGCTTATTAGCTGTGAGGTCTCAGGAAGACTCTTGTCTCTATTTTTCCATGTGCCAAATGGGCACATTCATTTATACTTCAGATAACTACGGCAATAGGAGAGTGTCTAGTTTAGGGTTCGTCAGCCTCCAGGGCTAGGGCTATGTGATTACTGGGTAGAAATGATTGCATACCTCATTCCCCCCCACCTCCACCAAATATATCCATTTATCTGGAGAACTCAGGGATGGAGTTTAGATGACAGTCCAAAGTAAGAATGTCTAAGGCAGAAGACGGAACTGAAAATGAGTTAGACAACCATTCCCAGCCATGGCCAGGACTACCAAGGCTGGTGGACTGTGGACCTCTGGGACAGGAGAGGGTGTGTGTGTCAGGCAGATAAATGTCATTAGCCTGGGGCTGGCATAGGCACATGCCTGGGAGAGGGTTAGGAGGCAGGGTTAGTACATTCACCCCAGGGTGTCCTGTTCCCGTGGCAACTGGCCCACCAATGACAAGCCCAAATCATCTTCATTATGATTATTATTATGATTAATAATGGGCTGTATGTGGATGGCATGGCAGGGCTGGCATCTTAAGTGACACTTTTTCTTGAGGGTGGCAGAACAGCTGTTTTGCAGGGATCTGCATCATTGCACCTCTTTGCTTCTAGTCCAGGCTGGTCTTCCTCTGCTGAGACCTACTGTATGCCATGTTACCTGTCAGACTCGCTGTGCTTGTAAGCTAACCCCCTGAGGGATACTCTCTTGCCCATACAGGTAAGAACACAGGGCTCATCTTGGCTAAGCCTAGGGTGTTACCGTGGTAAGTGGCTGCAGTATGCCACATCTCTGTGGTCACTCCTGATGCTAGACCCCCTCCCTGCAGCTCTCTGGGGTATTCTGGGAGACAGCAACCCTGAGGAGAAAGACCCCACTCAGCCCTTCATATCCTGGACAGGTCTGGAGTACTGTTGCTGCTCTATATGAAGTCCTGTTCCTACCACTCTACCCATTCCAGAGGCTCAGGACATCGGGTGCATACTCACTGAATGCAAGTCCCTATCTGTCATCTATCCTGTGCTGTTATGGACTCCGATGGTCCCTCAGATTCTCATGTTAAAGTCTAGACTCTCAGAGTGACTATCACTAAAGGTAGGACTTGTAGGCTCATTAATTTATATGACATAAAAATAATGACATAAAATTTTTATATGACATGAAAGCAGAAAGAGGCACTACTGGTGAAAGAGAAGGAGCCAGAAAGAATGGAGACGCACAGAGAGGGCCATTGGAGGCTAAATTTGAGGGAAGTACATGATACAGAGACATGTGACCGTCACAGTGAAACTCATTGTTTGGTACAATGAATATATGACAGTAATTTATTCTTTGTGTTATGTATTTACTTTTTAAACCTTTGAAATTTATTTCTTAATTTATTTGTGGGTGGTGGGAGGTGGAGTGTGTGTGTGTGTGTGTATGTGTGTGTGTGTGTGTGTGTGTGCAGTTGTGTGTGTGTATGTATGTATGTAGTTTGAACACCCCAAAGCCTGCCCCCACAGAGACATGCTTCCTCCAACAAGGCCACATCTCCTAATAGTGTCACTCCCTATGGGCCAAGCACTCAAACACAAGAGTCTATGGAGGCTATATCTCTTCAAACCACCACATAGGGACTGTGGTATTGCTGCAACAGGCCTGACCATGCTGTTTGTTGGAGGAATGTGGAGGACTTTAGACTAGAAAAGGATTTGGGCACTTTAAGGAGTACTAATGAGCTCTCCTAGTGGGAGCAAGAAAGATGGTGCGGAGGGCAATTTGAACTGTGGGGGCCCACCTCAAGTTCCAGAGGGAAAGAATATTAGTAAGTGACCTGGAGGTTGTTATTGTGATGTTTTGGCAAAGAATGAGGCTGTTTTTATTCCTTGTCCTAAAAATCTGCCTGAGGCCAAATTGAAGAGTTTTAGATTAATGGCCTTGGGAGATCCTGCAGATCTATAAGGAAAAGGAGGAAGCTGGACAAAGAGAAATACAAAGGGACAGTTAGAGAAGAGAGGACTACCAGCAAGTGTGATGGAGTGTAATGAGTCCTATGCTCAAGGAGATAAAACACTTAAGGAAAGACCTGCTTCAAAACGAAATAAGGGGAGTGGAGGCCTCAGGGAAAGACCCTACTTCTGGTACCAACTTCTGTCTTGGTCAAGGTTGCTATTATTGTGATGAAACACCAAAATAAAAAACTTGGCAAGGAAAAGGCTTATTCAGCTTGCACTTCCAAGCCACATTCATCATCAAAGGAAGTCAGGACAGGAACTCACACAGGGCAGGAACTTGGAGGCAGGAGCTGATGCAGAGGCCATGAAGGGTGCTGCTTACTGGCTTGCTCTCCACAGCTTGCTCAGCCTGCTTTCTTATAGAACCCAGGACCACCAGCCCAGTGATGGCCCCACCCACAATGGGCTGCCCCCCCCCCCCCCCCGCCGCATCAATCACTAAGAAAATGTCCTACAGGCTTGCCTATAGCCTAATCTTAATTGAGGCTCCCTCCTCTCTGCTGACTATAGATTGTGTCAAGTTGACACAAAACTAGTCAGCCCAGAAGCAAAAGCTAGACATGAGCGTTTTGGCTCTTTCTCTGCCCCCTCCTTCTCTTCTCTAAGCTCCCCTCCATCCATCTGAGAGAAGATACAAGGACACAGTAGCCATCTATAAACCTGCAGAAATAGTCAGCAAGGCCTTGATCTTGAAGCCGAAGAAACAGGAGAAAATATTACCCGTGTACTTCATCAGCACCCCACCTTGCTACCTAGCTAGAGTAACCCCAGTTGATGAGTGCCCCACAAAGCTCTCAGTGGCCATGTGCTGCTTAGCTGAACAGAGACACAGACTTGGGAACTTAGGTTTCACAGTATTGTTGTTGCCCACAGTTCTGACTCTTTTCTTAGCTCAGCTCCCAGCATCCATCCCCAGGCTGCTGGGCAGGGCTCCAAATGTTCCATGTTCAATGGGGTCTCCTGCTAGCTCCTGATTGGCACTGTTTCTGAAAATCTACTACCTCTCCTGACACTAGATGGACACGTGCTGACAGCCAGGGTGGGATGGGGGTGAAGGAGTAGCCATTGTCTGGACAAGACAAGAAGATTTCTTGTCTTTAACTTGGCTGGATTCCTTTCCTGGTTGGTGCCCCCACTGAGGTCTCTAGGAGGAGTGGAAGGAAAAAGTGCCCAAGTTTCCCTCTTCCTCTTCCCCAGCTCTGCAGTGTGGTCTCAGCAACAGAGCAGAAGAGGAATATCGTCAGAGACTCTCACCCCCACCTTCCTCAGTGAGGTAGGCAGGCAGATGTAGACAGGTGTTACATTGTAACTGTGAAGTGGTCCCCAAAGGTTCACCATTACATTGTAACTGTGAAGTGGTTCCCAAAGGCTCACCAATACATTGTAACTGTGAAGTGGTCCCTAAAGGCTCACTGTTACATTGTAACTGTGAAGTGGTCCCCAAAGGCTCACCGTTGGAGGCTTGGTCCCCAGACAGTGGCATTATTTTGGGAGGTTCAACTAGGCAGAACCTCGCTGAAGGAAGTGAGTCATGGGGTGCCATGAGTTTCCCAGGGAGTCATCCTCAGCTACTTCCTGTCTGTCATTTCCCACTTCCTGTCAGCCATGAGGCAGAGAGGTTTCTCTTCCACCTGGGCTCTGCCTCCTAAATGCCTGCCCAACTGCATGGGACCAAGCAGCCATGCTGAATCCAAGAATCTGGGAACCTTGATACATCCTACTTCCCTTAAGCTGTTTGGGCCAGGTATTCTGTTCACAGTGAGGAACAGGTCACCAGGAGGGACGGATCTAATGTTTTGACCAATTCCAAATCTAGTTAAAGAAAACACTTATCCAGCCTCCATTCGTCCCATGTAAATACTTGGGTTCATAGTGACGTCACCATTTGTGTCCCTAACCCTGCTCTGACTCCTGGGTCCTGGCACACAAAAGTAGGTATGATTCTCTCAATAAGCCAGGGACCTTGGTACTGCTGTGGGGACAGAGGGAGGAAGGAGCCATACCTGCTCCTTCACTGACTCACTCTCTCCTTGTGTCTACTGATCTGTTTGCTTCCCTCTACGTATCTTCATGCCGTAGTTTTAGAACCTGGAACATTCCATTTGGATGTGTGTGTGTGTATTTGTGTGTGACACCTGAACGCAGAAACCAAGGCTGCTTGCTGTATGTTAGTATACCACTCAGAAACAGCTTATGTCATGTTCTGTTAAATTTCAAGCATTCTGGCTCAAATTCAAAGGTAGCTCACAGCAGGGATAAAGTCCTTTGGGAAGACAGGAGGATGTCCCTCAGAGAACTGTGGCTCTCCAGAAAAGCAGAAAGTTAAACACCATGAGAAAAAAAATCACAGCGGTGTCTCCCCACGGAGAGAGGCCATTCATTAGATGATGCAGGAATTTAAGATGTATGCATGCACGGTGCGTGTGTACACAGCACACACTCCAAATTAAAATCCGAGAGGGCAGACCTTTTGAGTTATAGGCTGTTTATTTGGGATCAAGCTGTTTCTTGCATGGTTGACTCAATGTGGCTGGCTCCAGGGTGAGTGGCCTCTGAGAGTTAATTACTTAAAGATGGTTAATCATTCCCTGGGTGATCCTGGGGAGGTATATGCAAATGCATGCTAATTACAACACAGCAGGACAGCTATTTGCCCAGTGTCTGATGCTACTCAGGGTCCTGTGCTGGATGCTTGTCCTGTATTCTCCTGTTTTATCTTTACAAGGATGCTAGGAGGAAGGCATTTTCAAATAAACTCAAATTCAGAGACTGCTTACCTTGGCCACAGCCACAGTGAAGAACTGTTGGAACCCCACCTGGCACCTAAAACCATCGCTGTCTTTGGTTGCTGGACTAAAATGAATTCCTAAGACAGCTCGGAGCTTAGGGCTTGGCTGAACCCACCCTAGGAAAGCCAACCCCTTCCCTAGGCAAAGAGGAAAGCCCTCCAGCCCAGGTCAAGAGTTTGTGAGGTTTAGGGATTTTGTGGTACACTCTCAAAAGTGCTACTTTCAGGACAAACAAGCAAGGCTCACAGGATCAAGAGAATGACTTGGGCGACTCTGACTGGCATGGGAGCCTAGCCACAACTTTCCACAACCAAGAGAGGTTCAACCCCCAATCCGAGTCACTCAGGACATTTGGGGTGTGCTCCCATCCTGTGATGCTCATTTATCAAGAACCCCTCTGTCACCTGTCACCTCTTACCGGCCAGCCTGCAGCACCCCGGAAATGCTGAAGAGCCCAAAGTCTGTGATGACCACTTTGCCGTTGTCATAGAAGACGTTCTTCGATTTGAGGTCCTTATGAAGGATCCCCTTGGCGTGGAGGTAGCCCATGCCCTGTAAGCGACAAGGAGACACAGACTCCTTAGAGATAACCCCGGCACTTCCTTGCTACCCCCACTTGGAACCTCAAGGATGTAGGGTCCACCCATGGAGCTTGGAGGGCTAAGTGCATGTGGGTCACAGCCCACCATCACCCCCAGACCCCTGCAAAGCTGTCTCTGGAGCCAATCTGCTTCCTGTAGAATAAATGAAGGAAAAGTGTCCTGGGGGTGGGGACTGGGTGGGGGGAGGGGGAGTAGGACACCAGAAAGGATGAGGACATTCGAGAAAGGAGTCCCAAGAGCTATTTCCCCTCAATTCCTTTTTAAAGGGGCCTTGCTCCCTCTGTCCCTCAGAACACAGCCACAAAGAATGACCTGAGACACTCAAGAGACCTTTCGTGACCCCACATCTGGAACACAGAGGGAGAACCATTGGCGGTCTAGCTCAAGAGTAAACAATTAGAAAATGTTTAGACTGTTTGTTTTGTTTTGTTTTGTTTTGTTTTGTTTTGTTTTTGGTCTCGGTGAGCAGTTCCCATATCTGTGCTCTTACAGCCCACTCCAAAAACTTCTGATGGGAACTGAGAACCCGAGTCCAACCCACCAAGAAGGCAGCTGTTGGGAGCCTTGGGATGGCTTATCTGATTTCACCCAAAGCAACACCCAGCAACTTGATGCTTCCCTGGCTTCAGAGAGACAAGATGACTGAGTGTTCATGGGAATTCCAGGACTCGGGTATAACTGTTGCTAATGGTAACGGTCTGACTCTGAAGGGTCCCCCTCAGGCGAATGTTTTCACCTAACTGGTGACTGCTTTATAAAGTTCTGGGGAGGTGGAGCCTACTGGAGGAAACAGGGCTACTTGGAGCAGGTCTCTGAGGCAATGTTATCTGTGACCATTTCCTGTCTCACTTTCTGCCTTCTGAGCTACTGTGACATTGAACCATCTCTGTCTGGTAATGACCGGAGTGTCATTATGAACTGGACTGCTATCCCCTATCATTCTTATGACAATGATCTAAACCATGAGCCAAAAATGAGCCTCCCTTCTATCAGAGTGACCTGGAAGGAATGGATCTACTATCTAAGATAGCTGTGGGGCTCACCTATACTCACTGGCCTTTCCCTGTACCCAGGTGTCATGGTTATGAGATGCTAGCCAGAAAACACATTTGGGACAGTATTCCTAAAGGTTGTATTTTTACAGATTCTTTGTACACACATCTTAGGATCCTTGAAGGGTTGGTGAGAGGGGGCTGAATCTTTCTAAGTCCAGGTAGGGGGCCTACAACTCACAGTACCTTTACAATCTCTTGCGCGATCTGCCTGGTTTTGTTGACATCCAAGACAATCTTGGCGTCCCTCACCACAGAGTAGAGTGTCCGTCCCTTACAGAGGCTGCAAGGTAAAAAGAACAAGATCATCCAGGGAAATGACCGTTAGTGGTGAGAAAGCTGGTCCACATACATCAGTCATCAGAGGTCACGAAGAGCTGAGCCGATGTGTCACCATGATGCCCATGGGACAGTAAAAGGCCTTGCACTTGAACTCCAGAGCTGGTTCTGGGGTGATGACCTGCAAAGATGTCCATGTAGATTCTTGAGGAATGCCAGGTGCTTCCTGCCGTGTAGACGCCTGCAAAATCTATCCAGGTCCAGAAGTTCCCCGGGTGGTTTGAATAAGAATGGCCTCTCATGTATTTGCTTTGGTCATGGTGTCTCTTTACAAGAATAGACAGTGATTAAGAGAAGACAGTAGGCTTACCTACCCTGCTCTGTGTGTGTGTGTGTGTGTGTGTGTGTGTGTGTGTGTGAACGTGTGTGTGAGTATGAGTATGTGTATGTGTATACGTGCAGTGCATGCATGTTCACGTGTGTACAGGCAGGCACACGTGTGTATACAGGTGCACATGTACTTGTGTGCACATGCATATGGAGGCCAGATAACAACTTTTGCTGTCATTTCTCAGGTGCCAGCCACTGTGGGGTTTTGTTTTGTTTTTGAGATAGGATCTAAGTAAGTTCAGGCTCAGCATGTAGGCTTGGATGGCTGGTTGTTGAGTCCCAGGGAATCCATCCATTTTTTGCTAGCGCTGAGAGTATGCATATTTCTTTATACAGGTTCCAAGAGATTAAAATCAGCCCTACAGGCTTATAAGGCCTGCACTGAACCGAACAGTCTCCAGTTCCCCCTTAGCCCTTTTGGAGACAGACTGTCACTATACAGCTCGGGTTGGCCTCAAACTCATGGTCCTCCTGCTTCAGCCTCTCAGCTGCTGGGATTACAGGCCTGTGTGTTTCCCATCTCAAGGGAAAGCTGTCATACACCAATAACTTTAGGTCCCTCACACCACTCAGATTGCACTGTCTGCCATGTGTCCCAGCTGGGAGTCCCAATGTAGGGACAGAAGCAGCAAAGCTGTGGCTGCTGTGTGCTGAGTGTCATTGGCAAATGGCACAGTCCTTTCATGGGGTGGGGAAGGGCGTGTCTGTAGGGATAATGGCGCTCAATTGGACACCCGTCTAGACGGAGGGTATACAAGCCCGTCTAGAGCCTCATTGAGTTTGTTTCAGGGACTGGTAGTTTAGAATGAATGACAGGCTGGGAAAGGACATTGTGTGGTAGCAACACCTTTTCACTCTGCATCTTGTCTGCTTCTCCTTCTCATCCTTCCCAGTGAGCCTGACTCCTGACATACACAGACCAGGTGCTGCAGGGAGCCACCAAAGGGATGAGTGAATAAATAAACACAAGAGTGAATTCTGTCTCCAGTAGAGCCTCCAGAAGCCAGCATTGGATAGAAGTGTGGAAGCCATTATTATGATAATTAATTTTCCATCTCTATAAGGTTAACAGCTTGAATGCATTTCTTTTCATTTACAGCTTTATTGCTAAAGTGCTCTGGGCTCCGTTGGTGTCAGTTCAGCCTTTGCTGCACACTGGACCTGCCTGGGATTATTTGTGTTATTCAGGTAGAAGTGAGAGTGTTAGCTATCAGAGAGAATCCCAGTTCAAACCCCAGTCCTGGATCTTGCTTTCTGTAAAGCCTTGGCATGGGTTAGCCAGTGCCTCTGGGCTGTAGCTTCCTTATCTGTCAGAACAAACCTGCTTTGTAGATTACTAGAAGGACTGGATGAGATAGAGTCCTGCCTGCTGTCTGCCATCTGATGGAAAGTCCAGCTCACTGGTTAGGGGACAAAATTCAGACTCTATGGGATTAGGCTTCTGATCTGTCACATGAGTGCTGCATAACCCTGGGTACTCCTGACAAATAAGTTGGCTTTTGCATCATAAAGTTGTGTGTGTGTGTGTGTGTGTGTGTGTGTGTGTGTGTGTGAGAGAGAGAGAGAGAGAGAGAGAGAGAGAGAGAGAGAGAAAGAGAGAGAGAGAGAGAGAGAGAGACTGACTTCCTGCACCACCAGGAGTAGGTGTGTCAAAATGTAGGCACTGTTCCCTGCACAACACACAGTAGGTCCTCAAGGTCTTTATGATCGATAAAATAGTGATCACACAGGTGCAAAAGGAGAAATGACATGTTTACCTGTGTATCCCTTCTGCCCTGTCTCTCTACCCTGTCCATCTGTCTTGTCTGTCCATCCATCCACCCATCCACTCCATATCCATGATCTTGGTCGAGGACTTGTCTCTTCACCTGCCCCCAGGGTGAGGTTCCAAGAGCAGCTGACTCACAGGCTGGCTGAATCACCTGTTCAAGGTCACCCAGTGCATGAGCAGGAAGTGGTCTGAGATGACTCAAGGCTGTGTCCCCTCTTGGCGGGCACAGCGGCAAGTTTGCTGAGCCTTAGCAGCAGAGGTGGAGGAAGGGCTGGCTGAGCAGCCAATTTGGCTCTGTTGACATTTAAGTATCAGAGATGGAAGACCGACCGTGGGTGGATTCCCTCCCCTGGATACCTCGTTCTCGAGCGGCCACCTACACTCATTATAGAGCCCTCCCTCCTGCACACAGATGAGAGAATAATTGCACCAGGCTCCAAGACTCCCAGAATCTATGGTTCAGGATGACCGCGTGAAGTCCCCTTCTCGGCCACCACTGACAGTGGCTGCTTCCTGTCTCACTATGCTAAGTTATCTGGGGATGCTCGTCAGAGTGGACACTGGTACAGCCATGATTTGACTCATCTATGAATGCCAAATATGCAGATAGCCCATGGCCAACAGTTCCTCCCCTGGAAACATGCCTAGCAGACAGGTACACCCACATTTACCCTCAGATACAAACTACAACATAATAAAAATTCTAATAGCTTTCATGTCATGAGAATCTCCGTTTCTTTAAAAAACAAACAAACAAACACACAGAAATATTACGGAAATATGTTTTTCTTTTCATCCCATGTGTGGGATATGGGGCTGCTTCAGACTGTCCATAGCAGCTGACTGATATGCCTCTTGTTCTAGAAGGAGCGTGATTTTGCCAGCTCCAGATAGTTCCTACAATTGTGTGACATTTGGAATCCTGGGGACTTTTCAGATGTTATATAAATGCTAGGGTCCCAACTGGTTGGTGGCGGTTTGTTGTCGTTTGTTAAATAGTCATGCACAAAGAAGAAACAAACAAACAAAAAAATTAGATATCCTGATGGCAAAAATCAAACTTGCCCCAAGGAACTCGATGCTCCGAATCAGCAGGAAGTAATGATAATGGCACCCCCTTTCCCCTCTATCTCTCTTATCTAGTGTTAGGGGTTTAAATGGATGGAAGAAAGAAGAACCTACAGGGTAGCCATTGTCCCAGCCTGGAAGTAATCTGTAAGAGCCTTAAATAACTGTAGACTTCAGTTCCTGCGCCGATATCTTTGACTCCCAGTGTGATGGCCGGGAGGGGTGTGAACCTACAGAGATGGTGAGGGGGAGCCTTAGGAAAGTTGCTCCAGAGAATTCAACCAGTGACCTGACACCATGGGAGGACACAGTGTGAAGGTGGCTGCCTGCAACACTCTGAGTCCTTGCCAAAGCTGGAGCGAGCTGGCCTCTGGGTCTCAGACGTCACCCTTCCAACAGATGACAAAGTTTCTTTTCTTTATAAGCTGCTTGGTCCATTACACTTTATTACAGCAGCGGAAGCTAAGACACAGTCTGTGTTCATCAACAGAAACTAGGGACTCGATGAAGGAGCCACCCGACAACACATGGTCATATGGCTGTATAAAATGAATAGAACACATGACAGCAGACAGCGGGGCGAAGCTCACCGTGTGGAAGGAGTTTCCTGAGACTGTTGGAAGAGACCACTCTTGGCCTGTGTGCTGGAAGCCGGAAGAGCGGTGCCAGTGTCTCTGTGTATTTATGTGTGCCTCTGAGTGTGTCTGTCTGTCTGTGTGTCTTTGTATCTGTCTGTCTCTCTGCATATACCTGTCTGTGTATCAGAAGAGCTGCTTTGGAAGGAAAAGCTGCATGTTTGTATCTGAGAGCTGAGAACAGAGCTACCCTATTCTGCCCTGATGAGATGGACACTTTTGCCTGTGGGTCTTCATTTGATTAAAAAAAAAAAAAACTTAAAAAGTATGTGAGAAGACCTGGGGAGATGGCAAGGGGGTAAAATGCTTGCCCTGTAAAAACCTGGGCTCAAGTTTGATCCCCAGAACCTACACTGTGTAATCCCAGCATAGTGGAGACAGAGACAGGCAGGCTTCTGAGCTTGTTGGCTATGAGAGCCCTTGTCTCAAAACAAAACAAAACAAAACAAACAACGAACAAGATGGAGAGCTCCCACCAATGTTGAGCTCTCTGATGGCCTAGGGGAGAAAACCCAGTCAGCTCAAATGTCTATGGAACCGGCTGGCTCAGAGCCTGGAATGAGGCTGACCCTGGGGCCCTTACAAACACTTCTGGGACAGTGGGGATGTGAGGATGGGCGAGAGAAGATGTGAGTCTGCACACTTGGGATCAGTGTGACCTCCATGAATCCTGCGAGGTCTGTCTGGGTCCTCTTCCCATTTTACAGGACCAGATACTGAGATGCAGGGTGGGAAGGACAAACCTACCCACTTACACAGCCACATGTCAACACACACACACACACACACACACACACACACACACACACACACACACAAAACTTCTCCCAGCTTTTCTCTGAAAGAAGATGCTGCTAGAGAGCAAAAGATACAAAATAACCTCACATCTCTCCAGTTGTTTACAGCCAGCTTCATGACGTCATGACCTGAGGGGAGCCACAGTATCCTCATCTGTGAGATAGGGTTCACACATGCTGAGGGCTTTATATGAAGCCAGCACCTATGCCAGGAGGCGGGACAACATTTTCATGCCATTTCAAAGACTCCAAGATGCACACTCATATTTAGCATCTCAGAGAGCAGGGCATGTGTGCCTTGCAGTAAGTCACCGTGCAGCATACCATGGGTGTTGTCTGTCTTTCTTGGTAGCACATAAACAAACAGTGCCTGTGCCCATGGAGGGTATCTCCTGTCACCACAGTGTGATCTCAGCTCTACTCCACAAAGGAAGCCAAGTGTCAAAAGGGATTTGTTGTCATCATCACTGAGGAGGGGCCTTGGGCAGGTCAGGCAAGCATCCTACAACTGAGGTACAATCCCAGTTCTCGGAGGTAGGGTACCCCTAAGTTGCCCAGGCTACCCCTCAAATCCTTCTATAACCGAGGAACCTTCCTGCTTCAGCCCCTTAAATAGCTGGGATTATAGCCCTTGGCCACCTGGTCCGGCTGAGATGATTCTTTTCAATAAGCAGGTTTAAACTTGCATTTATTTATTGTATACAATAGATTTTGATGAATATAAACATTCTGGAGTGACTAATTCAAGATTATTAGCATATGCAGTACTTTAAATACTAATCTTGGGCTAATAATAAACACTGTTCTTAGTGATGATCTCCCCCTCCCCCCTCTCTCTCTCTCTCTCACACACACACACACACATAAATATGTATCAGCCAGTTACCATGACAACAATGGATACCTTGACCTTAGTTCTAAGAAATTTTATCTTGTTAGACCAGCATCTCTCCAGACCCCTCACCCATCCCTGGTCTCTGGCCAGCTCACATCACTTGTCTAAGAGTGTGAATTTTTTCCTTCTTTGCCTCAGTGCAGAGATCCAATTTATGCATGCTAGGTAAGCTGTACCACTGAGTTACACCCCAGACTGTGCATTTTGAGAGTGTCTCTCTGTGTAATCCAGGCTAGGCTGGGACTCCAGATCCTCCTGCCTCAGTCTCCCAAGTGCTGTGATTACAGATGTGAATCACCATGCTTGGTTGAGTGGGACTTTTGAAGGTTTTCCTGTAAAAACATATTCATCTTCCATGTCTGTCTCCTTCCTTGGGCATAGTGTCTGCAGGCTCACTGGTGGATTGTGAATGCAAGAGTCTCTCTTTAAATGGCTGAAGAATGCCCTGTGCGTTCACCAGAAGACTCAGGCTGGTTCTGTGTTGTTCTAGTTTTGTTTCTGTGGCCGTGGCTCCCTGACAAAAAGCAACGCAGGGGAGGGAGGGTTTATCCTGCTTACAATTCTAGGTCATAGCTCATCACTGAGGATGGTCAAGGAGGAAGCAGATTATGCTATATCTACCATCAGGAGTGGAGAGAGGAGTCCAGGTCCCAGACTGGGTATGGTTCACATTCAGGGTAGATTTTCCCATGTCATATAACCATCAAGACAACTCCCCATAGGCATGTTCACAGGCTAACCTGTACTGACAGTCCCTCACTGAGACTTTTCCCATGTGACTTTAGGTTGCATCAAGTTGAGACAGTTAAAGCTAACCAGCACACATATTGGCCAGTGTGCCCAGTGCTGCTAAGACCATGGCTGTGCAGATGTCTCTCCTTCATCCAGAGCTGGCAATGGGAACCAGGGCCCTTGCATGGCACTTGTGCTCAGGAGCCTACTGCTTGCTTCACAGCATCTTCTTCTGAGACCCTGGGGCACATAGATCTTCAGTAAGTACAGCTATGACATCTCTGCCACCATCCGCTAGGACAATGAAGATGAATGGAGTCTGCGTGCTTGGGAGCGGTTAGTCTGGAGGTCAGGAGAAGGTGCTTCAGTGGCTCAGGGCTTTAACCAGTCCTCCTTTAGTTTCTGAGACAGTATGTGTATATATATATATATATGCACACACATGCATGTGTGTATCCATGCCACCTCTTGGTACATATACATGCACACATGTATATCCACATATCCCTCTTGGGTAACTAAATCATTTCTCCTAAAAGAGGCACAAAGACTGCTAGGGTTTTGCCTTCTCTGCAAGCCACCTACCTCTCCCAGCCTGGCTTCTGGCAGTGGCCCCAAGGCTACCTTGAACTTTTTTTTTTTTTTTTTTTTTTTTTGATCTAAGAAGTGCAATGAATTGTTAGCAAAGATGGCCCTGGGCTGGAAAATCTGTGTTGTAAGCTTGTCTGCCATAGGCTTGTCAGGAATGGGACCAGCTCATCCAGCAGGGTCAACCTTTAAGGGTCTTGGTTTAAAGTGGCCACCCTTGACCCAGACTGTAACCATGAAAGGGATTCACCCTCTCTGTATGCCTATCTGCTTACCAGCAAGCCCAATGGACCCATAGCGGATGTGGACAATGGGGGGGGGGGGAGGGTTTGAGGACAATGCTGGTGTTTTCGGAGGTCAGCCACTTCTAAGAGCTGACACAGAGATCCCCAAACCACAGTGTCCCACTAAGTGCCATCCATGGCATATAAGGATGCTGCAGATGTGACCAATTTAAGGTAAGGTGATGGGACAATTCTGCACCATCTTGTAGCTCCAATGGAAAGAGAATGAAGAGCCAGAGGCAGCTCTGAGAGAGGATGAGGCCAGAGCAATGCATCATGGATCTAGACCATAAGTACTGGCTTGGAAGATTCTGGAAGGCAACTGCCAGAGAAACAGGAAGAAGATCCCTCCCAGGAGTCCCTGGGAGAATCCCTGCCTGCACTGGGATTTTAACTCAGAGAGTCCCATCTGCACATCTGACTTCCAAAACGGATTTTTTTTTATTATTCCTTTAAACTCTCTGTTTCTGCCTACCTGTCACAGTAGCTATGTGACACTAATCCAGTGGGCAATTAGCATGGATTGGTGACAACAAACTGAGACCATGCAGGCGCAGTCTCTATCTGGTGCATGAATGGTGACTCTTAGAACCATTGATAAAATGATCACCATTTGGGATACACAATATATATAGGTCAGGAGGTACTTGTGGGAAGGGTTAGGGTTAGCTTAATGAAGAAGCCAAACATGAAAAAAATCTGGGGGGGGGGGGGAGTTCCAGCTGCTGGCCCAGCCAGTGCAAAGGCCCTGAGGTAGGATGCTGTATGGGGTGTTTGAGTAACCCAGTCAAGGCCAGGCTCCAAAGAGCTTGTCCCAGTGTTTGGTGGGAACTGTCCCAGCCTTCGAATTCCTTGAGTACTCAAGGCAGTTGGTTTTTACAAATCAGTTGTTATTTCTAAAGCTCTCCAGTTGTCAGGGTGATTTACAAATGTCTGCTACAAATGACATAGCATCTCATCCCCAACTTTGCAACACTCAAAAATCCCACTGCCTTGCCCCATGTTCTTTCTCTGTCCCTGAAGCCAATAAATCATATTCCAAGTGACAGGCTGAACACTCTACCAAATTCTGGCTTCAGGCAATCTCCAGCTTCCAAGTCCTCCATGAATCTAACACTGATGATATTAAACCTCAGGACTTTGGCGAGTTTATAAGAATAATAAAAAAAAAGTGCCAGGTTAGCTGCTTATAAAAATGGGAAGGGCCAGCAATTTGTCACCTGCGTAACCCAGCATGTTCCTGGGAAATGAAGAATTATCGAGTTCCATTAAGGAAGGGTTTGCCTGGGGCTCACATCCAAGCTGGGCAAGAAAAAAATGTTGTCGGAATGAGCTGAGGCTAGACCCCAGGGGAGAAGGTCTTGGCTTTGCGTGTAGGGGCAAGGTGCTGTGAGGTGGCATGTGGAGCCAGAGAGTGACAGCAGTTATCATTCTCAATTGCCCTCTACCTTATGTTTTGAGGCAGGGTCAGTCACTCATTTGGTTGACCTGGCTAGCCAATGAGCTGCAGGGATCCACCTGTCTCTGCCTCCACAGCATGCAAACGGGGAGTTTTACAGAGCTGGATTTGGGGTCCTTAGACTTGAATAGCAAGTACTTTCTCAAAAGCTATTTCCCCAGCCCTGGGGCTTGGCTTTTGACAACTCACACCTGTCTTTCCTCCTCCTGACAAACATGGCTGCAGAGCTCAGAGAGAGCAGGAAGGAAGAGGGAGACACATATTCTCTGTGGTCTTTCTTTTGTCTCTCTTCCTACTGCCACTGGATCTGAGATATTTGTTAAATGGCCAGAAGTGGGCTGCCCTGACCCTTTAAGGACTGAGATATGTGGCTCTGGCCATGCTACACTCTCTTTGTCACCCTCACTATGGCCTGGTACTGTACTATACTTGATGGCATTCACCCTCTCTGGTCTTACTTGCATGGGGAGAAATCATTCAAGATCAAAAGCCCCCCCCCAGGAGGTAAGACCTCCAGCTCACTGCAGATCTGCAGGCCACAGTAGCATTTCCTCACACCAAGAAGCCCAGTGCAGAACACCGTTTAAAGGCATCTTGGGATGTGCTCTTTCCTGAGCCCTGATCCTTACATGCTCAGCATCTCTGAGCTCGGCCTGCAGTATCATCCAGGATTCTGCCCATCATGGCCACTCCAGACCGCTTGCTAGATCAGCGACGTCATTCATCCCCTGTGCATAACAGACGGGGGTTGAACACTCCAGCTATCTGCTATGGTTTCAAAGTGTCCCCTCAAACTGACTTGTTCTAAACCTAACCCCTCAACCTAACTGTGAATGGTCATGGAGATGAGGCCTTAGGAAAGGAATTAGGTCTAAGTGAGGCCATTACGTGGGCCCCTGTGATGGCGTTGATAGGCTACAATGGAGGAAGAGATTGGAGATGATACACCTGCTGTTTGTTGTGGCTGCCCTCACCAGGTACAGGAGCCACGCATTTAGGCTACCCATCATCAAGAGTCCTGAGCTGAATGATCCTTTAATCTCTATAACCTTCCCAGGCTGAAGCATTTCATTACAGCAACAAGAAACGGAGGACAGCAGTATTACAAAAAGAAGCTTCAATCATAGCCTACTTTTATTGCCACAGGGAGTGCCAGGCGCCCTCCCCCATCCCAGACTCCTTAATAGACACAAAGAGAAACACATCAGGAAACAATGTTAAAAACAAAACAAAACAAAACAAAGCCAAATCCTAGTTCGATATTGTGACCCACAAAAGGCTCTAAACTGGAAGGCTCTGCTTTCTATGAAACAAATCAAGTTCTGCCAGAGACAGCTTGGAAAGGCTTAGATCAAGAGGGAGACTTTCCCTTCAATGCATAGACAGTGTGTGCAGGTGACAGACAGGAAGGAGATCCCTTGCTCGGAGTGGATAGTCCCATGGAGGAGACCAGCAGTGGGGGAATAGATTACAGCAGACTATATGGAGAGAAACAGAGGAATAAGCATGGGGGTGTCCATTGACAAGATAGTCAGGGTTGGCTCCTAGAGAGCGTCACTCCAGGGCAGGGGCTCTGGGCTGACTTGGGACCACTTCTAACCAAGTGTTCCTTGTCAAGATCAGTAGCATCCTGATGGGGCAGTCATCTTTGGGGGTTATCTAGGGTGTGGGGGACATTGCAGAGGCTTCTAGGTGACTTTCAGTAGCTGAATTGTCTCATCTAATCCTGCTTCTTACATGTGTGGAAGTGCGTGCACATGTGTGGATATGTGTGTAGAGGCCTGAGGATAATCTCTGGTGGTGTTCCCCAGAATGACCCATTTCATCTTTAAATTATTTTATTTTGCATTCTCTCTCCCCCTCCCCTCCCCCTTCCCCCTCTCTCTGGCTCTCTTCCTCTCTCGCTCTTGCTTTCTCTTTAAGATTTGGTTTTCCTTGTTCTCTGAGGTGCTATGACTATTCCCACAGGACAGATGGGGAAACTGAGGCAGTAAGCCCACCTAGTTCAGAGCATGCACTTCAGAAAAAAGAGCCATGGTGAAACTTCTCCAAGTTTTCAGGGCAAATTACCAGAAATCTCTGGAAGCTGTGGTGCTCTGTGAACTGGGGGTTGGGGGGAAGGAACACACACGAACACACATGAACACACACGCATACACGCACACACACACACACACACACACACACACACACACACACCATGGTCAGTTTCCATGTAGTTCAGCAGAGGTGCGGTCACAGGCCAGTTGTCGACTGGGGACAAGATGCACTTCTCCTATCCTTTCCCATGATGTGCCTGCTCAGTGTGGACACCCTCTCCATTGGCAGTTTGGAGATTGAGATAAGGAGGCCATCTTCATTATTCGAAGCTTCTTTGACAAGCCACAGAACTGAGAGTTCCTGGTGTCACCTTGACCGGGGCAAGAATGTTACTTACGAACTGACACATTGTGTACAAGAATCCAGGGTCTCCCCTCGCCAGCATGGGAGGCCATAGGCTCCCCATTTGGGTCTCTGCCTTGAATCTTCACATCTTTCTAGGACTTTCTAGGAGGCCCCCAGGAAAGATGATTTCACAAATAAGCAGACTCCTGATTTAAAGAGGGATACTTTGGGAACCCCGTTCTTCTACTGAGCTCAGGGGAGATGGCCTTCCTGTCCTAGATGCTGGCCCAGCCATGGTGTCAAAAGAGCAACAATGGGAGGGAGGAGCCCAGCATGGCGGAGGAGGTGGGAGCTGCCCCACAGGGGGGAGGGTCGGTGAGGGCATGTGGTAGAGCAGAGCAAGAAGCAGACTCTTCTGGCCAGAACCAGAAGTGGATATCACCTTCCAGTCCTGACTCTATCATCTGTCTCCCAAGCAATAAGGTCCTGTGCCCACCTCCCCCCGCCTCCGGGACTGGGGAGAGAAGGATATAACACCAGGTAGGTTTTACACGTTCCCTCTTAACATGGGATCTACACCATTAGCTGAACGTGTAGAGGTGCTTCCCGTGTCCCCGCCCTCACCCCCCAAATCAGGTACGAGATGACAGATGACCAAACAGACATTGAACTTGTGGATTTCCAGGGTTGGATATTGAAACCCTGTGAGCACTTGTTGCTGACCCGAGTCACGCTTCTTTTTCATCTGAACAGTAAACTGAACTGCTGTTTTAAAAAATGTATACATCGCTCACCTAATTTATATGCATTGAAAACTCACAAAGAGGACGGATCACAGGGTATTGGCAGGGTTTATCTCTGCGTGCTGGACCTAGGGCTTTACACATTTTCTGTCTGCTTATCTCTCCTTTCTAATTTCTCTCCAATAAACTCATGTTACTTTTGTAAATTGAGAAAAAGGGGGGAAAGGAGGTGGGATGGAGGAGGAGGGGGAGGAAAGAGGAGGGAGGAAGAATTCTGAGTCAGATGGAAGTGAAACCAGACGTGTGTGTTTGCTATTCGGAAAGTTTGGAAAATAACTGAACTGCAGAGAAACGAAGTCGAAGCACAAAGCGCAGCCTGAGCCGAGCTCCTGCTCCGAGCAGCTCAGACTTGTTTGCTGTTCTTATCTGCTGACCTGGTTTTGCAAATTCTATGCACATGGCAAACAGTGCATCCCAGAAAGTCGAGCAATGCGTCTTCCCTGGAAAAGTTCAGTCCATCATGAAAAATGACAGGCATAGCTGTGTGTATGAAAGTATATGTGTGTATGTATGTATTGTGTGTGTGTGTTATGCATGTATGTATGCATGTGTGTCTATGTGTGTATATGTCTGTGTGTCTGTGTGGGGTGTGTATATGTATATGTGTATGTGTGTATGTGGTATATGTGTGATGTGTATGTATGCATGCGTGTGTGTCTATGTGTGTGTATATATATATATATATATATATATATATGTAAAACATATATATATATTTTATGTCTCTGTGTCTGTGTGTGGTATATGCGTGTGTATATGTATGTGTGTGTGGTGTGTGCTTATATTTACATGTGTATATATGTGTGTGGTATGTGTATCATGTGTTTATGTGTGTATATGTGTATATGCCTGCATGATTTCAGGCTGAGCCCAGAGTCCTATGCCACTAGGCAAGTGTTCTAACATTGAGCCACATCCCCAGCCCCTGTTACTATCCATTTAATTTTAAAAATTAAATGTATTATGCATGTGGGGTGCATGCTGTGGTATGCAAGTGGGGGTCAGAGGAGCAAATGACTTACTAGTATCCTTCTGCATCAGGACAGTGAGGAACAAAGACTGGACCCAGTTTTTCCAGAGCACCCTAGCCCTCTGCTCACACTGCTCCAGGCCAGTGGGGTGCAGGGGACTTCGGAAAGAGCAGACACGGATGCCATTAGGAATTGTTCATTATGGCCTGAGTGTCATCTCTCACATGCAGTGGTGTTTACATCTTTAATACTTGAAAATGATGCAAGAGGTGGAGATTTTGTGATGTGGGGAAATCAGGAGAGGGTCAAGTATCTTTGTCCTTAACAAAGTCTGCCTCACAACCACACTGGGTTTGCAGGTGTCTGTGGCTGCTTCCATGCAGTGATGGTGGTTGTGTCGATGCAATAAATACAACAAAACTCTGTGCTGCTGGACACTCTCTGGAAAGACCTGTGACATCCCCTGCAACACACACACCTTAAGAAATGGAGCTCTGAGGCCGAGGAATGTGAGCCCTGTTCTGGTTTCTGTGACTGTGATAAAATGCTCTAAGCAAAGGTATTTAGTAGATGAAAGGGCTTATCCATTACACACTTCCAGATCATAGGGTGCCACTGAGAAAAGTCGGGGCAGGAACTGGCCTGTTGGCTTCCTATTTAGCTTTCCCTCCAACCTGGAACTCTCTTACTAGGGAAGTACAGCAGGGACCATGGAGGATGCATGATAGCATCCTTATACAGCCTGTGCTCACTTGCCTAGGGAATGGTGCTGCCCACAATGTGCTAGTCCCTCCCACATCCATTAATAATTGAAACAATCCCCCCAAAATATACCCACAAGCCAATGGAGTCTAGATAATCCCTCAATCCAGGCTTCTCTTCATATGACTCTGGACTGTTTGGAGTTAACAAAGTTAGCCAGGACAATGATGGGACACTCTTCTCTGTAGCAAGGGAGGGTCAAGGCCAAATGGGTTTTCTATCCTTTCGCTCACCCCTTCATTCACTCAGCCACTCACACATTCATGTAAATGCTGGGCTCACACTCCCTAAAACCCCTACTCTGCCCTGCCAGGCACCATGCTGGCCTTGAGGACATTGAGTCTGACAGCAGATCAGGTAGCACATCAGGCAGTGTCACCAAGTGTTATAGTATAGAGGCAATACTGTGTTTGGGATGGAACTAAGCTCTGGGGGGGGGGGGGGAGAAAGGACCAGAGAGGGACTGGTGCAGAAAAGCTAGACAAAGGATGAGCCTTCCATTGGGTGGACACTGGCTGTGTGCCCATGGTCACCTAGCCATAGAGGAACACACCCAACTCAAGTCCACATCTCCTGCTTCTCCCCGCCTCCATCCCCAGTTCTCAAGACCACACTTACGTGGAGCCTTCTCAGGGCATCCCTAGGCACTAAGTAAGCTGGATAAGCATCCATTTATAGGAGGCAAATCCTAAATTGCCTTAAAAGCCTTTCCTTTTAGACAATTGGCTTTGTTGGGGCCACAAGAGCAAAGTGACCCATTGTAACACCACAGGACTGTCGTAACTAGATGAAAAGGCATGGGTGTGTATGCATCTGTTATAGTTTCTTTGGGCACATACGTGTCTGTGCCCTTTCCTGTGCACATATGTAAATACACAGATGGAGAGATACATACATGTGAGCAAACATATACACGTCCAGGAATTGAACACGCTACACAAACACATGCATATTTATTGCTGTGGTTTTTGATAAGTGTCCCCACAAAACATAAAGCCTTGGCCACCAAGGTAGTGGTATTACAAGGTCTTGGGGGACCTGTTAGAGGTAGAGGCTTATAATTAATATTTGTCAGGGTCTAGAACCAACCAGGAGACAGGCCTCTGGGGTATGCCTGTGTGGGCATTCCTAGATTGAGCTAATTGAGATGGGAAGACAAAACGAAGAGCTGAGGGGAAAATGCAAAACCTTCCTTCTTTACTCTGCTTCTGTCTTGGGTGTTTTGTCACAGCAGTGAGCCAAGATGCAATCTCTACCTCTGCTTTGTGCTCCTACCATACTACCATGATGCACTTGGCCTTATCAGAGGCCCAGAGCGAGAGCTGCTCCACAGGGATGTTCAGTTGATTGTTCATACGCTTGTCTAGGTATGTTCTTGCATGTCCAATGCAAACAACCATGCATGCAGAGGTCCCTGCATGCCCTTACATGTGTAGGCGTGTGCCTATGACTGGAGGCAGGGACAGCTACACGGGATACCTTCATCACAAGCCCAGAACTGGCTTCTTACCTTTGGAGAATGCTCTGTGTCCATATTACCCCCACTCTAACCCCAAAACAAGTCCTCTGCAAACTGAAAGTTGAAGTTGCTATTGGCAGCAGGGAGATTGGAGTGGGGGAGGATTTGTCAGTGGGTGGAGTGCTGAAGGGTCCGGGCAGTGGGATGGGAGTTGGGAGTTACAGTGGCTGTTGATGGACAGAATGCTTTTTTTCCCCTCAAGGGTTCAAAATGTTTTCAATTTGCATTTTAGTACCGTTTTATAAATGCATGAAAAGTCACTGAGCTACGGTAAGCTGTATGCGCTGGATAAGCAAACTGTGGTATGCAAACAATATTTAGGTTGTTTAATAAGCCCAAGCAAAGGAAAGTCAGAGAAATCAAGAATTTGTTTTTGGCTGGTTGCATTCACTGAGACTCCCTGTGCTGGGAAAGTGTGTGTGTGTGTGTGTGTGTGTGTGGGGTGGGGGGGGGGCTATGACATGCCACAGCCCTGTCAGAGCAGGGAAGGTCTCCCACATACTTTGCAACCTTTGTTCTGCCTCCTTTGTATTCTTTGTGTTCTTTGTATCAAAGAACACCCATGCTCTGTCTCAAGAGGACCTTGAGGCCCGGGGTGACCAGTCCAAGCTGGACCTGGGAGAGAAAACAAATTCACAACCCCAAGAGAAATGGAGAAATCTTGGGAGCCAGGGGAGTCTGTCCGGAGGAACACTTGCTGGGGAAACAGAAAAGAGCACTCAGAAGTGAGCCCCGTCACTTCTGGGTTGGGGAACTTTAAAGGGCATTGCTTCATGTCCAGTCTGTCCTTCATTGCGTGCCAATCTGACTAGGGGAGGCTCTGTGCTGACATGCAGGGTCACAGAATTGCATCACACAAGATGCCTGAACAGCCACATGGAAAGAGGGGCACCTCAGAGGATCACCCAACCGACTGCTGACTTTAACGAGTGATTTAACAAGTCAAGTGGAAGTTCCATGGTTGTATGTCTCTGCAGCTTACATGTATCCTACCCTGACTACAAGCTAGGAAAAGGCCAGAGACACAAAAGGTGTCAAAGGAAAAGGCACTTGCTGTTAATCCTGATGACCCAACTTGAATCAACAGGGACCTCCACCTGCTACACTGTGGAAAGAGAGAACTGACCTACACACACACACACACACACACACACACACACACACACACACACACACACGCGCGCGCGCGCGCGTGCGCCATGGGAGATGAGTGCCCACAGATACAGGAATCAATAAATAAATGTATTACTATTCTGATAGACATGCAAAGAGATTGGATCATAGAAAGCTTTCAATAAATACTGGCCATGATAGTGGATTAGTGGACCTCAAAATATGAAGTGAATCCAGGCCATGAGAACCCAGAAGAGAATGAACAAGAGTCAGCTCAACAAAGATGCTGTGATCCAGACAAGCTCGCCAAGGATTGCTAGAGAAACTAAATTCCTTTGGCATGGGATTGTATTTTTCTTGGTATTTAAGAAACATGGTATTCCCCCACCCCCACCCCCAATGCCCATGGTCATCTCCATTCTCATAAAACCAGGCTGTGGGGGCAGCTCTGAAGGAACTACAGACGAATGGGAAGCTCTGCTTAGCAAGATTCAATTTCATGTTTTTTTTTTCCGTTAATAGCTTTCTCTAGCTTGTCCCAGATAGCAAGCTAGTCACCATGAGAATGTGACCTCCCCTCTTCATCATTTCAAAACAGAAGATAAGTGTCCAGAGAGATTAGAGACAACTGGTACTGTGCCCCAAGAGACTGTCGCATCCCTACGAGCTAGGTGAAAAAAAAGGAAAAAGAAACCCTCCTTGTAATCCTTATTCCGTATATTTCCATTAGCCACCGAGCTTCACCTTGTTAATCTGTTTCCATCGAAAGTCCTGTCAGTCCCCCCAAAAGCCAATTTAGCAGGTGCAGGAACAAAATGTAAGCTTTTGCCAATTTCCCAGAGACTTGAAATCACAAGGCAGGTTCACGTGCCTCCCACGGCCCCTTTTAAGCTCTCAACTCCAGGGCGATTAGAGAATTCTTATCTGATGTTTGCCTGGGGTACCTTCCCCCCACCCCACCTCTACCCTACCCCCACCCCAGATTCTGGCAAGTCCCACAGATACTCTAGAGTCTATCTAGGAGGTGTTGAGGATACAGGGATCCCAAGCAATGCACAGACTTCTGTTATCCGTGTTACATGTGAATTTGGCTGCTGAGTGATGGTTAGTAGTGGAAGGAAATCTGGCCTGGGCCAGAGGATGTAGAAGAAGATCCGGAGCCAGTGAGGATGCTCATTCTACATCACTCAGGAATAGACCCCAATCCTAAGGTCCCAGATTGTCCCACCCAGTGTCATGGAGGTTACCATACCCTGAGGGTTACAGTCAGGTGGGTGGGTGTGGTTAGCTCCGTGGAGAAAATCAAAGTACAGAGTCTGACTCTTGAGTGATGGGTGTCTCCCTCCTCCCCCCGCAACCCCCAGTCCACAGCCCAGGTGCCATGCTTCCATGACCTTGGACTCTGTGAAATCACTGCCAGCTGCTGAAGTGGATTTCTGCTCTGGGAAGGAATTCTGGGGCAGTTTGGAGCCTGGTGTGTAAAATACAGTCAGCGTTCATAGTCACACGTCAGGACAGCTGTGAGCATTCTATGGCAAAGCATTGTACAATGTAGCGAGATGTGACTCCTCTTTCTTCTTTGTGGGTGTGTGCGCGCACATAGGAGCATGCGTGTGTGGAAAGCAGAGGTATCTCCCACTATGCCAGGAGCTCCACACTTCTAGCTAGAATGGCTGGCCAACAAGCTACAGGGATCCTCCTGCCTCTGGGATCCTAGGCATGGGTTGCTATGCTTGGCTCTTGGGTAAATGCTGGGGATCCAAACTTAGGTCCTCATGCTTGAGTAGCAAACACCTTATCGACTGAGCCATCTCCCTGGTCCCCACCACTCTCCACTCTTACGAAGTCACCCAGGACTTCGTGGTGTTTTGTGATGCACCTCTCCAGTTGGCACCTAAGTTTAGTCCTAAGTGAACCATGGCTGTCCCTCCGCTCTCGAGATCTCACCCCACAGATGCCAAGCTCTGCAGATGCTCTCTTATGCAAAAACAGCACAGCACCAGTATATAGTATATAGTATATAGTATATAGTATATAGTATATAGTATATAGTATATAGTATATAGTATATAGTATATAGTATATAGTATATAGTATATAGTATATAGTATATAGTATATAGTATATAGTATATGTACATGGTCCACTGTCCTTTGAAATCACCGTTAGATGGTTTACATAACAGCATCTCTAGTACACGGAGCTGCTGGCCATCTGTAATGTGAACATCCTATAAGCAGCTCTTACAGCATAGCATAGCATTTAGGGAGAAGGAAAACAAAAATAAAGAAAGCCCCCATATGTGTTTAGTTCAGACACAGACATGGCAGATGTAGCTTCACAGAGTGAGACAGAAAGCAGTATCCGATGGAAGACTTGGGAGGAGTGAGATGGGGCCCAGAACGTGTGTCATGACCACTCAACTCAAATGGACCCAATGCACTATTGAGTGTGCAGTTGATTTCAATATTTGTCTTTGGAACCTTCTAGAACTCATCTCCCCTCCCCCCCCCCCGACTATTTTACCACCCATGGCTGGTTGACCGTGGAGATACGAATCTTTCCTCAACACCAGATCTCCTGTCTCTCCTTCCTCGGTTGCTGTGGTGGTGTGACTGAGATGCCCCCCTCCCCCAGTCTCCACACTTGGCCCTCCATTGGTGGCACTGTTAGGCTTTGCTGGAGTGCAAACATCATGGAAGGTGGCCCGTGCGAGTTTATAGACCAGCGTTGTTGCATTCACTCTGCTTCCTGCTCACGGGTCATAGATACCATCAGCCCAGATGAACTGCTTCAGTTGTGGTGTTCCACCACAGCAAGAGAAGAAGAACTGATAAAACTGTCCCTTTCTGTCAAAGGGCCTCCTTCCATGGCCATTCTACCAGCATTAGTTAATTCATTTCACTGTGACCAAACCCCCCAGAGAAGCAGGTTAGTGGCGGAGGGCTTTATTATGGCTCACAGTTGTGGGGAGGTGGTTCGTCATGGTGGGGGAGGCAACTTTGGTGGGAGTGCCTCACTGGGGTGGTAGCAAGCACAGGAGCCAACTGGCCGCATCCCTGTCAACCCATAGACAGGAAGCAGGAAGCAGGGTCAGGCTCTGAGCCTTGAGGCCCACCTCTGCTGGTCACCGCATGGCTAAGCAGCCCCATGTCATCAAAGTTTCTGCCCTCCAGTGGGAGACCAAGTGTTCCAACCCGTTGAGCCTATTAAGGGGACATTTCACACTCACACCCTAATGTTATGTCACCTCATTTTCTGTTCGTGCTTTGTGCATCTTGACCCCATGTGGCATGCCATTTTCTGGATGTTTCATCCTTTGCCCTGATTGAGAGATTTCTAGGGATAGGCTTGTCTTGGAAGGGAGGCACTGTGTTCCCAGAAACAGCTCCCTTCCCTGAGTGAGAAGATGAATGGGTAGATAAGCAGACAGACACATGGTGTGGTTAACAATGCCATTTCTGAACATTCTGATTGGGGACACAATTTCTGATCACCTGACACCACAGGGAAGGAATCTGCAAAGTCAATATACCTGCTGCCAATATCAGGCCTTGGAAAATATCTGCTCTATCAAAACCAGGAGGCAAATGTCAGGGCTCCTGGATGCAATTTCATGAATTATTTCATGTAGGCAGCCTGGAAGAATCAGACTGGCATTTTTTATTGGTTTTCTAGGTTATATGTTAGTTAACATTCTTGTCAGCTGACTGAAAAATGACATTTTTTTTTCTCCCGAGCCAATATCGTCTCTCCTCCCACTTAGCAAACACTGATATGTTTTCTCTCCCGGATTGCCAGCTTCAGGCTGGAGCTGACCTGCTGCGTGTGCATTGTGAGGATCTGTTTGCTTCCGAGATTAAGAAATCTCTTCATTTCACTCGTAGAAACTTTGTTCATAGGCCTACGAGCTTAGTTGCACCCTGGCCATAAGCACCCCTGGGAGGATGGGGGAGTGTATATTGGGGAGTGAGTCTTCCAAAGAGGAAAGTAGATACCAGTTTTTTGTCTGCAAGGGAGGCCCAGGGGGAGAGGCCACAGAGTGATGTGGGCTCAGTCCCTTATATAGCGGGTGGTCCAGGCATGTCATTTAACCCTTCTGAGCCTGTGATGATAGGGCTCTGTGGAATACTATGCTCAGAGGAGTAACCAGGTGACCACCAAGTCCACCACTGGATGCTGCTTTATGTGTGGGAGCCTCTGTTTCACCCATTAAGCAGGGTTCAATTAAATCAGACAACACATCAGGACTGTCAACTGCTTGGCTCAGAGAAGGAAGACTGTTAGAACAAGGAGGCAGTGCTCCCCATACCCTCCTTCCCACACCCTCCTCCCCACACCCTCCTCCCCACAGTTTTGCTTTCGGACGGTTTCAGCTACTTGAGCTTGAACCACGGTATAAAGTGAGGAGTGGAAACTTCCAGAAATAAACAATTCACATATTTTCAGCTGCAGGCCATTATGGGAACATGATGAAATCTCACATTACATCACTCTCCCGTGACCCTATTCTGCTCGGGATATGAATCACTCCTGTGATCAATGGGTCCATGCTACAGATGCTACCCGCCCACTGCTCACCTAGGAGCTACCTGGTGACCAGATCAGTGCTCACAGTACCTGGGGGGTGGTGACCCTGTGACCCTTTTCTTTTTTTTACCAAGGTCCCAAAGTGTGGGGGTGGTGAATGTAGGAACGTTAGAGAAGGCACATTGTACTTCCTTTAAGTGAAAGGGAGAGATTATTGATAAAATATATGATAAGAATGAATCTTCTTCATGAATTTGTGTGTTATCCTTGCGCAGCACTCGAGAGGCAGAGGCAGGCAGATTTCTGAGTTCAAGGCCAGCCTGGTCTACAGAATGAGTTCCAGGATGGCCAGGGCTACACAGAGAAACCCTGTCTCAAAAAAACATAAAAAAAAAAAAAGTGAATCTTCTATCTGTGACATTCTGAAGAATAAAAAGGAATTTGTGTCCACTTTTAAAGTGTACTTATTACTATTGGAAGTGTGCGCTGCAGTTTGTGTGTGGAGAGGTCAGAGGACAACTTTGCAATTGTCCTCTGCTTCTACGATGTGAGTCCTAGGAATTGAATTTGGATCCTCTAGCCTGCACGGCAAGCACCTTTACCTGCCGAGCCATTCCTCCAGCACCTATGTTATTTTTGATGTCCTACCTCAAACTGAAAAAGCTATCGACAACTTGCACATCCAGTTCTGCATTAAGGCAGAGGGAGCATTGAGTGGCGGGGCTCGGTCCCACCTGAGAGCTGGTGCATCCCTTGGCCGTAAGATAGATGAGAATAACCACAATAGCAAAACACACTTGCATTCCCCTTTGTCATTTCTAGGCTCGCTGGCCTGGGAGCTTCCAGGGAGTCAGCTGACTCTGTTTCCCATCTCACTGATGCTGGGATTACAGGCATGCGCACTCCACAGTGACTGAAGGTTTACATGGGCTCTAAAATCAAATCCAGGGCTGGAGAGATGGCTCAGCGGTTAAGAGCACTGACTGCTCTCCCAGAGGTCCAGAGTTCAATTCCCAGCACCCACATGGTGGCTCACAACCATCTGTCATGGGATCTGATGCTCTCTTCTGGTGTGCCTGAAGATAGGGACAGTGTGTATGTGTGTGTTTAATAAAATCTTAAAAACAAATTCAGGTCTTCATGCATGGAAGGCTAATACTCTATCAACCAAGCCATCTCCTCCATCTCCAATGACATTTTTAGAGGCTGGGCAACAATGATCTCTGGCTAGGCATCCACTTTGCCTTCTCTTCCTCAAGTCTACTCTCTATACTATACCAGAAATAACCTTCATGACCCACAAAAGGGTCACATGACCCTCATCCTTCTAGGGTTTTCCATAGCAGGGCGGTCACCCTTACCCCAGGGACCTAACCCTGCCTATCACTCTGACCTCTCTGAGTTGTGTCAAGAACTAAATAGCTTTACTGATGGTGACCAGAGGGACATGAAACCACTCCCAGGGCAGTACCCCAAAACCAGAGAACTTTGGATGCCTGACTTCTGGTCTGGGTGAAATAAGAATACCAAGTTAGGGAACTACCAATTCCTCAGAGAGAGGGAGCAAGGCCACGGTGGCTTCTGGTGGGCAGACAGGCAGGGAAGGCTCAGTTCACATGTCACATCAGAGGTACAGAGATGGATGTTTTGGAGTAGCCAAACTTTAGACTGTTTGGAAGATGTGTGAGCTCCCTGACAGCCAATACTCTTCATTGGAATATTAATCAATCAACTAATTAATGTATCCATCAATCCATCCATCCATATATCAGTCCACATATCCATCTATTTATCCATCCATCCATCCATCCATCCATCCATCCATCCATCCATCCTTTGAGCAAACATGCATTAAGCTATTCTCAAGAGATTAATGAAGAAGGAATCTCCCAATGATGTTAACAACAATAGCCTCTAATCTTTAGCTATGCCTGATGTTTCCCCAGTGCACTTAATTAATCATGAAAGACAGCTCAGTGAGGTGGGTACTGTGTACTCCTTATTTGATAGATGAGCAGCCTCAGGGCACAGATAGGGTAAGTCACTCGGTAACTTATCCAAGGACACACAGCTAAGCTTACCCTCTCTGTGCCCTGATGAAGCTCAAGTCACTTGGTAACTTGTCCAAGGTCACACAGGTTAACAGAGAAGGCTGGGATTGGCTGAAGGAAAGTCTTCAGGGAACCCCCTCCCCCCCAAGGCTCTAAGAACCACAGTTCCCACTGATCTCACCTTACACACATGGTTCTAGGTCAGCTACAGACATCTTTCTTTTCCATCCTCCATGGATGGAGTCTTATTGTCCCTACTTGACTGGGAGGATGCTGAGGCTCTGAGGAAGGCTGTGTCTTGTTGAGCATGCCCAGACAAATCCCAGGTTCCTTGAGAAGAGGGGAATGGAAGGATAATGATCTGTCGTTTGTGCCTGGTAGGGCAGTGTGGGGTCACCTAGGTCCCCTCCTTCCCCCTTCCCTGGTTCCCTTGCTGAAATCAAAGCTCTAGCCTTGTCTTCTTGAGTGTTTCACAAAGTGACCTGAGCACATTCAAGCAAGAACGAGAGCCTTGCCACCTCTTCAGGAATGCCGAATGTGACACCCAAGGGATCTCCACAAAACTGAGCATGGGTTCTAGAAATGCCAGCCAGCCTTTCTCTTTCTGCTCCCAGCCTTCTGCGAGAACGGATTCCCACAAGCCACGTCTGCTGCATGGGAAAGTACTGTCCCTTGGCTCATCCATCTGAGTCTATGCTGACTGTCTTATGTCATAGTAAAAACCAGGGAGAGATTAGCCTGTGGAGGATTGTATTGGCTGTTAATTGATTCTGGAAGACCCATTCCACCACGAGCGGCACCATTCCCTACTCAGAGGTCCTAAAACTGTATAAAGGTAGAGAAAGTGGGCTGAGAGCAAGCAGGAGTATTTTTATTCTCTCCACTCTTGACTGTGAACATGATGTGACAGCTGATTGAGTCCCTGCCTTGATTTCCCTGAAATGATGGACTGTGGCCTGGAATTGAAACCAAATCAACCGCTCCCTCCCCTATAATAATTTTTTTGATGGGGTGTTTGAAACTAGGACAAATGGCCAACACCAGGAGGGAGGCAAGCTTCCAAGTCCAAGAGATCTTCCTCAAAGGAACTAGAGTTCTTGATCACAGGCCAAAATTCCACAGCTATCCATCTCCCGTTAGAGAAGGACTTCAAGGGGCCTGTCTTTTACACTTTACCACTAAAGATACTCTCGACAGGTTAACCAAAGGTTTTTACTGTGATGGAAGACAGTCAATATAGACTCAGGTTGACAAGCGGGTCAAGTTTAGACAAAAAGCAGTAGTGATAGGCTGAAGTGTGTTTCTTAAAGGGGCCATTTGGAGTCCCAACACAGATGTCAGGGGCCTGAGGGCTGGCTATCCATCTGTTCTTAGTCTTTCTGGCTGCCCTCAGACAGCCAACTTTGCTGAGACTGTCCCCCCAATTACAGCTAGGTCTCTTGAGTGGGTTCAAGCTCCTCCCTGCTGCGATCTTGTCTGAACTACTGATTTGCTTAGCAAACATACTCTCTGTAAATAACGAGTGAGTAAACCGCAAGGTACTGTTGAGGGATTATTATGAGTCGGGAGTAAATGGGCCGAGAAGTCAGCAATATAGAAGCCTTGCTTCCAATCTGCATCCCCACCCCCCATCCCCCACTAGCTCTCCACCACCCTTAGAAGCAGCACTGAGCAACCTCAGCCCTACGAACTTAGCTCCTTCGTCCCCTACCACCGCTGTCTCTTCTTGTCTACTGACTCCAGGTATTAATATAACACAAGGCCTCTCCTTGGTGTCTCCCATAGGGACTCCCCACCCTGCTCGTCAGTGAGAACTAATGTTTACTAAGTTTAAACCAAAGGGAAGAAAATATGGGCCCCAACAGCCTGTCTTTCTCTGGCAGGGGGCGTCGGTTTGGTTTCCGACCTGGAATGTGACCCAGGCTGCGTATCCGTAGCTATGCACTGGGATGAGTTCCCGTAGATTGACGTCTCAGCTGTTGTCTTTAAGCCAGTGAGACCAGCTAGATGCCACTCGTAACCTCAAGCTCTTCCTGGTCAGCTACGGTGCTTGCCTTGAGTTGACTTAAAGCATTGCATGCTGTCTACTTACATTGTGGCCCAGAAAAAAACACCCTAGTTTTTCCTTCGTGACATTGTACTGTATCTGATAGGACAAAGAACCCCAGTGGCTACTGTTTGATGGCTTAACTAGATTAGTGGGAAGGCAGATGGGTACATGGATGGATGGATGGATGGATGGATGGATGGATGGATGGATAGCTAGGTACATGGATGGATTAATGATTTATTGAGTGGAGAGAGGTTGGCAGATATTGGATTGACAGGTAGAGAGATGTATGGATATATGGATAGATTAATGGTGTCTGCTCTAAGGTAGATAGACAGGTGGATGGATAGATAGTAGATGAGTGGATGGGTATATGGTTGGACAGGTGTATAGGTAGATGGATAGATTAATGATGTCTGCATTTATGTAGATGGACAGGTAGGTGATAGATACTGAATGTATAGGTGGATGGAAGGATAGATGCTTAGGCAGATACAGAAATAGGAGGAGAGATACTCTATGGGTGGCTAGATAGACCAGAGAAAGAGAACTAGATAGACTATTGTATGGATGGAGAGTAGATAGAAGACATGGATGGATAAATACACACACAGGTGGGTGGATCAACAGAACGCACACATGAACAGATGGGAATAGAGGCTGAGATATGGTGGAATCAGTATATGGATGAATGAATAGACGGGGTGGGTAAATGAGGATGGGGATATGGGAGGATGGGTAGGAGGACAGGTAGATGGTGAGTAATTGTTTTCTTCCAATGGCTCGGCTTGGGTCAAGCCATGCAGACCAGGAGGTGTGTGACTCTGCTAGGGACAAAGTGGACACTGACACATCATGCCATAAAACAAGGAAACCGGGAGCTGGAATAGATAAAGAAGGGGAGACCTTGGCCCCTGGCTCCTCCTTTCCCCATGCCCTTCTGCGTGGCTTCAACTTCTGACAGGGAAGCCCGCCTTCCAGGTACATTGCCCCATGTTTGTTCTCTTCCACAGAGGGGTGTCAAGGATGTGCCAGTCCCATGGCTGAGGGCAGGGGAGGAAAGTACAAGAGAGCAGAGTTCCTGTGTGTACGTGGCTTGGCCATGGGGGGCAGAGAGTCTGCGAACTGTGTTTACTGACGAGACAGAATGGCAACCCTCTCTGCCCCGCAGTTCTGGGGAGTGTCAAAGGGAGCCTGGCTCGCTCGGAGGGGAATCAGAGCCTGGTGATCAAGAGTAGATGACAACCCTCAATAGTCTACAAACATCTCCAAACAAGTCCAAGGAGAGTCCTTGATCTGCGGCTGCGAGTCCCTGGGGGCTGCGCTAATAACTGCCTCAGAGGGACAGGCTCGGCTGGGGGCGGTGCGTAGATGCTCAGGGGCCCACCTCTGCTTTTGAAGCGGTCTGATCTCACCCCTCTGTGGCATTTCTCTGAGGCTTTTGAACACCTAGAAGAAACGGGAATCCTCGTTTGAAGAGAACTCAGAGACAAACCTTTTGATTAAAAGTGGGAGCGACTTCTCAGCTCTGAGCCTGTCTGTGGGTCGTCAAAGAAGGGGAGCTGACAGGAGGGCAGGGGAAGGCTCCCTGCTTCTCCTCACTTGTCCTCAGAGCAAAGGCAGGCATGGGGACACGAGGAAATGGGGACCATGGGAAGGTTTGAGCTGAAGAAGGGTTGGGTATGTGGTCACTGTTTCCTAAGTTCCAAGTCACTTAAAAATGGATGCATTAGGGAGAGGAAGCAAAAAGAGGATTTGAGGTAAATACAATAACTCCGCACATGCATGTATATGAATGTCATAATGACGCCCAATGTTATATGTAATCAATACCCAATGTTGCATATAGTCAATATATGCTGATTCAAATATATTCAAAAGCTCCATATTTACACAGTCCTCATCACTCTCAAGAGTTTCCAGCTTTGCCCATTTTCAGATTTCTCTTGCCTGTTGGGGGAGACACACACTAAGGCTCAGAGAGGCCATGTGACTTAGCCAAGGTCACATAGTAAGTTGCCAGCCCTAGAACACTCTGAGACACCTGGCGGCAGATCCAATACTCAGCATGGAACGAGGGCTTGTGTGTGTTTCTGCTGCTCTGTGGGCTCCAAGGCCCATTAGTGGCAGGGGCTCTGATGAGCAAGCGCCACAACGGGCCTTGTGTGGTCAGTTATGAGCACTGGGGTGCAGATCAGGGTCCAGTTCATCCTCACTTCAATCTATGAGGGTGGGGCTGTTATCTCCTATTATAAAGACAGGGAAACTGAGGCCAGAGAAGCCTGAATAACTGCCGGAAGGAAGGGCAAACTTACAAACAACTATGCACAAACATTTCTCTACAGGGTGTTGACTGGAGGGGATCACCACCTATTTGCTGATGACCCACAAGGCGGGACACGTGGATGCTCAAGTTAGAGAGCTAAGAGTGCATTGGGTGTTTCAATCTTCCCTATGGTGGTAATTTCCCATAAGATGGACTCTATACCCAAGGATGCTAGAAGAGGCAACTGACATGAGCCACAAACCCTGTACAATGCCCGGTCAGGTGTCTAGTAGCCACTCGACAGTCTCCTTAAGGAATACTCAAACATCTATTCTCCTGCCAAGTCCTGCTTCCTGTCTCAAGGAACTGAGCCAGGCTATCAACCCCTTCCCTTGGTTTGAAAGGATGGTGGGACATCCAAGATTCATCCTGAAGTCAATGCTGCTGTCCCCAGAGAGAGCACCTCCGGGAGTGGACTCGTCACACGTCCAGTGTCCCTTCACAGCACTGTGACGAATTGAAGCTATTGCCAGCAGGAACTGTTCCCAGGATGCCCACCCAGCTGTGCCCCCACGCCCTCTATGACAACACCCTCTCTACACTGAAACAGCTCTCTGTCCACCTGATTGGGATAGTGAGGAGCTCCACTCCTGCGTGACCTGTGACTCTTCCTGGAAATGGACATGGGGTCACAGGTGGAACTGTCACACTTTGCAATGTCCCATGGGGCAGGAATTTGTTACACCAAGGGACCAATGCTGCCCAGATGCTAAGGTTGCCAGTGTCCTGAAGGGCTTTTTTCCCAGTTGTGTCTCATCTGTCCTTCACATTCCAGGCCCTGGAACGCTCTGTGCCCACACTGAATTGTTTCGGGCTCCAGGATGACCCTCTCCCTGCTTTATCTAGACCCGTGACCCAACACCTTTCAAGATCTCCTCTTCTGTCTGAGCCTGGGGTTACTGCTGCTCAAAGTGAAGTTCCCTACCTGCTGCACCCCATCACTTGAGAGGACCCTTGGACCCTGTTGAAAGCACTGGCCCCTAAGGGCTGTCTCAATGGCTTTGTGGGTAAAGGTGTCTGCTGCCAAGCCTGATATGTCATGGTTGATCCCTGTGACAATGGGAGGGGAAGACCAACTTCAGCAGGCTGTCCACGAATCATCGCACAAGTACACACCTGTGTCCTAGCACTGAGGGGACCGAGGCAGTGCTCACACCCACCAGTTCACACACCCACCAGCACACACACCCACCGATGCAAATAAATCCCCAGGTCTTGCCACAGGGACCAGAACTTCTGATGGACAGAAGAAACAACCAGCTTTCAGAAACCTCCCCCAGGGTAGTGGTTCCCAACCTGTGTAGGTAGTGACGCTTTTAGGGGTGTCAAATGACCCTTTCACGGGGTCACCTAAGGCTACCAGAAAATGCAAATATTTACATTACAATTCACAACAGCAGCAAAATGACAGTTATGAAGTAGCGATAAAATAATTCTAGGGTTGGAGGTCACTGCCACATGAGGGACTGTATTAAAGGGTCCCAGCGTTATGAAGGTTGAGAGCTTGCCCTAAGGCATTCTGACACACATTCATATGTGAGACTCAGGCTCTAATATCCTGACACAGGTTTTCCTAGAGGCCAGCTTACTAAGGTCCCCTGACAGTCTCAGAGGGACCACACAACTCCACCCCAACTCTCTTGACCCTGCTTCCCAGGCAAATGGTATATAGCAATTTCTTTGACACTGAGGGTCATTGGAACCTATAGCATGTGGTATCCCAGATAATCCACACAGCTCTCTCCTCTCCCTCCTCTTCCCACAGAATCCCAGGGCCAAACACTAACAAGAACCATACTGCCTATGGGCAGGAAGGATTTCTGAGCAAAGAAGGGGGCACATAAATACTGAGTATTGCTTCTCACTGAGAACACCCCTCCCGGGGCTGGAGAGATGGCTCAGTGGTTAAGAGCACTGACTGCTCTTCCAAAGGTCCTGAGTTCAAATCCCAGCAACTACATGGTGGCTCACAACCATCCGTAATGAGATCTGACACCCTCTTCTGGTGTGTCTGAAGACAGCTACAGTGTACTTACATATAATAAATAAATAAATAAATGTTATATATAAAAAAGGAACACCCCTCCCTGCCTTTCTAAGCACACTCATAAGCACAGAGCGGCTACTTCATATCTGAGATCATCAGCCAGTTGGTCTGTCTGCCTGTTTCCCTTCCCATCTCTGGCTCCCCTATCTAACCCAGTCCCACTTTTAACTGGAAGATCGATGGTCTGGGTGCATATATTAATACGACTATCGATTTTCCTCTTGTCAGTCATGATCAGGATTTATCTAGCCCCATGGGCTCCCATTGATCCAGAGGAGCAGAGTCACAGTGTTCAATCCATCCTCATACTCACCATGACAATCGGTCAATATCTATTTATTATTTGATAGATGAGCTTAATTATCTTAAACACAATCAGATGGGGCCAAAGCAAAAATGGAGCAGGGACCGGGCGGCTGGGAAGACATCAAGCCAAATCCCGGAGCCCACGAGCTGAAAACACACTGGGATCAGAGCTTTGTGTCAACCCAATGCCCTTGAGCAAAATGATAATTAAAAGCCAATTCCCTGCCATCTGATCAACCTTCCTACAGATACCGGTTGTTGTTTCCCTCTGCCTCCTGAGTCATTTGAATGGTCCTCTGAAGTAGATGCTATTCACCCCATCCCCACCACCATTACAGACAGACAGACAGATGAGCAGGGGAAGGGGGAGGCCCTGGAGGGTGTTCATTCCAACTTTTCATCTCCGCAAAGCCCTCCCTAGAGCGAACTCCCCTATCATTGTTTAACCACTGCCTGTCAGCAACACAGAGGAAAGTGTCCTGGAACTCTCTGGAACATGCATGAAGGGCCTGAGGGTGCCCACGCTTGCCTTCAAAACGTAGGCATGGCATTAGGCTATTTTTAACTCTGGGAAGTAGTGAAAGCGGTTGAGAACACTTGTGGTTCCAAAGATGCCAGCTCGCTGCCACTCTCCCGAAACAGAGGCAGGCCAACTAGGTTTTAGAAGCTAGGATGCTGGAACCTGTAAGCATGCCTGCTCATTTCTGATTAGGACCAGCAGCGACGGTCCACACCATGGGTGGGAGTGGAACACATCAACCATTCTACCTGGAGGGCTTCTGATGTGAGGGATGCCCCAGTGGGTTCTCTAATAACTCAACTAGACCGTGCCACCTCTCGGGTCCTATTCTCAGATAGCTTCCTTTTCATCTTTACAGAGACTCAAACTCCTCAGCCTCCATTGCTAGGTTCTTTAAAAATGGGTCACTGGTTTCTTCAGCTCCTCCCAGGTCACTATCCACCCCAGGCCAGGCCTCCTGGAGTCTCTGGGCCTTTGACATACTAGCCTTTCTATTAGGGATAACGTGTGTGTGTGTGTGTGTGTGTGTGTGTGTGTGTCTGTACAGGGGCCATATTTCAGATGTCTTTTCTCACCTGCTCTTTATCCTGTTTTTTTGAGGCAGGGTCTCTTGCTGAACCTGGAGGTCACCGAGTGACCAGACTGAGCAAGGATCTCTAGACTGGCTAGATTCCTCCTGTCTCAGCCTCAGCAGCACTGGGGTCACAGACATGTGTCACCACCCCTGGCTTTCATGTGGGTGCTGGGGATCAAACTCAGGTACTCTGACATCCCAGTGACACCCCTATCTTACCCATTTGGCAGTTACTTGGTTGAATCACGGGCTAGCTCTGGGTCATGGCATAGATCATAATGATGCAGGGGTCTCTGTCAGTGAATGGCACCTATGAGCCCACGAGAGCACGGATCATCTTCTCAGAAGTCCCAGCTTCAAGCACATAGATCTGTGTATGATGGATGTTTGGGGCAAGTGTCCTCGAGTCACTGTTCTGCATTACTATCACACTATTAGCATCTCATTATGTTTCCTCCATCCCTTAGCCCAACCCCCAAGCCCAGACTCTAATTCTATACATTGCCATTCCTTAGAAACCCAAATCAAAGAATTCCATTCCTGCTACACTTGCCGAGAGGCACAGGCTACACAGACTAGGAATATACATATATACATAAATACATATGGACATAATATACATGTACATATATACATATACACATATACACATACATATATACATATACACATACACATGTATACATACACAATATACATATATATGCATATATACATTTACACATACATATATGCATATACACATGTACACATATACATACATATATGCATATATACATATACACATA